>NC_059133.1:97830168-98133371 GCF_020740605.2 Lemur catta
GTAAAATTGCATTGTTACTTTGACAAAGGTTGAGGAGTTTCTTAGAAAATTGAACATATGTCTATCCTGTAACCTAGCTATTATGCCTTAGGTATTTACCCAAGGGAGATTAAAAAAAAATGTCCAGAAAAAGACTTGCACAAAAATGGTCATAGAAGCTTTACTTATGATAGTGCCAAACTGGAAAAAGCCCAGGTGTACATCAGTAGCAAAGTAAACTGTGGTGTATTTATAACTATTGTTAGACACAGTAGCATGAATGAATCTCGAAAAGGCTATGTTGGTGAAAGAAATCTTTCACAAAAGAGTGCATCCTCTATGGTTCCAATTTATGAAGTTGAATAGTTGGATAACAGGCAAAACTAATCTATTATGGCAAAAAAAAAAAAAAAGAAAAAAAATCAGTGGCTGTATCTAGGGGTTAAGGGACCCAGGACTGACTAGGAGGGGATGAAGAGAGATGCCAGACAGACCACAGGATGCCCAGTTAAATCTGAATTTCAGATAAACAAGGAATAATTCTTAGAACAAGAATTTCCCATGCAATAATTGGGGCATCATTATACTAAAAACAATGATACGCTGATTACCTGAAATTCAAATTTAACTGAGAATCCTGTTATTTTTCCTTCTAAATCTGGTAACGTGAGGTATGAGGAAACTTTCTAGAGTGATGATGACGTTTTATATGTCATAGGGGTTTAGGTTACACAGGTATACATGTTTGTCAAAACTCCTTTAATGTCACATTCAAAATTTGTATATTAAAATGTACATAAGTGTTCTAAAAACACTATGAACAAATGTTGAACTCTAGTTAATGATATGCATGCTGAAGTGCTAAGTGTATTGATGTCTTCAGCTTACTCTGAAATGCAATAAAAATTAAGGATGGATTGATGAATAAATAGAGAGATAGATAAAAGGACAGTTTTGTGATAAAGCAAATACCATAAAATGTTAACTGTGGCATCTAGGTGGTGGGTATGTGGGTGCTAACTGTATACTTCTTCAGCTTTTCTGTTTGAAAATTTTCACAATAAAATGTCCGGAAAAACTCAAGGGTAAAAGCTTCATGATGAATAGTGTGATACCCATTTTATAAAATGTAGATAACTATACACAAAGAATAACCAAAGAGAAATGCATTTCAACGTAAGAGTTGTTATCCAGAAAGAACAAACAAACAAAAAACCTTGCAGAATCCCACCAGAGAGTAAAAGGGTACATGACGTTTTTTCTAATTAAGCACCTGAAGTTGTCCAAGAGGTTGATTTTAAAATGTAAGGCACTGATTTGCAATGAAAGGCATGGACTAAAAGTGTCCCATTCTGTAAGACTCCAAGAAAAGCCACATCTTGTTTTAATGTGGCTCAAGGGGTCCATCCTGGAAGCAGCCCCAGTTGCTGTGTTGCGATTCAGAACCCCTGACTGTAACTGGAACCTGCGACCCAGCTCAGAGACACAGTCTGCACGGAGCAGCCCCAGCCAAACGGAGACGGTGACCCTGGTCTCCTCAGAGTGGTAAGCATGGAAAAAGGATTAAGGGGATAGAAATCAGCACAGAGATAAGAAAAACGTATACCAAATCCATGATAGTACTACTTTGTGCAAGGTTTAGAAATCAATCTTGAAATTATCATGGTAATTTGTACGTATTATTTGTTTTGTAAGGCATTTGAAATATTTAGGAGAACGTCTTCTTAGAGAGTCTGGCATATTACCCTTAAGATATTAATTTGAAACACTTAATATTAATTTCATATTATCTTATGACTTATTTTGAAAAATGTGAAAAGTTGAATGATGATAGATTCAGATAATTCAAAATGTGTAAAAGAATTCAATTACTTTTGTAATCAGTATTGAGATTTTTCAAATAATTTGATTTATGGAATCTTTTCTTTTCCTTCCTTCCTTCCTTTTTTTTTTTTTTTTGAGACAAGGTCTTGCTCTGTCACTCAGGCTGGAGTGCAGTGGTGTCATCACAGCTCACTGCAACCTCCAACTCTTGGGCTCAAGTGGTTCCTCCTGCCTCAGCCCCTGGAGTAGCTGGGACTACAGGTGCACAGCACCACAGCCCACTAATTAGAAAAAATCTTTTTTGTTGAGATAGGATCTCCCTGTGTTGCCCAGGCTGGTCTAGAACTCCTGGCCTCAAGAGATCCTCCAGCCTCAGCCTCCCAAAGTGCTAAAATTACAAGCATGAGCCACCACGCCCAGCCTGATTTATGGAATCTTTAAATCAAGATTTAACAAAGTCTGGGAAAGGAATTTAAATGCTTAGGTTGGTTTTGCTGGAAAGAAATGTAAGCCTGTCTTATTAGGAATTTGATGAGAAAGTAAGATACATTAGGTTTATGACTATAGTTTGAAATGCCTAGGAAACCCAGGTAACCAAGCTTATTAACATATTTTCCCCAAACATAGATATTAAATACCTTTTAAAGAAGAGTTCTGTTGTTAGTTGCTAAGATAAAAATTACACAAAAAAAACCATTTCAGAATCAAAGTGGTTTGAGGAGTGGGGGTGAGAGAAGTTCCCTCTGCTGGAATCTGAAGGGCTTTTTGATGACACGGCTGTTGAGAAGGGCGCTGAGGAGTGACACAGTGGACAGACAGGAGAGAGGGCATTCCGACAAAGGAAAGGCATGGAATTCTTTCAGGGAATGCCAGGAGTCAAGTGTGGTTGGGTCATTTGTGGGTCGTGGCAGGGGAGCTGGTGGCAGCGTGTGGAGAGTGAAGCCACGGTGGGAGTCCACAAAGATCTGCTGAGCTTCTTGAGCCAAGCCCAGCCGGGGCCCTAAATGCAAAAAGGCACAGGGTGGAGGATTGGACACAACAGACCACAACCGGGAGAGACCATGTGCAAGTTGTGGTCTGTTGTCTGCATATAGACCGCCTGGTTCTGGCATGTTGTTGCTCACACCTAATATATCAGTGGGAGACCTGTACATCATTCACTGGCCAAATGAGGGCCCGCTGGGTCCTGTCCTCGTTGGCTGGTGCATTGCAGGGGGACTACCACCTCCAGGACGTGTCCTGGCACCACCCCTGTTCCATCTCTCCATGTTGGATCAGAGCAGCACGGTGACATGCCTTCAATGTCCTGATTCCTTATAAACCAGGATCCGCCTGAATGTTTCTGTGGCTCAGTGGGGGATCCTGCCCACCTAGGGGGGTCCCACTCCTTGATCTCCAGCATGGGGTACTGGTCAGCTCTTCATGGTTTCACGACTCCTCCCTCCCACCTCAGGATGCTCCTTGAAGGCCCAACCTGGCTTGTCTAGGCCCCTGAGCACTGAGCACCATGTCGTCCCCATGGGATGGTCTGGGGTTCCTATAGATATCTGGGTTAGAATTTCCTCTTGGTAGCTGCTTCTGAGACCACTGAGCCTCCCACCTGGGCTCTTATTTGTCAGAGCACACTCTTGGCATAGTCTTGGGTCTCGGCAACCTGGTCCTGGGGCAAACGTGGCATGACTTTATTTAATTAGAGAGAGGGCGCTGTGACCATCTTAAACACCTTTCTTGGCCAAAGTGAGTTGTTACTTATTTACTTACTCACCTAGGTCACCTAGGCCCCGGGGACACTGCAGAGAAGAGAATGAAGTGCTAACCTGGACTGGCGGTACTAACCCCTGCCTCTCCGTCTTTGACAGCTGGCATTGGGGAGCACTGGCTGCTTCAGATGGGTGGGAGACTTGGGGGTCTCCATGGTGCCGCCCCCACCCCCACAGGCAGGTCCCTATGCTGACTCTGCAAACTGGTGCCACTCTGCCACATCCTTGACTGTCCACCCACGCTTTCTGGCTGGGCTGCTTTATGGCAGTCATTCCCCACTTCTGTGCTGGCCTCTGGCGGGAAGGCAGTGAGGAGCTGTCCTCTGAGACATCTGCTCTAATCACAGACCTGTTCCCAGAGGCCATGAGCATTGCTTTCCACCCTCAGCCTGCTTTACTGACACCGTGACATGGGCTTCCTGTGTCCTGCTGGTCCTGAGGGTGAGGCCCCACCCCTGGCTGTCACATCCTTATGCTTTCGCAAGTCCTTCCCAGGGGGCACCCAGAATGCAGATGGACAACTTCCCCCCTTTCTCTTCTGCATAAACACGTTGTGCTGGCCTCAGTTCTTCCTGGCTGTGGGCGTAGGCAGGACCCCTCTGGAGTGAGGGTCTTACGACCGACTTTCAGGCAAGGTAGGTCAAGAATTCCTTTGTGACTATGCTTCAGGGGAGATGCGCAGGAGGTGGCCTTCTTGCTTCTGACGTTTCTTAATTTCCTTCAGCTTAAAATACTTGGTATGCTAAGGTGCCATATTTTGGAGTATTGAGTTCTGAGCCTGACACTCTCCTCCTACCTTTCTGACCATTTCATCTCTCTCCCGTAGCGGACTTCTCTCCCAGGCTTCTGTCACTGTCCAGAGTGGGGCAGTGCCAGGGCTGGTGGGAGGAGGCCTCCAGGGGGTCTGGGGTGATCGGGGGCAGCTGAGAGTCCTGGATGCCCTGAGGTTACTGAAGGAGAAGGAGGGGCAGGATTGGAGGGCCAGGTGAATTTATTAGGTTGATCTACATGATGTTGCTGCTATTTGACCAATTTTGACCAATATAAATAGCAATTTCATCTGTTTCAAACTAAAACTTCAGAAATTGCTTCAGCAGGGCCCATGTCCAACTATACTGGAAACCAGGCTACTGGAAGCTTAGGGAGCATCCATGGAAGTAACTGGAAACAAAGCAAAAAAGGCTCCTCTGTACATTTACAGCAAGAGGCATGTGCCGCCCCTGGGAGGTGAAGGGGTCTATGTGGAATCCTGGGTGGCCGTGACGAGGCTCCCTTCCTGCTGCAAAGTCTACCTCGCGCCATTGCAGGAGGACAGAGAAGTACAGTAGACTGCAGTACCTCTGCGACTGGGCGCGTTTTTCAGAGTGGGCCCTGAACTCCCATGGTTTTGTGGATCTGCATGGCAGGCTGTAAAGCAGAGCGACAGCCAGAGTTTGAGAAATAGAGTTTGAGTCTCCGAACCTCAGTTTTTTCATCTGTAGACGGGGGTGACAATGCTGACCTCTTAGGACTGTGTATGCGTCTGCTTGTGCTGCACAGACTGGGTGACTGGCACAGTAGCTCTGGCGGCTGGAAGTCCGAGACCCAGGTGCCGGCAGGGCTGGTTTCTGGTGAGGCCTCTCCTGGCTTGCAGAAGATGCATGCCCCCCTGCTGTGTCCTCGCGTGGCCTCTTCTCCATGCACACGTGGAGAAAGAGATCTGCGGTGTCTCTTTCCCTTCTTGTAAGAACGCCAGTGGCATCAGATTAGGGCGCAGCACTCGCCCCCTCACTTCACCTTCATTGCCTCCTCACGGGCCCTGTCTCCAAATAGTCAGGTTACGGGTCAGGGCTTCAACATACGAATTTGAGGCAGGTCGGGGGAACTGAGTTCATAACAAACTATCTTAGGGATGGTGGGACACAGACTGTGCTCTGAGAGTGGCTCTTTTGATGTGGGCTGTGGAGGAGGTCAAGCAGGTTTTGGCAAACCCGGCTGACAAGAAAGATCCAAGCAGCCCAAGACAGAGATGAAGCCCCAGGTCCTTGGAGAAGGACTGACGTTAACACCAGACCCCGCTTGACAGCATCAGTATTTTGCTGCACCTCGATTTACGCTTCCACTGTTTAATAACTACCTCTGTTTTCCTTCCTCTGTGCCACCTTCCCCCACACTTCCTACATGCACTCAGCCGCCAGATTGCCTTGTCTGCTTTCCCCACGGTCCGATTAGTTCAGACCTCCATCCTGGACAGCTTGGCATGAATAGTAGCTCCCTGTCTGGCCTTCTGCCTTCAGCCAGTGCGATCCGCTGTCACCGCAGCCAGGCTGATCGAGTGAAATGTAGACTAGATCCTATCACTTCCCTACTGGAAATGTTTCATTGACTTCCTGTGATTTTTAAAATCAACCCAAACTTGATAACAGGCTCACAGGGCCTGTACCGTCCCCTCTGGCTTCTGCGTGGCTCTCTGGTGTGGCTGCCTGCCAGCCCCACCTTCTTCATCCTCTGAACCAGGTGCGGCCGAGTCTCTGCCCAGGCCACCCTGCTTGCTCTGGTCTGCCCCCCCACACCCTGTGTCATGCTCACTTTTCAGATTTCAGGTTCCAAGTCACAGAATATGGAAAGCCTTTTTTTGGAGGTTGGGTGGGGTCTAACCCATGTGCGCACAGGGCACCCCATTCTTCCTGTCCTGACAGTTCTCGCAACATGCTGATGTCACCTGTAGACGTCACCTTTAGCCTGTAAACTCTGGGAGGTGGCTGCCCATGTCTGCAGTCTTTGTTGTAGCCCCAGCATCCAGCACAGCAACTGGCATGTAGCATATGCTCAGTAAATATTGTGGCATTAATTATCCTTTAAAATCATTTTTAATATTTGCACACCCATGTTCATGGCAGCATTATTTACAATAGTCAAAAGTCAAAAGGACAACCCAAATGTTCACTGATGGATGAATGGATAAACAAAATATGGTCTATATATACAATAGAATATTATTCAACCTTAAAAAGGAATGGAATTCTGGCACACGCTACCACACAGATGAACCTTGCAGACAGTATGCTAAGTGAAATAAACTAGACACAAAAGGACAAATACCTGTGATTCTTCTCACTTGAGGTTCCTAGTCAAACTCGTAGAAGTAGAGAGTAGAACAATGTTTGCCGGGGGCTGGGGGCGAAGGGATGGGGAGTTAGTGTTCGGTGAGTACAGAGTTTCAGTTGGGGAAGAGAAGAATGTGCTGGAGATGGATGGTGGTGATGGCTGCACAACAGTGTGAATGGTTTTAATGTCATAGAATTGTACACTTAAAATGGGAAAGAGGGTAAATTTTATGTTATGTTTATTTACAACAATAAAAATAACTACACTAAAAATAATTTTTATGAACTTCCAGTGCAAAAAATAAAACCTCCAGGTAATACTGCAGAGAGAGGGAAATGGATCGGGGCCCTGCGGGGGGCTGTGGTCAAGGTTCAGGAGCCCTGGTGGGCAGCCGGGCTCACTGCCTCTGGCTGTGCCTCAGGTCACCCTCGCACCTGCCCCAGACTCCGCTGCTCATTTTGGTGTTCATTTTAATGGAGGTATTTAAAATGAGCACTCAGGTTTTATGAAACACTGTCCTTAGGGTCTACTCACCAGGCTGCCTGCTAAGCAAGAGTGCCTTCAAATGGGCGACTCTGCAACTACAGGAAGGAAAGGTCACTAAAGCCCCCAGTGGCAGACTGTTCCCAGATGCCCGTAACTGCATCTCCCGCCTTGCACGAGTTTGCGCAAGGCTCCTCTCTCCTCCCATCAAGAGGTGGGGTCTTTTTCCTACCCCCTCAAGTCTGAGATGGCAGAAGTGACCTTGTGTGGCTTCCGAGGCAGCGCTGTCACTGCTTCTGTGCTCTGGGGGGAGCCAGCTGCCATGCAATCAGGAAGCTCCTGCTGAAAGGCCGGGTTCGGTGGGGGGCCCGTGTCAGAGCCCCGCTCAGTCCAGCTGCCCTCCACTGTGGCTTCACAAGACACCAGTCTGACGGCTCGTGGAACAGAGCAGGGTGACCAGGCACTGCAAATAGCAAAGCACTGCTGTTGTATGTAAGTCACTAGGTTTTGAAATGGCTTGATTCACAGCAATAGATTACCAAGACAGCATCCAACAAATCAAACACGGAGAACATAGAACTGTATTACTGAGAGCTCTGGCACGCCTCCCCAGTTTGTATTCACTGTAATACTGTTAAAATATATTAAAAAGAACGAAATCCACCTACACCTCCATCATCCCAATGCGTCGCCCATTTTCATTTTCAGCACACATTTCTGGAATGTGATGGTAGGCACACAGGGTCAGGCGATGCTGTGTTTATCAGGTACAAAACATCTTGGAGCTTTCCCCTTCCTAGCTTTGTATCAGTCATTCACACACTCAGCAAGCAGTCATTGAGACCTACTTTATGCCAGTCACTGAGGATTTAGAGCTAAATGACTACATACTATTTTTTCACAATTTTGACCAACATTTACATAATCATTTCTTTGAAATGGCCTTTTGAGTTAAACACAAATTGAGCCAGGTGTTTCTCTTGTCTATTTAGAAATTTTAACTTCAAAGAATGTATGGCAGCTTATTATAATATGATCTATGGTGTTAAACCATAAAATTAAAATTCAAAGTATCAGGAAAGGAAAATAAATATACCATGAATATGTCTCATAGAATTGTAGGTCTGAGATTTCAGGCAGGACAAAACACACACACGCGCGCGCGCGCGCGGACAGCGGGTCGGTCATTCCCCTACTGGGGACGGAGGCTCCGCCCTCCCCAGCCGCGAGCGGCGGCCCGAGTCCGAGCGAGGTGGCGGCAGCCGGTGCCGGCCGCAGGGTGCCGCGTGGGCAGGGCGCCCGGACGCGGACGCTGTTTGGACGCTGATGGGGAGATTCCGGAGCGGCAAAACCTGAGGATTCGGGGGAGAGGGCCGGTCACGCGCAGGGTCCCCGAGACTGCCTGGGGAGGGGTCTGCAACTCTCCCGGGAGACCGGCCGTCTAAGGGAAGGGTCGCTGCCTGCGCGCCGCCGAGGCGAGGGGAAGAAAGAGGAGATAAACAGAGATGGAAACGGGTTTGTGGATCTGGAAGGAAAGCGGGCCGTTTCCTGGCTGGCGACTTCTGTGTTTTGTTTTTCCTTTTGTTTGTTTTTCCTTTTGTTTTTTCAACTTTAAAGTACAAGACGAGACGCGAGTGCGGGAAAGGGGCTGGAGGTTTGGGGAGACGCGGAAGGCGCCGACGGCCCTGGTTGAGCTACTGCCGGTCAGGTCCGGACCGCCGGGCCGTGCGAGCCCGGGAGCGGACGGGAGCAAGAGGCCGGCCGGTCGGGACAGCCGCGTCCCCGATTCCTCAGGCGGGCTCCCGCCCAGTCCGGGCCCCGCCTCTCGCCTCCCGGCCGAGGTCTGCGGAGTCCCGGGCCCCTGGGGTGCCGGGACTGCTGATTCGTGGAGCGCGCGGAGACGGGCAGGGGGCGCGGCCAATGGGCCGCGGCCGGGCGGTTGGCGGGCAGGCGGCTCCCGGCGGGCGCGGGCGCAGGTAGGTCGGGGCGGCGGGGCTGGGTCCCGGGAAAGCCGGCCGTGCAGTGCGAGCCCGGCTTACATTCATCGCTCCGCACAGTCGCCGGGCCTTGGGCTGTGTAGTTGGAGCTAACTGGGACGCGGCCACTGAGCTGTTGTGGAAGACAGGCAGGCAGGCAACGGTCCGTGCGCCGGCGCTCGCTTGCCCCTTCCACGGGCGCCCGGCTCCTGCCTGCCCAGGTGGGCGCCGCCCGGCTCTCATCCTGGCACCTGCGTTTACTGGGATGCATCATTGTGCGAGAATTACTCAACCATGCTAAATCTAACTCTTGTAAGACAAGAATAATTATACCTATCCCATGAGCTTGGTCCAAGGAATAACTGACATAATGAACTCATAACCAACCGTCCGTTTGTAGCCCAAGGCCTGGCACATAGTAAGTGCTCACCATCCCAGTCAGCTCCTCTGCTCTTGTCCTTGGCGGCCCACCCTCCCGGGCAGGCCCACAGCCCGTCCTGTGCCCACCAGGCCGGAGCTGCCCCCTAATTCCTATGTGTGGTCTGCTTGAATGTGATCTGATGCTTGGGAGGTAATTTTAAAATATCACCAAGTCTTTTAAAGAGAGTCTTTCACCCTAGCTGTGACAACTTTTCAATAAAAACATTGTTAAAATATGCAAACAAACAAACAAAAACCCAACCAGAAAATAACAAGTGTTGATGAGGATGTGGAGAAACCAGAACACTTGTGCACTGGGAATATAAAATGGTGCTGTTGCTGTGGAAAATGGTATGGTGATTCCTCAAAAAATTAATAGTAGATTTACCGTATTACCCAGCAATTCCACCTCTGGTCATATATACAAAATAAGCAAAAGCAGGGACTGGAACAGATACTTGTACGTAGCTTTATTCACAATGGCCAAAAGGTGGAAACAACCTAAGTGTCCATTGACAGATGAATGGATAAATAAAATGTGATATATACACATCGTGGAATATTATTCAGCTTTTAAAAGGAAGGAAATTCTAACACATGCTACAACATGCATGAACCTTGAGGATATTATAATAGCTGAGTAAAATAAGCTAGTAACAAAAGGACAATATTGTACAATTTCACTTATATGAGGCACTTAAGGTAGTCACATTTGACAACCAGAAAGTAGAACGGTGGCTGCCAGGGGCTGGAGGAGGGGAATGGGGCGTTAGTGTTTAATGGGGACAGAGTTTCGGTTTGGTAAGTCTGGAGATGGATGCTGGTGATGGCGGCACAACAGTGTGAATGTGCTTAATGCCACTGAACTGTACACTTAAAAATGGTTAAAATGGTTAATTTTATGTTATGCGTATTTTACCACACTAGAAAACCCAAATGCTTAAGAATGTAAACTTCAAGTCAAATGACTGGTCACTGTTACATATAGGAACTTACAAAAAGGAAGACAAACATTGGCAGTTACCCAAATTAAGCTGATAAAAAGATTTGAAATGTTTTACCCTTCTGTAGAGATATTGTTATCTAAATCTCCAGGACAAGGCTTGCCATGTATAGATAATCAATTAATGGTCAATGTTATTTTTATTGTAAATAAAGTGTGGTGATAGGTACATTCTGAAGAGCTGTAGAGAGAAGCCAGTGCACTGTGTGCTTAGGAAATTTTCTGGCAAAAGTGCAAAGTGTAGAGATTTCCACAGAGCATCTAGAACAGTCAGACACAACGAGAATTGCTGAATTCCTGTATTTGTTCCTTCTGTCCTTTGTGCACTTAACCAAGTATAATTAGGTTCTTGTCAAATGTGATGCTCTCTGCTGGATGAGACGGGCTTTGTGAATGTGAATAGGTTTGATCCCTGACCTCTACACGTGTAATTATCATGCGCTTGGGCCATGGTGTCCCGAGGAGGATGGCCTTTATTACGGACTGAATGCAGAGTGGCGTCGCCATGTTGTGAGCCTGCAAACACTGCTGTTCAGGTTAGTTGTAAAAGTCTGCAACAGAGCTGGTGATGGGTCTACAACCTGAGCAGGCTTCTTGGATGTGCTTACAATTCTTGGCAACTGCTCTCACTTTCTGACCCTGAATTCTCTTTGCTCTCCTCTCCCTCCTAAGGCGCTATCAGAGTTCTCCTGGTCTCAGATGCTGGCGAGCCCCTGAAAGTCTGAGGAGATGGCTGCAGCAGCAGTGGCTGGACTGATCCCTGTGTTGCACTCTGTGGCTGGTGACAAGTCTGGCTACTACATTGGGCGGCAGCTGTGGTTTGGCTTAATCGCCCTGTACGGGGTGGTGGTGTACGTGGTCCGCATGCCTTGGGCACGGATCCATGAAGATTTCTGGTGCCATGGCAACATCACCTATCCGTGCTTGATTGAGTGTTTTGAAAAAAACTTTAGCAACCCTGTCACGGGAATTTGGTACTTCTTCTTCTTCATCTTCACCACTCTCTTCTTCCTCATGGAATTCTTCATGGCTCAGATTCGGCACAAGCAGGCCAAGATAAAGTCGATGGACTTGGTGGTAGGTGCAGCAGAGGAGGGCTCCATGACGGGGATCCAGGAACACAGCCTCTCTTCCAAGGAGAATTCCATCCTGAACTTCCACCAGGAGAAGATGCTTCTGCTTTTGTACCTCCTGTACTTCCTCCTGCAGGTGGGTGCCCAGTGTGTGTTTTTATTCCTTCTCATGTTTCAGCACCTGCCCTTGGTGACACAAGCTGTCACTAACTGCAGCACCTATGACTGCCCCGGCCCCTACCTCTGCCTGATCCGGGCGACCATGGAGAAGCGGATGTCCATCTACACCCTCATCACCCTGTCCTTGCTCATCATCATCTTCTGCACAGGCTTCTTCATGTACAGCATTCACCATTACCTATTGAAGGGCATTTCCAGCTTTAAGTTTTGGATGAACTGACGTTTGGGAGGAAAAGCAGCCTTCTTACTTAAAGTCTTTTCCCACTCGAACTATGCTGTTTGTGTTTCTCTAAATATTGTGTCTGGGGCAGCACCTCCTCCTGCTAACCTCCTTTGATTTTCTCCTTTAAAAAATAAATGTTTGCTGTTCTTGTTTTCTTTCTCTACAGCCAGGCTGAGGTTGTCTTACTGTGGGTGGGTGGTATGCAACAGGTGACATTGCAGAGCTCTTTCCCCAGGCTGCCTAATTTCAACCTCACCAGAAGGCTGTGACACTGAGCTTGTCACTTCATCGTTCCAGGATCTTCCAATCAGGAAGAGTTTCCATACACTTAGAACTAAGAGCTTTAAATTGATTTACTTGTACTCTGGCTTCTCCAGTATTTGTTTCTATTAAAATACAGAGAAGACAATTCTTCTCCAAAGGAAAATTCTAGAGTGGACCTGCAGGGTAGGTGCACCCTGGTTCTGCCCCTCAGGGTTCCCCAGACTGCTAGGTGTGGGCTCAGTCTTGACACCTCGCTTGAGGCTCCAATGAGGACTAAATAAACGTGGCTGAGTCCCACCGGGGAGAGGATGGGTGGGAATGAGGTGCAGTGGAAGCAATCCACTGGGTTTCACTGCACCAAGAATCATGCCTTGCTCCAGACCCGGCCTGTCTACCGAGATGGCTGCAGCCCAGCTCAGGTCTATGTAGAGGTTATGAACCCCTCTTTGGGGCTCCCTACTGAGTCTTGTTGTTTGCAAGCACAAGGAAGCTTGACCAGATATGGCTAAAGCTCTTCACATTTGGAGGGGCAAAGATGGGGGTGAGAATAAGGACATTGCAGAGAAGGTATGGTCAGTCACCTCACCCTGTGCTAGGCATATCATCCCCCAAAGTAATTTGAGGGACCATCCTGTGCCCAAGGCTTGGGCTCCCTCCAGGGCCTCAGGGTGAGATATGGAGAAGAGGGCACCCAGGAGCCCGGCCTTGCTGCGTACGCTCTGTGCTGTCCAAGCGAGCACGATGTCCCCAGATCACCTGTTGAATGTAGTGAAGATTTTCTTCTAGTATAGTCTTGGTTCTGAGGCCAAGCGTGGCCTGCAGACCCTGAGATGGCACCTACTCATTTTCTGCCTCCTGTTGTCCAGGCCTTTGTGCAGTCCCCTCCTTCTGACTCCTTCTGAGTGCAGGCGGGGGCTGTGACTTGCTGCCAACCAGTAGGATAAGGCAACGGATGCCACTCCTGTGATCCCAGCATGTTACGTGGAAGTCCATGTTAGTAGACTGGAGTGAAAGACTGTCCCTCGCTGGCTTTGAGGAAGGAAGTTGCCATGTTATGAGAAGGCTGATGGAGGGAGAGACAAGACAAGGAATTGCAGGCAGCCTCTTAGAGCTGAGAGTGGCCCCAGCTAGCAGCCAGTAGCAAAATGGGGACCTTGGTCATGGAACTGCACAGGAATTGACTTTTGCCAACAACTTGAATGAACTTTGAAGTGGAGTGTTCCCCAGTCGAGCCTCCAGATGAGAATACAGCCCAGTGTATACCTTCATTATAGCCTTGCGAGACCACGGGCAAAGGACTCACACGCAGTTTCCTGACCCACAGGAACTGTGAGATGATATATGTGTATTGTTTTGAGCTGCTAAGTGTGTTGAAATTTGTTATACACATAAGAACACTAACACTGAGTCTAGGGCCCCCCACAACGGTACAGGAGCCAAGGGAAGCTGAACGGTCTCAGCATTAGGCATCTGTGGAGACTTGCTTTTCTTCCATCCCAGAAGCAATTATCCTTTGCCTTCTTGCAGCAGCTGACCTGGCTACACTGTAAGAGGCCTGAGAAAGTCTTAGCAGAGAGTGCCCGAGACTGAGACCACTGCTACTGCAGCTCCTGCCCCTCCTCCCTAGATAAGAAAGCTCCTGCACAGGCTGGCCCTGGAAAAACGCTTGCTGTCCTGAAGAGATCCATCCTGTTCTGCATTTGGGCTCAGCTAGGTGGGACCTGGGATCCCAGCACCATCAGTTGCACATACGGTTCCAAGTAAGTGACCTGCTGGACTCACACAACCCCCAGCAGGCACAAAGCTCAGCCACTGAAGCTGCCTGATGCCGTCTTCAGTGCTCACCGCATCTGTGCGCACCAAGCAACACGCACAACCGTGTGCGAGGCCCTGGGAAGCCCCCTTCTAAAACTCAGTTGGGTTTGTGGGAAGGCCAGCACCCTGTGGGTGAGGCTGTACCCAATGCATGTCTGGAGTTATGTAGAAGAGCAATTGCTTCTCAGATCTGTGGGACATTTTAGGGGTGAATCACAGCCAACACTTGGCTGTGCCTAGTGCCTAGAAACAGTTTACACAGTGCCTAGTGTACCCAGTGTACCCAGTGCCTAGAAACAGTTTTTGGTACATAGTAGGGATTCAATAAATAGTTTTGGGCACACGGAGTATAACCACATGCTCTCAGAGAAGATTGATGCTGTTTCTAGGGCCTGTGCGTAGTGGTAATACTGTTCTCAGGCAGATTCATTGAGAGTCCAAACTCAGTCTGATTTATATCTCAGGTAAACCTCCCATGTCCACTCTCCCTGGGCTTGTCCTGGTTGCAGATGGTGGTTCCCAGGGGTTGGGTCTGTGCCATCTTGTTGCAAAGGAGAGATGGGATGGCAATCTGGACAGAAACAGCCATCAGTCAGCAGCTACGTTTCAGTATTTACCTGTCCCCACGGAGATTGTTCCAGCCAGAGGGAACAGCAAGGCCCTGACCCGAGGTGGTGGAGTGGTCAGGGCTCGGTCAGGGACAGAGCCACACCAGTAATTTGAGCAGGGAGAATTTAATACAAAGACTCATTAACTAGTAAAAGGTGGTTAACTACTTAAAGAGGCAGAAAGAGAACTCGAAGGCATCCAGAAGTAGCAACTGCAGAAAGCAGCTTCTACCTCTAGGTCTGAGGGAGAGTGAATAAGGAAGGACGTAAGAGTGGCACGTCTGCCGCGGAAGCGTGCAGCCTGCCTCTGAGGGAACTTGCCAGCGTGAGGGGCAGAACTAACCCCAGCAGCGGAGCGCTGCCAGAGGGGGAGGCAGAGGCCCGTCCATGCGGGCTGCCGAAGTGAGCACCACCAAGCCTCCAGCACACCAAAGAACTCCCGCTGCGCCGAAGAATGGCACTCTGGGAGGAATCCCCTTCTTTCTGTTATTGCTGCTCAGTGTCCTTCGGTATTGTCTATTGACAAAGTCTAACGTCAAACCATCTGGCAAAGGAGACATGTACAGGGTCCAGTGCCAGTGTCACAAAGCAGGGCAAGAAAGGATGGGTTTGGAGCTAGGAGGTGATACATTGACAACTGGCACAGTCTACCCTTTAGGCTACTCAGCTTCCGTATACCCTTCCACACACATTTGAACTTCCAGACAATAATGAGACAACTCAAGGTTCCCACCTAACAAGCTGCAGCTGTCCTTTGTACGCGTGAAGAAGGTCTCCTACTCCCCCAGCCTGGAAACAAACAGTCCCCAAAGGCATCACATCCATTGCTGGCTATATTCAATGCTTCCAAGTGTAGTCACAGTCTTACTGAAAATTTTGTTAGCTAACAACTGAATTGTAAATTTAACCTTTAATAACTTGTATATAAAATAATAAGGGAAAGAAGAACATAGAAGAAAATAGTTACTATATACGAATAAATACATACACAAAAAGAAAATATGCAAACCTACTATAATTCTTTTTTTTATTTTGCCCCTTGACATGAATGTGTGAGCTAATGTAATTCTTCTAATTAGTTACAAGGTCACAGTTGCTATCTGTGTCTCCCTTCTCTACTCCCCGCTCAATTTTTTCTTTGTCTTCAGCCATAAACTTAACCAGATGGGGCTCTTATCCTGGGTCTCATCACCTAAACCATCACTTCTGAAGAGTCTGAATTCTCAAGAGTCTTGACTTTTTCTTTTGTTCGTTTGCTGTACCTGTCAACTAACTTTCACTATTGGGCAGGCTGCACACTGGGTTCCAGAGAGTTCTCCTCATTCCCGGTTGTGAACGCTGGCAGTTGTGATCAGTCACTCCGGCCGGTAGAGTAACCCTCTCTTCTGCTTATTGGTCCAGCGGCATAAGGGCCCCCAAATGGCCAAGTGGCAGTCATCTTCCAAATCAATGGAATCGTTGTTATAGCCTTTAATTCCCACTTGGGAACTAAGATCGCCAAACCAGAAGAGCTCAAGGTTGCTGAGTGAGAAGCAAAAACTGCTGCCAGTGCTTTATTAGGTCTAGTAGTGGGAGGAACCTCTCTCACTTTCGCCCTTTGCTTCCCAGGCATGTACACTTTAGCTGTGTGGGAGGCAGCAGCATGGAGTGGTCTCTGGTTCAAAGCACATACTGCAGACTATACGACAGCCTCCGTCTTCTCTCCTTTCAGGGTTTTCAATTCTCATAATTGACACCATAGCTGAGTTTTCAGTGAGCCAGTCCACCCTTCCATCCAGCCAGCTGCTTCTGGGTGATGGGGTATTGTGGTAAGATCCCATAGGCACGGGCCTATTGGTATCCTTTACTATAAAATGTAGACGCATCAGATGCAGTTCTGTGAGGAGTGCCTGACAGTCACAAGACACTCTCTGAGTCTGTAGACGGGGGTGCTGGCAGAAGCATTTCAGGCAGGAAAGGCAAAGCCATGTCCAGCATATGTGTCTACTCTAGTGAGGACAAATCTCTGCTCTTTCAGTGATGGAAGAGATCCAAGGTTATTACCGCACCATCAGGTCATGGCTGCCCCTCTGGTGGATGGCGCCACGTGGGTCAGTGTTGGTGTCTTGTTAGTAGAGTAGGCACTCGTCAGAAGCAGTTCCCAGGGCTGTGGCACGTCCATATTGTTGAGCCCATGAATAGCCTCCGTCTCTACCCCACGGCCGCCTCATTCATGGGTCCACTGAGCAGTCAGTGGGGTAGCTGGGGGCAGAAGCTGATTGACCCCCACGGAGTGTGTCACTTTGTCCACTTGATTACTGAGCGCTTCCTTTGCAATGGATGCTTTTCGGTAAGCATGCATTTGGGACAAAAATGTCTTTACCGGCCAGGCACGGTGGCTCACGCCTGTAATCCTAGCACTCTAGGAGGCTGACGCAGGAGGATAGCTCGAGGTCAGGAGTTCGAGACCAGCCTGAGCAAGAGCGAGTCCCCATCTCTACTAAAAAAAATAGAAAGAAATTAGCTGGACAACTAAAAATATGTAGAAAAAATTAACCGGACATGGTGGTGCATGCCTGTAGTCCCAGCTACTCGGGAGGCTGAGGCAGGAGGACTGCTTGAGCCCAGGAGTTTGAGGTTGCTGTGGGCTAGGCTGACGCCCCAGCACTCTAGCCCAGGCAACAGAGTGAGACTCTGTCTCAAAAAAAAAAAAAATGACTTTACCATCCGTACCAATTCTGAAAGGTCCTTCCACACACCCTTTCCTCAGAGTTCCTTGTCACCTCTCTTTCAATCCTGTTCCTTCCATGTCCCCGACTGTCTGGTCAAACTGCCAACAACTATGCATGAATCACGTGGAGACCTCTGGGCATCTCTCAGTCCAGCAAACCGGGCAAGCACACCGGTCAAATTCTGCCCGCTGGGGGCATTTTATTCCCCATCACCACGGCCTCCCCGGGCCGGCCCTCAGTGGGCTCTTACGCTGCAGCTGTCTGCTTGTGTGTGGCCAGTTATCACGTAGACCCATCCGTAAACCAGTCTCTAGTTCCTTCTTCCTCAGGCAACTTGTCTTACGGCGGTGCCCATGAGTTCGCAGGCCTGAACTGAGGGAGAGGGGCTACTGCAGGAGGTGTTAGTGTCAAAGGAATCCGAAGGAATCAGAGTCACTGGCTCACATAACTTACTTGTATCTCGACTCTCCTCGACCTCAGACTTTCGCATAACAGTTGCTCTTGATGACAGATCACTGCGGTGCACACCCAACCTGTGACTAACAGAATAACACAAACTTTGTGATGGGAAGCTCAGCCTGCACGATCACCTAACACACTAGGACTAGAGGCTTCATGTCTACCCAGAGCCAGTAGCAAACCGGAAAGTGTGGGGCATAGATACATCAGAAAAATCGAGAGGTCTGCACTGTGATCATCCTATTGGTGCTTGCCAGAGGCTGCAACGCATCATTATTTTCCACACTTAGAAAATCCCTGGGTCAACTGAATTATAGGTGAGTGGAAGAGCAACTTGAAGGGCAGCCTTGACTTGCCACAGAGCGTTCCCTTGCTCTGATCCTACTCAAGACCGTTAGCCTTATGAGTGACTCGGCCTGGAGTCAGGACAGACGCTGCGTCCAAATACCAAGACCGCCAAGCACTGTGCCTCTTCTCCGTGTGGTACGTGGTGCAAGGTGCAGCAACTCACCTGTTACCTTGGAGAGGATCTCGCAACAGGCCACTGGCTCACCAGACACTTCACTGATCTGGTGGGTTCCTGGTTTCTGTGATAGTCATCTTCCACCTTCTAGGGCTTGTACGTCTTATGAAGACATCTGACTTATTTGTCACTTCCTGTGTATCAATCAGCCTAATGTTATAACTACAGTAAACCAGTGCGATGTTTAGTGGATTAACAACATGATTGAGGTTTCTAGAGAGGAGAGCTGTTGTAGCCCAGTTAGCCCTGCTGGGTAAAAACAACCTACTTCTAGCTAGCTTTTGCAAACTGGTGTGGAGAGAAAAAGCACTAGCTAGGTCCATAGCTGCTTATCAAGTGTCAGAGGCTGTGTTGATCTGCTCCAGTAAATATACCACATCTGGAACAGCAGCTTCATCACAATCAACCTCAGGTGATAATTTAATTTATTGTAATGTCAATATATGTTGTAGAAAACTAGCATCCAGTTTCCTATAGGTAGGGAACCCAGCACTGCTCTCAAACCCAACCGCATGGCTGAAGCCATTCTCACAGCCCATCCTTGAGAGCTTGTCTCCTCAGACCACTCCCAGTACCAATTCTGTATCAGCGTAAGTCTGGAAAGAGAAACCACACCAGTAATTTGAACAGGAAAAATTTAATGTAAAAAATTGTAACTTGTGATAGGTGATTAACTATCAGACTGGAAGTAGCCAATGCAAAAAGCAGCTACTACCGCTAGGGTTGAAGGAGGGTGAATTAGGAAGGACCTAAGACCTTAGAAGAGCTCTCCCCATTGCCCACCTCAACCCTGATTCAGACCTTCTTGGAGAGCCGTGGCTGCTGTAAGAGCACACGGTCTGCCAGTGATAAACACAATTCCCGGAGAGCGTGGGCCAGCTCCCTGGCCTACTGGGTGCAGGAGGAATGTGCTGGAGGGCATCGGCAGGCCGGGGCTGGTCTGCAGGGCCACCGAGACGGGCCCAGCTGGGCTTCTCACACACCACTCCACTGGCTACCCTGCCTCGAAGCAGCAAGCTCCAGTTGGGGAGGAGTCCCTTAGTCTACAATGGCCTTGTAACGCCCTTTCAGTGCCCTTGCTGACAAAGCCTCTACTGACATTGAGCAAGCTGGCAAAGGAGAAATGTTTATAGGGTCCAGCTCTAGTATCACAAAGCAGGGTAAAGAGTGGTGAATTTGGAGCTGAGAGGCAACTTGGTAAGTGGCACAGGAGTGAGTAAACTTGGTTGCTTAGTGGACGACAAGAAGGCCAGCACAGTTGGAGGGGAGGGAGTGGGACTGGGACAATGTAGGAAGTGGGCTTTATAGATCATGGTGAAGACTTTGGATTTTAATCCAGATGTGATGGGAAAGCACTGGACAGTTTAGAGCTGCGATGTGATGTGATGTGATGTGATTCATTTGAAAAGGTCAGTCTGATAATTACGTGGATACTTGACTTTAGGGGGCAAGAGTAGAGGCTTCTGTCCACCAAGGGTCAGCAAATCTGCCCGGCGTCTTCTTCAGGCTGCACTTTCTCTCGTGGGTTCTAACCACGGTGACCAAATGTCTTATTAATAGTTGGCCTGGGACAACTAAGGGGCCACTCACTCTCTACTCGTAAAGTTCTAGTTTGGGAAAACATATTATATGGTCACCCTAGTCCTAACATACCTTGAATCCTCCCCTTTCTTGAAAACAAGCCTGGAATTTCAAGACTACCGGTAGAATTTCTAGAGGTGACTACCGTGTCATTGCCACGCTTGGAGGACACCTGAACAACAGGTAATTCCTCAGGATCCTCCCCAGCCTAAGCCCCCAGCACCTCAGAATCCTCTCGTCCCTGCTCCTGTTTCATACTTCCAGCCCCAGCCCGTCGGTGTAACCATGCTGCAGAGTCTCAGCGCTCCTCTAGCTGAAGATGCCCTGAAGAGGACTGGAGGCCAGCCTGGGCAGTAGCCCATTTGGAAGACCAGGGTACCCTCAGAGGAGTTTGCTGGAGACATTCCAGTTCAAGATGTTCAAGGTGGCGGCCGTGTGCGGAAGGTCGAGCCACTTTTACTGCTCCTGGACCTTGGAGCCAAGGCCAGGTCACCACCCTAGCTGGCTTCTCGCTTCCCAGAACATCAAATTTCTAGGTGGGCGAAATAGAAGTTCCCCTCATGATGCCCCTGGTCCTTTTCCCTGACCCATTCCCCTCTCCCTCGCCTTTTGTCACACTTCTCACGTCTCCGTCCTCTCGCCCCAGGGCTGACAGCCTTCGCCCCAGTTTTCATCAAATCATGTTCTCCTATCTCTTATTTACACCCTCAGACCTTGGGTTCCCACCTTAATGTAATGAAATAACAGAAACTTTAAGTTTTCCCTCCCAGGGACGCTTGCATTTTAACAGGAATCAAAGTCTGATACCAGTGGTTCCAAACATTTGGTATAAGTAGGAACCATGCAGGGAGATTGTCTAAAGTGTGTTGATGGGCTCTAGTCCTGAGGACCTGATTTAATAGTTCTGAGGTAGGGCCTAGGAATCTGTGTTTTCTTCAAGCACCCCAAGTGATTTGGTTTTTTTTTTTTTTTTTTTTTTTTTTAGAGATGAGGTCTTGCTCTGTCACTCAGGCTGGAGTGTAGTGGTGTGGCATGATCATAGCTCACCACAGCCTCAAGTGATCCTCCTGCTTCAGCCTCCCAAGTAGCTGGGGCTGCAGGTACACACCACTACACTTGGCTAATTTTTAAATTTTTTGTAGAGGTCGGGCTTGGCTATGTTGCTCAGGTTGCCCAGTTACTTTGACAGGTGGTTCAGGAACCACACTTTGATGATAATGCCGCAAGTTAAAGGGAGGAGACTCTAATGCTAGAATTGCATGTGTTGGCTATATTGTTGGGTCCCAAAAACTATGCTACAGACATAGCTGCATACAAATATATGAACCATATTTTCTGATTCCAAAGTTGTGTCACATGATATGTCAGTGGGGTATCCCTGAAACACCCGGGCTAAATGGTCAACATACCACATGGGGTCAGATGAGATTTTGGTGTTATTGAATCTGCTCAAGAGGGCCATGGCCCACCCGGCCTCTCCTCCCTGTGGGATCCCCTAGGAAATTATACACACGGAACTATAGCCAATTAGAGATATAAGTACTATTTTATCACCAGCTGGAATAATGCAGAGTAAGGTACAATGTAGAGGTCTGTAGAGGCTGGATTGGAGCCCAGCATGGTGGCGCATGATCAGTTCAGGGTCTTGTAATCCACGACTTTCCACAGTCTGTTCTCGAGCTGATATATCCAAATGTGCCTCTGAAGAGCAGGAAATTGCCAGACTGCTGAGTCCCTGACCTGGCAAGCCATGCAGTCACAGGGAGAGAAAGATGAAATAAGAGCTGGAGATATACAGGGAGAATGCTTGGTTCTGCTTGCTCTACGGAGGCAGGAAAAATAAAGCACGAGAGAGTGCCATGTGTGCATACCGACTTTTTACTGTGCGCCGATCCAGCCCTCTAGTAACTGTGGCCCAATGAATAAATAGCCCGTATTCTGATCAGCCGGATCAATAACCACATCTCCTCTGGCGGGAATGGGAAGAGATGGGCAGAAGAAGGCCTGATGCAGGACAGGGCTGCAGCCCAGGCCAGGTGTGCACGGCTGGCACCAAGTCATAAGGCGTTAGTGGACCCTCCACGCCTCAGCTGCCCTTCCCTTGGCGACACGCTCCCACGGCTGTGCTTCCTTCCTGGCGTGGGCTGTACTCCCACTCCTTTGACTTCCACTCAAGAAAGCATACCGAGATGCGAGACTCATCTCATTGTAAGGTAAATATTGAATCTGTTCTAGTTGATTAAAACTGTCATTTTTAAACTTTGGCACTTTAATGATTCTTGATAACAAATGACATCTTGCAACAGATTGTGATCCACAGATGGGTTGTCACCCCGTGGGTTGGGGCCTGGAGGAGGACACCTCCACCCTGTTCCTGGAGCCGGGCAAGCGGCAGTGTGAGAAGAGCTGCTGCCCTGGCACTCCTCTCTTCTCCTGCTCCAACTCCAGACCCCAGAGTTCAGGTTCTGCGTCGTGGGGCAGCCAGCCTCTAGTGGGAGGTTGGCTGGTGTCCTGGAATGGACTTGATCATCAATGGGGAGAGGCTAGGAGGGTTTTTGCGACTATATTCAACTAAGACACATCCAGGACAAATTATCTTTTTTTCTGAATTTTAAGTTGTGGTAAAATACATATAACATAAAATTGATCATTTTAGCTATTCTAAGTGGCATTAAATACATTCATGATGTGCAGCCATCATCACTATCATCTCCAGAACGCTTTTCATCTTGTAAAACTGAGCTCTGTCCCCGTTAAACAACGACTCTCCATTTCCCTCCCTCCAGCCCCTGCAACCACCATTCCATTTTCTGTCTGCATGAGTCTGACTACATGAAGTACCTCATATAAGTAGAATCATACTATATGTGTATTTTTGTGACTGGCTTATTTCCCTTAGTGTAATGTCCTCTAGGTTCATCCACGTTGTAGCAAATTGTAGAATTTCTTTCTTTTTAAGACTAACAGCCCATTGCGTGTATAGACCATGTTTTCCTTATCCATTCATCTCCGGATGAACACTTAGGTTGTTTGCATGTCTTAGCTACTGTGAAGAATGCTGCTATGAGCACAGGTGTACAAATGTCCTTGAGACCCTGCTTTCAGCTTTTTGGGAATATACCCAGAAGTGGGATTGCTGGATCACATGATAATTCTACTTTTAATTTTTTGACGAACTGCCATACTGTTTTCCACAGTGACTGCCATTTTACATTGCCAACAGTGCATAGGTTTCCAATTTTCCACCTTCTTACCAACACTTATTTTGTGTTTATCCATTTATTTAAGAAAATGTTTTCAGAGACAAGATCTCTCCCTGTCACCCAGGCTGGAGTGCAGTGGTGCAATCATAGTTCATTGTAACCTTGACTCCTGTGCTCAAGTGATCCTCCTGCCTCAGCCTCCCGAGTAGCTGGGACCACAGGTATGAGCCACTAGGCCTGCCCTGTTTGCTTTGTTTTGTTTTGTTTGCTTGTAGTAGCCTTCCTTAACAGGTGTGAGGTGCAATCTTACTGTAGTTTCGATTTTCATTTCCCTAGTGATTAGTGATTTTTGACCATCGTTTAGTGTGCTTACTGTTCATTTGTATATCTTCTTTGAGGAAACATCTATTCAAGTCTATTTACAAATATTTTCTTCCATTTTGTGGGTTATTTTTACTCTGTTGATGCACAAAATTTTAACTTTCTTGAAGTTCAGTTAGGCTGTTTTTGTAAGTATAAAATTTTTATTCCACTGCCTTATCACTTAAAATTAAGAATACAAGCAAATACCATGCAATGCCAGAAGAGATTCAAGGTGACTGTTTGCAGTATTTAGTGACAAATATTAGCATGGAAATTTTTAGTTCATTTAAAAAATAGCCAAGTTTCATTTAAGTAATAATTATTTTTTTTTTTTGAGACAGAGTCTCCCCCTGTTGCCCAGGTTAGAGTGCCATGGCGTCAGCCTAGCTCACAGCAACCTCAAACTCCTGGGCTTAAGCGATCCTCCTGCCTCAGCCTCTCGAGTAGCCAGGACTATAGGCATGTGCCACCATGCCCAGCTAATTTTTTTCTATATATATTTTTAGTTGTTCATCTAATTTCTTTCTATTTTTAGTGGAGATGGGGTCTCATACTTCCTCAGGCTGGTCTCGAACTCCTGACCCCGAGCGATCCTCCTGCCTCGGCCTCCCAGAGTGCTAGGATTACAGGCGTGAGCCACCACGCCTGGCCTCATTTAAGTAATAATTAAGTTTAGCTTTACCTATGTATATAATTAAACTTCCTTTGACTTACACAATTCCATTTTCTCCAACTGGGACCCATGTAGAATAAAGTCCTACTTTTTTCATTGATACGGCAATATCAAACAGTCATAACACTCACACATGATTTTAGCCTTTTCCCATGTTTCTCCACACATATGTACTCCATGATGTCTGACTGGTATACACAGGAGTCTGTGTATTCATTCACTGCATGAACCGTTTGCTCTTTCAGGTCTTTATGCTCAGGTGTGTTCTCAATAATGGGTACCACTAACATACCATCATATCTATAACCCCCCTGAGGTGCATTTCCTTGTTCCTTTTGTCATCTTTTGGTGTGTCATTTTAAACTCCCATCCTGGAAAGAGAAGTCCGGCCATGACAGCAGCTGTAGGATGGGTGTGAATCATGCCCCTGCTCCTTTTGTTGTGTGAGTATTCATGAAAAGAGGGGGACCCTGGCTGTTTTTTAGCTTCCTAGATGGTGAAGGTCCACTTATGTCCTTTCCATTTATATCACAAACACACATGTCTTCAGCCTGAATTCGTTCCTTTTGCATGCCTGAAGGAGCAAGGCAGATTTCATTGCCATGCTTCAAGCTAATGCCTCCTCCAGTTCCAGTGACCCAGCCCAAATGGTAAAAATGTTTGCAAAGTTCTGGAATCAGGTATCATGGACATTGCTTGTCCTGCTCACCCTCTGGAGGGTGACAGCCAGACATGGCCCAAATGAGGGGAACCCTCAGCTTCCAATCTTCAGCTGAGGCTCATGCAGCCAATTAGGCTATTTTTTTGTTGTTGTTTTCTGTGCCTTTGGTGTCATAATAAGAAATCATCGCCAAATCCAATGTCATGAAGCTTTTGCCCTACATTCTTCCTCTAAGAGTTTTATTATTTTAGCTCTTATATTTAGGACTTTCATCCAATTTGAGGTAATTTTTGTATGTGGTATTAGATAAGGGTATAACTTCATTCTTTTGCATGTGGATACACAGTTTTCCCAGAACCATCTGTTGAAGATACTGCCCTCTTCCCCATTGAATGGTCCTGGCACCCTTCTCAAGGATCAACTGACTATATATGGGGTTTATATCTGGGCTTTCTATTCTAGTCCATTGGTCTGTATGTCCGCCTTTATGCCATTACCATACTGTTTAGACTTCTGTACTTTGTACTAAGTTTTTGTACTAAGTTTTGAAATCAGGATGTGTGAGCCCTCTAGCTTGTTTTTCTTTTTCAAGATTTTTTTGGCTATTTGGGGGTCTCTTGAGATTCTGAATGAATTTTAGGATGGGTTTTTCTATTTTGGCAACAAACTTCATTGGGATTTTAGTATATGGCTGCCAAAGTGAGCATGTGATTTTGATAAGAATTGCATTGAAGCTTCAGATTGCTTTGGGTAGTATTGACACCTTAAAAATACAAACTCTTCTAATCCATGAACATGGGATATGTGACCATTTATTTATGTCTTCTGCAATTTCTTTCAGTAATGTTTTGTAGTTTTCATAGTACAAGTTTTCATCTCCTTGGTTAACTTAATTCCTAAATATATTCTTTTTGATGCTACTGTAAATAGAATTGTTTTCATAATTTCCTTTTCAGATTGTTCATTGGCAGTGTACAGAAATGCAACTGATTTTTATGTGTTAACTTTGTATCCTGCTACTTTGCTGAATTGATTTATTAGTTCTAACTTTTTTTGTGTGAGGAATCTTTCAGGTTTTCTACATGGAAAATAAAATAAACAGCAATAATTTTACTTCATACTTTCCAACTTGGATGGCTTTTGTTTCTTTTTCTTGCCTAATTGCTCTGGCTAGCACTTCCAGTACTATGTTGAATAAAAGTCGTGAACGAAAGCCTCCTTACTTTGTTCCTGATCTTAGATGAAAAGCCTTTATCTTTCACCATTGAGTGTGATGCTTGTTGTGGGCTTTTATTATGTTGAGGTAATTTTCTTATATTCCTAGTTTTTTGAGTATCTTCATCATGAAAATGTGTTGAATTTTGCCAAATACATTTTTTTGCATCAATTAAGATGATCATTTTTTTTCCTTCATTCTGTTAATGTGGTATACTACACTGATCAATTTTCATATGTTGAACCATCCTTGCATTCCAGGAATAAATCCCACTTGGTTATGGTGTATAATCCTTTTAATAAGGTGCTGAATTTGGTTTGCTAGTATTTTGTTGAGAACCAACTTTTGGTTTCATTGATTTTCTCTATTGTTTTTCCATTCTCTATTCCATTTATTGCTGTTCTAATTTTTATTATTTCCTTGTTTTTTCTAGTTTTGGGTTTAGTTTGTTCTTCTTTATCTAATTTCTTAAGTTGTAAAGTTAGATTATTAATTTAAGATGTATTTTGTTTTTTAACATAGAGTTTATAGCTATAAAATTTCCCCTTAGCACTGCTTTCACAAGTTTTGGTATGTTGTGTTTTTGTTTTCATTTGTCTCTAAGTATTTTCCAATTTCCCTTGTCATTTTTTTTCTTTGATCCATTGGCTGTTTAAGAGTGCATTGTTTAATTTCCACAGATTTGTGAATTTTCCAACTTTCCTTCTGTTATTGATTTCTAATTTCATCCTGTGGTTTCGGAAGGTACTTTGTATGATATCTACCTTTTATAATATATTAAAAATTAGGTGGACATGGTGGTGTGTGCCTGTAGTCTTAGCTACTTGGGAGGCTGAGGTGGGAGGATTGCTTGAGCCCAGGAGTTGGAGGTTAGAGTCAGCTATGATCACACAACTGCACACCAGCCTGGGTGATAGAATAAGACCCTGCATCTAGAAAAATTAAGGTAAATAAATAAATTTGTTGAGACTTAATTTGTGGCCTAGTATATGGTGTATTCTAGAAAATGTTCCACATGCACTTGAGATGAATGTGTATGTTGTTGTTATTGGTTAGAGTGTTCTGTATATGTCTATTAGATATAGTTGGTTAATTGTGTTGTTTAAGTCCTCTATTTCCTTATTTATCTTCTGTCTGGTTATTATATCCATTATTGAGAGTGAGGTACTGAAGTCTCCAACTCTTATTGTAGAACTGCCTATTTCTCCCTTCAAGTGTGTCTGAAATTTTGTTTCACATATATTGATGGTTCATTATTAGGTGTGTAACTATTTATAATTGTTATATCTTCTTGCTATATTGACTGTTTTATTAACATATAATGTCTTTCTTTGTCTCTTACATCTTTTTTTCATTTAAAGGCTATTTTTTTGTTATTTTATTATAGCCACTCCTGCTCTTTTTTGGCTACTATTTGCATGGAATATCTGTTGCTATCACTCACTTTAAATTTATTTGTGTCTTTGGATCTTAAGTGAGTCTCTTGTAGACAGCATACAGTTGGCTCTAATATTTTCAATCCATTTTGCCATCTCTGTCTTTTGATTGGAGAGTTAAACCACTTAAATTTAAAGTAATGATTGATAAAGAGGGATTTCTGTGATTTTCCTATTTGTTTTCTTTCTTTCTTTTTTTTTATATTTGGTTTCTGTATAGCTTTTTTTGGTCTCTCTTTTCTTGCATCACTGTCCCCTTTTGTGTTTAGTTGATTTTTTTATAGTGAAACATTTAAATTCCTTTCTTATTTCTTTCTATGTATATTGTATAGCTATTATTTTTCTTGTGGTTACCATGGGGATTATATTTAACATCCTAAAATTATAACACTCTAATTTGAATTTATACCAGCTTAACTTCAATAACCCACATAAATATTCTGCTCCTTTTCAGTTCTGTCTCCACCCATTTCCATTGTTGCTGTCTCCAAATTACATCTTTATACATTGTGTGCCCCAAAACATAAACTAATAATTCTTTTAAATGCATTAGTCTTTTAAATTATGTAGAAAACAAAATGGGGAGTTACAACCAAAGTTACAATAATACTAGCTTTTAGACTAGTAATTTAAAAAAGTATTAATCTCTTAAATCATGTAGAAGATAAAAAGTGGAGTTACAAACCATTATTGTGATAGTGGCAGCTTTTATAATTGCCCATTTATTAAGATCTTGGTTTCTTTATATCACTTCAAATTATTGTCCAGTGTCCTTTCATTTCACCCTGTAGGACTCCCTTAAGAATTCCTTGCAGGGCAGATCTAGTGGTAATGAACTCTCTCAGCTTTTGTTTATCTGGGGATGTCTTAATTTCTCCCTCACTTTTGAAGAACAGTTTTGCCAGATTCTTGGTTGACAGTTTTTTTTTTTCTTTTAGCACTTTGAACATACTGCCCCACTGCCTTCTGGCCTCCATAGTTTCTGGTGAGAAATATGCTGTAAATCTTATTGAGTGAGGATCCCTTGTAGGTGATGGGTTGCTTCACTCTTGTTGCTTCCAAGATTCTCTCTTTATCCTTGTCTTTCAAACGTTTGATTATAATGTTTCTCAGTGTGAATCTTTTTGAGTTCATGTTACTTGAAGTTTGTTGAACTTGGATATTTATATTCATGTCTTTAACCAAATTTGGGAAGTTTTCAGCTATTGTTTCTTCAAATAATCTTTCTTTCCTTTTCTTCCTCTCTTCTTGGACTCTTACAATGTGTATGTTGTTTTGCTTGATGATGTCCCACGGGTTCCCTAGGCTCTGTTTACTTTTCATCAATATTTTATCTTTCTGTTTCTCAGACTTAATAATTTCCATTTTCCTATCTTTAAGTTTACTGATTCTTTCTTTTGCTTGTTCAAATCTGCCTTTGAATCCTCTATGAAAAGTTTCATTTCAGGTAGTGTATTTTCAGCTTCAAAATTTTATTTTTGTTTCTTTTTAGGTATTCTATCTCTTTATTGATATTTCCATTTTGTTCACACAGCATTTTCTTGATTTCATCTACATCTTTCTTTAGCTGTTTGAACATCTTTAAGAGAGTTGTTTTAAAGTCTTTGTCAAGTAGATCTGCCATCAGTTCTTTTCTAGGGACAGTTCTTGTTGATTTTTTTCCTTTGAGGGCCATATTTTCTTGTTTCTTTGTATGCCTTGTGGCTTTTTGTTGAAAATTGGACATGTGAATCTAAAAATATAGTAACTCTGGAAATCAGAAATTTTCCTTCCTTTAGGATTTGCCATTGTTTTTAATTTTGTAGGCTGTCTCTGTGCCAAAGATCAGCATGAGGTATACACTTAAGGTCTTCTCAGGTCTTTTCTGAGCCTGTATCTTTCCCTGGGCATGTGCAGTCATTTCTAATTTTCCCCATATATACAGTTGCTTTTGAATGTCTTAGTCTTCAATGTCTGGCTCCCAAAGGGGGAAAAAAGAAAAGTGAAGTGGGGGAAAGGGGATGCTGGATCTTTAAATTCCCTGGAAACCACTTCAGCTGGTGTGGGAGGGGCT
This sequence comes from Lemur catta, assembly GCF_020740605.2. NCBI lineage: Eukaryota > Metazoa > Chordata > Mammalia > Primates > Lemuridae > Lemur > Lemur catta. The sequence continues at coordinate 97,859,743 of NC_059133.1, forward strand.
TGTGACAATGAGGGGAGGTGCAACAATGGTGGCTGTCCTCTTCTGTGATTAGAAGCAGCAGTCAGTCAGGATTCTGAGCACAGATCCCTGAAATTTGAAGGACAGGATACTTTTTGCTCGTCCTGGACCCTGCAAGCTGTGTGCAAGTTGCTTCTGGAATGCTCAGCTGCCTGTCATGGGGCTGGGGGTGGGAGGTGGGGAGCTGCTATTGTTCTAAGACCTGAAATTGACCAAAAATAACCTTGATTTACTATCCAAGCCTTCCCCTAGAAGTTACAAGCCTTCAATAGACTCCAGAGTTTCAGAATAGCTCCATAAGAAAGATTTTGCCAGTGCATTTTTTGTCTGGGTGGGGAGACAGATTCCTGTTGCTCTCTGATCTGCTACCTTCCTGAAATCCTCTGGGGCAAATTATGTTTAAATAGCGAATTATTCTGGAAGCTTTGTCTGAGTCACTCTAAGTTATAATAACCAAAAAAAGAAAAATACCCTTGCGTATATCTGGTCTTCATAGTACTTTGTGCATGATCTCATCTCCCCTCCTTCTCTTCCCTCCCACATTCCCTCCCGCCCCCTTCCTTCTCTCCTTCAAAACCAATTTAGTGCTTTCCCTATTATTTGGCGGACAGACTTTCCATTTTGTGGATTAACCATTTAATTCTTTCTATTCTGTCTCCTTGTCAACCTTTGGCCTTTCTTCTGCTACCCATTTCATTGGAAGGAAGAAGTAGATCATGAGATCACTCGCTACAGTGAGGTCAGGTGTTCACACTGGGCTCATATTTCCCATGTTCTCTCCCGCCCTCCTCCCTTTTGGAGGATCTGAGACAATTGAGATAATAACTGAGAGTTAAGTCTAGTTTTGTGACCTCTAGGAAACAGGACGAAGAAAGGGACATGGAAGAGGGAAGACACAATTAAGCCAGTGTAGACATTGTTAAGAAATTTATTTGCAATTCTTGTTTTTTGTATTTTTTGTTTGTTTTTTAAATAACATCATTCCTTGGATAAAAATGCAATCTTACAGGAATATACAATAGCGTCTCACACAGAGATGACCCTGAAGCTCTCCTCGAAAGGTTGCCCCTTCTCCATCCCCTGGCCTTTCTCGAGGGAGAGAAGGCGCAGCAGGAGAGGCCTTTGACGACGGGGTTTGTGACGATTACAAACTGTACAACAGTATTTACAACAGTAGGACTGTGGAGTCGTGGAGCCTGGAGGGAGGGCGGGGTGTGCAGGTGTGCGCCGGCGGAGGCGCTGTCCGTCTTGGCGCCTCGGGAACAGGCAGCACGCAGAGCGGTTGGGGCGTGAAGGTGGGCCTGGCAGCGGGCCGCGCAGGGAGCACGGATGGAGGAGCCGTGGAGGAGCTCTGTTAGGAGCCTTTCGCGTGGAGGAAAGTTTCGCTTGTTAGCTCTGGTGTATGAAAATAAAACAGCAACACCGTGAGAGCAACAGACATCCCGGTGCTTCCGCGGCGGGTCAGTCTCGCCGTCTCCTGACGGGCCCGTGTGTCCCACGGCCGCGCTCGCCCGCTGCCGCCGCAGACCTCCCGACCCGCTCGTCCCTTTGCTGCGCGGACCGTCCCGCCCGGGACGCAGGCAGGCGCGCAGGTCTGCGGGAGTCACGTGCAGTCTCGGCCGGGGGCTGGGCGGCAGACGGGGGCGTGGATGGTGCGGCGCGTGACGGCAGAGAGTGCCCACAGCGTCTGGGTCGCGGGACGCCTTCTGAAGAGGCCCTTTGCACAGGACTGCGTGTTTACAAATCATCTGCCCCTGCTTCTCAAGGTTTTATTTTCCCTTTTAAACATTGGTGTAGTTTCTCCACGTTGGGAAGCCTTGGGGTCGGGGGGCTTGGTACAGGACCCGGCGACCTGTGCTCTTTTGTTCCTCCTGCGACTCTGCAGAAAAGAGCCTTCTCTTCTCTCTTCCCCCGGCTTAGGGCTCAGGAGGGCCATCAGTAAGGGCGTCTGGAACCTGCAGCCCTCAGGTTCCCTCTGCACGTGAACCATTGCTTAACCCCGTCCTGCTGACTGCTCCTGACCTAGCCCCATTCTGAATTTCCTCACCCAGAAATTACCCTCTCTTAATACCTACAACCTCTTCCACCCAGAGCTTTCTCTGATAATGATCTTGGTTTTAGGTGCATGAGTGATTTTCACACGCACATTTGCAGTAAGTGTCTGATTTATGCCAGGTGAAGTGGCATGTTCCCCTTTCTGGGAGTCCTACAAAGTCAAATTATTTAGATTCTGAAAATTGAGGTGCACAGGAGGCCCCACAAAGGGGGGGTGCACCTGTGAAGTGGCCAGTAACGGAGATGTAACGTTTCAAACTTCCGTTTAATTACCCAGTCCCTGTCTTGTCTTCCTACTGTTAGTAGAGACCTGAGAGAATTTTCATGGGAAATCCCAGCTCTGACTCTACGCTGTGTTGGACCGACTGGCTGTGCGCGGTGTGTTCAGCTACAACCTCCAGGACCCTTGGGTGACAGCCTAAAAGCCTTTTCTGAAACAGCAGAGAGACCAAGGGTCTGCACCGCTTCATGTGCTGTGGATCAATCCTCTGAAAGCCACTGAGGAAAAAGCGCTGATTTTAGTAGCAGTCGTATCTTCTCAGTGTAGATAAATCATATTTACCTCATGATAACACTAGGTTCTGATGGCAGTTTCCACCCAAGGAGGTCACAGGTCCTCTCTCTGCGTCTGTCTACACAGAGCTCACCCTGACCTAGATCTCAGCCCCAGCCCTCGGGCCTTAAGGGTGTGTGTGTGGGGGGTGTGGGGGCTGTTCGAGTGTCCCCCCAACAGTGCAGAAACCTGGCAGAAACCCATTTACCTGGAATATTGGTGTCTGGCTCCATAAAGCAACATTTCATTGCCTCGAAATAAAAATAAATAAACAAATAAATAAAGTTAAAACCAGAAGTGGCTTCACAAAGAAACTGCGTCAGCATCTGCACCTCGCTGGCCCTCTCGCAGGGCTGGGGCAGGGGAGCGGGAGAGGGAGGTCTGCCCGGGGGGCAGATGTCCCCGTCCCTGACAATGGCAGGATACTTCTTTCCCTCTCATCGTCCCCCTTTAGCTTCTTAAGACGCAGTGGCTGGAGAAGTGGACGTGGGTGAACACAGCCGCAGTGTGGGTCAGATTAGGGGTCCCTTCCTGCCACATCCATCCAGGTGGGGTGGTTTGGCTGGGAAAACAACACCAGATTGAAAGGCATTTTTCTCGTCTTCCCAAGTAGATCCTTGGGGCATCAGCCACTCTGCCGTGCTGCGGTGGCGGAGCTGAACGCGTGTTTCCCCAGAACGGGAACAGACGCCTACGGAGCCACAATATGCCCTCTGCTTACCCCTCCCGGCCTCTGTGCTGACGTTCTCCCAGAGCCACGTCCTCTTTCAAAAAACAGAGTAAGTCCAGACCCTCACCGCAAGTTTTTGACTCCCATGGGGCTTAAAGAGGTCTTCTGGAAGCCAGATGGCCCTTTTCTTGGCCTCTTTGTTAAATTATTTCTAACTCCTAGACAATGATGTTTCAGTTTCTGAGGCCCCTGGGGATAGAGATGCCATCACCCTCTTTTGCAACATTTACGATTATGGTTTGATGAGGCTAAAACCCCTGATTACTAGGGTTCTACTCTATCCCTAATTTAAATTCGTGTTCTATTTCTTTGCCTCTAGGAGTGATGGGTGTGTGTCAACTGGCCTCTGTAAAGCCACCATCATCCTTTTGATGACTTCCAAACTCCTCATTTTCAGAGTGTTCTTATTTCTTGCAAAGATATTAACTTTGGTGTGGAGAGGTCGACTTTTCCTGGGGTCGCCTTTCTACCTTCAGCCGCATGGCCAGGAGGGCTCTGGATGGAGGACAGCTGGGAGGAAGTGATCGGCAGCTTCACTCTACACAAGCACCTGAAGTTTGGAACCAGGGAAATGGGAGGATGGGGAAAAGCTGTTCCTTTGGCTGGATTTCCCAGCCAGAGGGAAGCCTACTGGGTTAAGGAGATGGAAGGAAGCTATAACTAACAGCTTCTGAATCAAAGCAGGGAAAATTTATGAGTCAAGCCAAACCCTAGGGAAAAATCTCCTCTTTTTACCACAATACCAAAAGAACCTTCTAGGAACAGGCAGAAAGCAGACAGCTAGAGATCTTTCTGCTCAATGTGGCCATGCACACGACCAAGGTGTGGAAATAAAAGAGGCAGGGTTGGTCAGAGGACAAATAATGATTAAGTTCACCAAACTGCAGACCTTAAACTGCATTTCTTCAAGTCCTTTGGTCCTCAGCCACTGGCTGTTTTCTCCTGCCACTCGGGTTGTCAGGAGAGCTAACGAAGATTTGACAACTATGTCTCACAACGTCACAGGGAAAATTCCATTTTAGGTGGAGAGTGGACATCACTTAGTACATTGTGGATGCAGTTCACTGGTTTCATGACTCATTGTACCAATCTGTCACGATGACAGGCATCGCATGATGACGAATCTTACATTCGTCTATCAGGAGGTCAGGCTAGGAAAGACCCACTGCCCTAAATAGGGAACTCCCGTCCACACCTCCTTTCTCCGCAGCAGCACAGGGCACGGTGCCCTTGTCACGGCTGCCACCATGCTTGTAGGGTGCGGGCAGGAAGGCTCCTCTGGCTTGCTTGCCAGAGTCTGCAGAGGAGCAGGAGTCTGTGGGTGTGAGGGACCATGCTGGCCGGGCAGGACCCTGGAATAGTTGGCCTGAACCTGGCTTGTAGCCCACGCCACCGGTTACTGGCCAGTGAGATCTGGTGATACGGATGAAAAGCTCAAAGGGAAAATAGAAGGCAGCAGAAAAGGCTGAGAGAGTGTGTATTCAATAAAAACTCCACATTTGTATCTAGAAGCCAAATGTACAGCAAGAACCAGGTATCATTTCAAAAGGGCTCCCTGTCCATCATACCTGGAATCTTAGCAGCACAGTGGCAGAAATTCGGGGAAACTGGACAAAGGATGAAACTTAAACTCAATTTCTATAAGACCTGATGACACTGAGAATGGGCCAAGAAAGTCTAGATGGGTTGGGCTTGGAGAAGCATGAAGAAACAGTTTCTAGACTCTATGTCGGCCTGGGAGTATTCGACACATTTCTTCACTTTTTCATGAATCGCTTCATGAAAGAACAACTCATTGTCACTGACTGTCCCCTACTTTAATTTCTAGCTTGCTTACATAAGTGACGAGAGGGGCGAGGGAGTCCTGGGACTGGAAGAGATTCAAGGGGTAAGTTCTGGGTGAATGGCTGGGTCCCATTTCCCCCAAAGTGGTTCCTTCTCAGCCATCACTGTTGAAATGTATCTGAAGGACACAGCACCAGCAGGGTGATGTTCTAGGGTGATGCAAACAGGCGTAAGAGAAGCCCCCACAAAGTCTGTTTCCACCACCAACGTGACCTCCAGATACTTCTTCCCTTGTCCTGTCCCCTCCACTGTGGCCACACACATTAGGGTAGGTCTGCTCTAGAGTGAGGAAGGGATGGGGACAGAGGAAGAGTGCAGCAGAGGTGATGTTCAGATGGACCGAGGTTTCACCCGCCTGCCTTTCTCAAGACCCTGCTGTCTGCATTTAGGTAGAGCAGCTGCCAGAACCAGCCCAACTTAAATCTCACCCTCTCGGTCAGTGTACACTTTCCTGAGGAAACCAGTGAGAAAAGCCTGTGCCTGGGAGTCAATGGACAGTCAGCCACTGCTGCGGTGGGGGCACTGCCACCAGCTGGGCAGAGTGCCTCACTGCCCCTCACGGTGAAGGGCTCTCCCTGGAGAAGCACCAAATCGGACAGCCAGTGCAGAGTGGATGGAGTGAAGACTGGAGTAAAATATGTCCTGGTCTCTCAAGCAGGATGTGGTACGAATATACCCATCGGATGAGTTTGGAAAAACTGAGGGGATGGAAGAGAACACAAGATATGCAAAACAGTAATGTCCAAACCCGTTTGTGGAGTAATGACTTACACTGATGGGACTTTTGCTCATAGGTACAAATTAAAAGAAAAATCATTCCCTTTCCCCCAACCACATATTAAGAAAAGCACTTAAGAGGTCAACGGTAAAGCTTGTCACACTCCAAATACAAAATGATTTACTTTACATGCAGCAAAATATACAAGAAGTGAAATTCAAAAACAAACTTAATTCAATTCGTTATATTCGCTTGGCACAATTGCAATTCAGTTTTAAAAAAATATTTGAAAAATACTGAAACTGACCTGAATTCAAGTATAACGGTTTCTTCAACAGAAACATTATCAATGCAATAAAACATTACACGGAATATATTGAAGCAAAATGCTTTCTTGAGTTTTTCCCTTAAATTTCTGTGTTTTCTTAAATACAGTTTTAATGCCAACACAACTCACAATTGTATTTTTAAAGTGAATATTATTGCATTGTTTTTGCATATCTTGTGGGACAGAAAATGCAAAGAGTTACTGATTCCCGTTTCAGAAGCAGAGACAGTGGTTTGTTTTTGCTTTCAAATGGCCCCAGATTCAGATCTCCCCGCAGTTAAAGCAGAAAGTGGGACGGCATACTCGTTGGCGTGCACAGGCACACAGTGTGGGGGCCGTACACACGGTAGGACATATGCAGGGACCACCCACTGGCATCCACACGTGCTCGCAGAGACTCACTCACGCCCTCTCTCCTGCACCCACCTGTACACCCAGCATAAGAAGGAACCGAGCCCAACCACCCATGTGTGCAAGACCGTAGCAAGTGCATTGTCGAACCTTTAAATTAAAAAACCAAACCAAACCAGAAGAAAACAGCTACTACCTAAGGAAATTATAACAAATTATTGGGCATACACAATGGTTGGTAAAACTCTCCTATAGTGGCTCCTATTGACCCCTCCATGGAAAAAGGAAACCGCAACCGTTTAAATAATACAATAAAACCAAACCTGACTTGGCATTTGGGAAAGTGAAAACAGTAAGGTTGGGTGGCTACAGGACTTTGTAAACACTCTTCTTCCTCCCCTCCCCGTGGGAAAACAAAATTAAAAAAAACCCAAAACCACACAAAAAAATTATACCGCAACATGCTGTCAAGAAAAGTGTCAAACCAAACCAGAGAGCGCTCCACAGAAGCTCAGCACCACCTGTCTGTCGTCTGTCGAGAGCTGGGGGCCCTTCCCTGGTGGGCAGCGCCAGCTCCGTCCTCAGCTGCCCGCTGCCCGGCGGCTGGTCTGGAGCGTGAGTCGGTGAAGCGATCCTGCCGCAGCGGGGCGGAGGTGGCCGGGCTGCCGCCACCGTGCGGGCGGCGTGCGGGGTGAAGTGCACGGGCCCCCGGGCCTCCGCCTCGGCCGCTTCCTCCTCCCTCTCTGGGGTGGGCTGGGGTCCTCGCTGGACGTCCTGCCCGCTCCCCTCTCCAAATCCACAAGGCCCCGGCTCTATGGAGACAGTGAGGCTCATACAGAATATGCGCAAATGATTTTTTTTTACAAGCAAAGTTGAAAGACACCCGTTGGATAGAGGGTCCTTTTGGTGAGGGCTGCTGCGGGAAGCTGAGGTTCTCGGCCCAGCGGCGACGCGGGCTCCTGGCAGGGCCTGCGGGGGGAGCAGAGGGCGGGTGTCCCCGCCGCCTCCGCGTGCGCACTCTCCACACCACCCAACTCTGCGTCTTGTCCCGACAGAAATGAATGAAGACGCTGTTCCGGTTAACTCCAGGTCACGAGAACAGTGAGGCACTTCTGAAACGAACCCATTAGGAACATTGAAACAAATAAAAAACCCAGCATCTCCCCAGCGCCGGCGACTACAGGCCGCTGACGTAGACCCTGCTGTCGCGGAGGTCCTCCTCGCCCGGCCCGCGCCCCGGCGCGCACGCACAGCCCGCGTCCTCTTCGCCGCCTGCTCGGTCCTGCCCCGGGTCCCTGCAGTTCACAAAAGGTAAGAGGGTGCCGTTGGGGCTCTGCCCGGCGCCCCCACTGAGGATGTTGTCGGCGGCGCTCTCCATCTCCTCTATCGTCATGTCGCAGGCATCCGCCAGCTCCTGGGTCGTGACCTCGATGAACTTGGGGTCTTGCGCAAACTGCCCCAGTCCTTCTGAAATCAGGACCTGGAGGGTGGAGGTGGAAGGCCGTGAAGAAGAACGGAAGGAACATCGTTACCGTTACCGGGGCTCACTCCTCCCCCGGGGCGACCAAGGGGCTTCTGACCGGCAGCCTGGGAGGCTGCGCTGCGTATGAGGGGCTGGGGCCCGGGAACGAGCGTCGGCCAAAGGGGTCAGGGATGTGTGGGCTGGAGGAGAGGGATTCCGGCTGGGGTGCTCAAGACTGCCATCAGATATATGAAGACTTGGCCCAGAGGGGCCGCAGGGGCTCGGCTCTGCTTGCAGAACCCAGCCTGCCCTTCTTGCCTCCTCCCTGGCACCCGCAGACGCCTTTCACGCTATTCCTTCAAAGACACCGTCATTCCCCCTCGGTGAAACTGTTAACCTGTGCCCACTGCCCGTTGCCAGCCCGCTGCCCTTCCGGGGAGAGGATCCAGAAGCATGTGTACAAACACGTTCGTGCACCTGCCTCCGCTCCTGCTGGGAGGGGCCTGCAGGTGACCCCCAAAGCTCCTCCATCCTCCCCCCTGGCTGCTTCAGTGCCTGGCTCTGGGGACATTCAGCTCCTGAGCAGGGGGTGTGAGGAGGCAGTGGAGTGCAGCCGGGCACACTCTCCTCCCAGGTGTACGACTGTCTTGCTTCCCCACATCACTCCTCCCGTGCCCAGCTGTTCACCAACTCTCTCTCCTCACCATAGTGTGAGCTCCTGAGAGCCGCAGCTCTGGTTCTCGGCTGTTTCCCGTACCTAGATCCGGGCCAGCATGTGGCAGGCGCTCAGGAGGGGTTTGTGAGATGAATGAAGGATCACACTGAGCATCAGAACTTTCTGTTACAAGGGACCTTTGCAGGCATCTGGTTTAACTCCCCACCTCCTGCACAGCAGCCTGATGGCCGGATGGGCACCATCTCTGCTTGCATATGTCCAGATATTGGGGGGCTCCTACTTTTTAGGATGGCCCTCCTCATTTTGGAAGAGCTTAGTTGGGAAGGTCTTCCTCATGTGAGCTGCACTGCAGACCCCCAGCCCAGGCTGTGACCTTTCCCTGTGCCGCTCACCGCGGGTGTGAGATGCACACCACGGGTCATCTCCCTGGGTTTATGTCCCTAATTCCTTTGACCTGCTCTCCTGTGGAATGATTTCTAGGGACCTTGCCATGCTCGTCATTCTCCTTTGGGTTTGTTCCAATTTGTCAAAGGTCCCTTAAAATGTGGTGCCAGGATTGTCCTAGATGCTGTGACCATGCAGAGCGCAGTGGAACGGAAAGCTGTCTTGTTCTAGACTAGTGGCTCTCAACCCTGGCTGTGCATTAGGGACACCTAAGAGCTTTTACAAGTATCAGTTCAATGTGTCAGGGGTTTCCGGGGCTCCCTGGGCGGTTCTCACAAGCAGTCCGGGTTGAGCACCACAGATCCTGACCCCCATGCGTACAAATGCAGCCCGAGCACATGTGCATTTTGGGCAGTCCCAGCACACGGATGGCTGCACAGCGGGGCCCAGGGCCTTCCGCGGGCTCACTGGCTTGTGGCAGGGACATGTTGTGCAGAAGCCTCCTCCTCCCTCTGCGGGGGCCCACCCTCAAGAGAAGCTGATGGCTTCTCACGTGGTCACAATTCCCTGCATGCCACGCCTTCCTCCTGCAGGCCCCGAGTGGGAAGGTCTTTTTGGTGCAGAGACTTGACATGCAATCAGTTTGGGAAGGAATCAGGTACTCCCTTCTCAGCTCCCCGTGCCAAGCCCCCTTGCTGCCCGCGGCCTCCACCCAGGCAGCTGCACGACGGGAGTCACCTACCGCTTCCACCAGACTGCTGGCACTGCCGTGGAACTGCCTGCCCGGTGCCCCCGCTGGGCTGGGCACTGTGAGGGAGACGGGCCGGGCCCTCCGGGCGGCACTGCTGCCCCCACCACCGGGGGTGGCCCCCTCAGCCCAGGAGCCACAGGGGATGGACGGGAAGCTGCTGTTGAGCTTCTCGCTGGACTCAGCCCCCTCCAGTCGCAGCGTGGGGATGGGCTTTGGGGGCCAGCCACGGCTGCCTGGAGTGGCAGGGGGCGTGGCGAACGGCCTGGGGACTGAGGTGGGGGAATGGCTTCTCTGGAGGAGGGGGCTCAGGCCAGCTACTGCCAACGCCTGTGGACACACAAGGAGCATCAGTTATGGGGTGGTCGGCCTGGGCAAGGCAGCCTCTGCCTTCTGCGCGACCATGCTTCGCAGCTGCTGCTCCCCGGTGAGTTGCTCCTGCCTGGCACTCGCACCCCTTCTTCACTCAGCTGCACCCCTTCTTCACTCAGCTGCACCCCTTCTTCACTCAGCTGCACCCTGCCTCATCAGCCCTGGTGTAAGCTTCAACCACCTCCAAATGTACTTTATGATCACCTCGGTCTTAAGGGAACTCTTTTTCCTCTAACTTTAGGATTGAATGGGACCAAGATAATCTGCTGCTTAGCACTGGCCCTATTAGCTGTCTTGGTTTTCTCATCAGCAGACTCGAGAGAACGGTGATGCCTGCGTGATCCGTAAACCGGAACACTAATGTTCTCCCTCTCCATCTACTTTGTGGGGTTGGTGTGAAGTTCAAGTGAAATAAGGTCTGCAAGGAAGCACAGTGCACATTATAAAGAGCTAGACAAAACCAGTGTTTGCTTTAATTTTTATAATTAGCTGGGCCATAAACAATGCCCTGCCAATCTCTGGCTCAGGCTGCCTTTGAGCCACTGTCTAAATCTCACACCATATTGTCATTACACGATCTATATGGCATCCTCAGGACAGGGACCATGGCCTGTGTCACAGCTGTCGTGAGGACCTGCCCTGGACAGAACCCTGTGAGAGCGGCTCTGGTGTGATGTGCCCCCGGGGACAGCAACACAGTGTGGTGGGAGAGCCGACTCTGAGAGGCAGAGAAAGAGACCACCACCTCGCAGGTGGGAGGCAGGAGACAGACGAAGAGGGCCCCAACCAGGAAGAGAGGCTTGCTTACCAGTGCGACAGCAGCAGCGGGTGAGACTGACTGCTAGAAATCTTCCAAACTAGCACAGACCAGGCCCTTATCTCTGGCCCCCTCCCCTCCCTAGCTCGTGGTGGTTCCCAGCCTGGGGCTCCTGAGTCCCTGGGGATCTGAGGGTGTACGGCCATGTCAACATTTTGGAAAGCCCAGTGGAAATCACACGCATTTAGGCAATGCCACACAGGCCAAGCAAAACAATGTATTTCTTTGAGCAGCATCAACTAAGCTGAGCCACACCGGTCTCCTGGGCTGATTATAAGCTTTGCTGGGCAGCTGAATGCCTTTGGGTACAAAAACAAACCCCCTAAAGCGTGGGTCTATGGTAAGGGAGCATATAATTAAAAAGGCAAAAAGGTTGGGAAACCAGGTTTAGACCCCAATTTGCCTGCAGTTAATAGACTGGCCTAGGCCAGGCGCGGTGGCTCACGCCTGTAATCCTAGCACTCTGGGAGGCGGGTGGATTGCTCGAGGTCAGGAGTTCGAGACCAGCCTGAGCAAGAGCGAGACCCTGTCTCTACTAAAAATAGAAATAAATTATCTGGCCAACTAAAAAATATATATAGAAAAAATTAGCCAGGCATGGTGGCGCATGCCTGTAGTCCCAGCTACTGGGGAGGCTGAAGCAGTAGGATCGCTTAAGCCCAGAAGTTTGAGGTTTCTGTGAGCTAGGCTGATGCCACGGCACTCACACTAGCCAGGGCAACACAGCGAGACTCTGTCTCAAAAAAAAAAAAGAATAGACTGGCCTTAGATAACTCTTTGAAGTTAGTTGTAAGATACCAAGAATATCTTTGGTACCGGTGTCAGATTTCACTCTCTCAGCCGGAGTCAGCCCTGCTGAGAGTCCACCTACTGAATCTCCCTGGACCTCTCTTCCTTAGATATCATTCCGTCCTCTCGACCATGTTGCTGCCGGGTCCTTTGATCACCTCTGCATGTCAGTGGATGGATTTCTGTGCAGCTACATTTCCAGGTGCGAGCACATCTGCCTGCGTGCCCTGCAGCCTCAGCCAGTGCTGGCGGGGAACATCTGCACCACCCGAAGGACAAAGCTTGGGTGGAACCCTGTGCTGCTGACCCCTCAGGATCGAGAGAAGAGTTCCTGCTTTCCAGTGTCTCCTAGGTCTCCACCAGTGACCGGACAGACCCTCTCGCCTGCGTAGGTAGAGTAGGGCCTCCCAGGGGCTGTCAGGGCTGGGGGAGGCCCTTGTGGTCTGAGACAGGAAAGACTGACTGACATCTCAGGATTCGTCCCTCACCCTGGGGCCTGTCTAGCTTGCTAGGTGGTGGCCAGTAGCCTGTCCCAAAGGAAGAGCTACCTGATGATGAACCAGATGTAGTGGCAGGACTGTCTTCTGAGAGATGTCTCCCCCTTGGTTCTTCTGTCGTTTCAGACATTCCAGGTGGAAGGAGGCCCTTCGACCTGCAAAGGCAGCCAAAGATCCAGGATCAGGGCAGGGCAGGAGGACACTGGCCTGTGACAGCCCACACCCAGATGGGGTGTGAGGAGCAGTGTTGGTGGCCCCAGATCCACCTCCTTCCTGGCCCTTGCCTTGTCTCTGAGACACACTGTGCAGCGTATGACCAGGGCCCACCCGGCAAGCCCTGCCTTTGGAATCCCAATTTGTCGCGTTGGAAATCTGCCTGGCCCGCTGCGTGGACTTTGCTGGAGCCAGGCCACAGGGCCTCGGTCATGGCTGAGCACCCGACCAGCGTCCTCTTGGCGGGGACCACCAGCCACATGGGAGAGCAGGTGTGTGTTTACCTAGTGAGGCAGAGCGAAGGAAGCCCCTCTTCGGGGATTGCCGGATGTCCCTCTTGTCCTCTGGGGGCGTCAACTGTCGATTTTCATCATCCTGGTAGGAAAGCCTGGAACAGAGAACTCTTGGGGCTTGTTCCTGGCTGACAAAGGTCACACACCAGGACCGCTGCCACCCCAGAACAGTTTGCTCTGTCCTCAGTGAAGGCCTGGGTCCTTGTGCCCCCACACAGGTGTGGGCAGGGGCTTCCAGCTCCTCACCCGCAGCCTCTTACGAGCTTTGTGTTTCTGATCTGGGGCACTGGAGGCAGTCTTGGGTCCAAGGTGTTGAGAAAGTTGAAAAAATCCTAGGCTGAGGCTCTGTGTGGGCAGATGCTGTTCACCACGGCCGCTGCCAGCTGCAGACCACCTGCCCCTGCCCGCTAGCCCCGCCATCACCGAGGGCAGCAGGGCCTCTCGGCCATGGCTTCCAGGCTTTTCGATGGCGACTCACAGTGAGAAATACATTGTCCATGTTCCCAGCACGCACAGATATCCCCAAGTGGATGAAACCTCATGACCCACGCCTGCCCTCCTTGCTTGCCCTGCACTCTCATGGGCTCTAGTCTGCTGTAGTCTGTTCCATTGTATTAAAAAATGTCAGCTGCAAACCCACTAACTGGATCTCACACTCCCTAGGGGTGCGGCCTGCAGTCCAAGAGGCGCAGTTGCATCCCCACCGCGGGGTCCGGCTGAGGCCACTGGCCCCGTCCCCAGTGCCAGCCCTCACCGCTGAGGAATCCGCCCCTGTTCCTGGCACAGCCCAGCGACTTCAGGCGTTTGTAGACATGCAGGAACATTTGTTGAACGAAAATCTCACATATTTAGGCCTCCAAGCCTGGTGTTCACTCTCAGCTAGGTCACCCTCCCGCTATACTTCCTTCCTGGGCAATTTCTCCCCACTCTTGCAGACCCGGCTTCTGTCTGACCTTGTGCGGTACCATTAAGGTCACCCTGCCCCTTGACCCTCTCCAAATGCCTATACCCCTCGGGCTTTGTACCATTCTGTGGGCAATTAGTTAGAAAATCGTCCTGCCATCTTCCTCTTCTGGGGTCCTCTTAGCTTCCTAGCTAGTTTCTAAAATCTCCTTGAGGGTGAAGCCCCGTCAGTCCTGAGCTGGCAGAGTGCCCGATGTCCCACGCACTCAGTGGAAGCTGACGTGGGTGAAAGCGTTTGCTGTTCTTGATTTCTGGAAGAGGTGGCCACATGTTAATTTGCACTTTCTAAAAATCAGTTTAGACAATTTTATCTCTTAAGGAACTTTAGATATTTCCTTTGGTTTTATATATACTATGTTTCATTAAGTCAGAAAAATAGGTCATTTACGCCCCACTGCCCTGTTTTGCCCATGGGGCACCAAGGCAGGGGCGGTTAGCTGACCAGGCAGGAATCACTGGGCTCAGCCACTATCTCCATGTTTTCCTTACTAGATTCTTCTTTTTACACCAGGGGAGAAAGAAATGCCTCTGCTACTGCTCTAGCCCCGTTCCCGGACCCCAGGCAGGGCAGGCCGCGGCTGCTGCGTCTCCTGACACTCCCTGGGGAGGGAGCCGGTGTTCCCCTCCAGCCACCTCCACCCACACTGTTTCTTTCTTCAACAGCCTAAAAGGCTAGTCCTTCCTCACTGTAAAGTACTTTCAGGCACGCTTCTAAAACAGTGTGTCTTAATTCGTTTTGAATGCAACCCACAGTCTTAAAAGACATTTTACAGAAGACTCAGTAGATACATACATACATTGGCAATTAAGCAAATGTTTCACAACACAGTACTTGCCTTTGCGACATTTGATACACTCTGATATTTTCTACTGTGCTATGCTGTTCTTTTGAAAGTGCCAGTTGGAACTGACCAAACGGAAGTCACAACCTTATCGGTCTAGATTTGCAGTTAAAAAACCTTTCTCCAGCTGGGCTCAGTGGCTCATGCCTGTAATCCTAACACTTTGGGAGGCAGAGGAGGCAGGATCGCTTGAGGTCAGGAGGTCAAGACCAGCCTGAGCAACATAGCAAGACCCTGTATCTACAAAAAATAAAAAAATTAGCCAGGTGTCATGGCGCACACCTGTAGTCCCAGCTACTCGGGAGGCTGAGGCAGGAAGATTGCTTTGGCCCAGGAGTTTGAGGTTGCCGTGAGCTATGATGACACCACTGCACTCTAGCCTGGGTGAAAGAGCAAGACCCTCTCTCAAAAAAACAGAAACAAACCCCCAAATTCCTGCATCGAGAAAAATCTCAGCCCTGGATTTGCCAACAGTGCCCTCATCTGGGCAGCTTTATTGGTTAAGTATTTAATAGTTTCATGAAACATTTAACGGTCAACATACATACATGTGTACTGAGTCTTACTAGAAAATACATTCATAACTGTTGCTACAGCTTAAAAAGTTTAAGAAACAGTGTGTAGACGTTCTCCTGGAAGCACTTCCTAGTGAGGAAAGGCCAAGCTAAAAGGGATTGTGTGTGATGGGGGTCCCCGCCCCCTAATGAGCTGAGATGCTGTGGCGCCTTATGACATGTGATCTCCTCTCCTCCCCCGGTCATACCCAAGGAGGGATTTCAGGGACTGCCCCGCCTCTCCAGACCCTTCCCCGCCCCGGCTGGCCTGGGCAGAAGGCAACCGAGCTCACATCTCTGTGCAGAGCAGGCTGGGCTCCCCGCAGGGCTCGAGGTCTTCGCCCATCATCACTTCACAGGTCTTGTCGGGAGACACGTCCTCCGGGCACACCATGGCTATCTGGCTCTCCCGGGAGTGGCACCTACGATGTCCAGGATGGAGACTACATCAGGAAGCGCCAGCCCCCCTCCCTTCCCTCAGCGGGCGAGACAGCACACGCCCCCGCACGCAGTTGCACACAGATGCGACTGCTGCGCCCCGTCCTCCTGTGGTCGACCATGTAGCCATGGAGCCCCGGAAGCGTTAAGATTAGGGTGAGGGTTCCATGTGGGAGAAGGTTCTGGGCTAGGACCCAAGAAGATCTGAGTTCTGACGCCTTATTTACTCACCCTCTGGCCCAAGTCACTTAGCCCACCCCATGCCTCAGTTTCCCTTTCTATAAAATTGGAATGACATTTGTCCTCCAGCCCCCCCAGTCAGGAGGAGCGGGAGGGGCTGTGGGGTGTGCTCTGGCCAGGCACAACAGGATGGGCTGCAGACGCAGACTGGTGGCAGGCAGGCAGCCCCACTTCTCAGGGGACCGCTGAGCACAGGGTGTGCTGTCCTGCTCTCAGCAAAAGCAAGTGCCAGAGCCACTGCCCTTAGCCTCGACTGCGACATAGAGGACATGGCCCCAGGGAAATGGTTTTCTTCTTCACCAAGTCGAAGCTTAGCACCCTGAGTACTGTTTTTACCAACTGCAATGGGAAGAGGGAACTGACATTTAGTGAGCACTTACTATGTGCGGGGCATTACACTAGGTGCTTTGTGTGCATTTCATTTCACGGACTGATGTATCTGTGGGGAGATGGAAATCCCCTGGTGTCTTCTTTCCCAGCTCCTCTCTAAAACCCACTCTCCCCTTACATGATACAGAACAAGGTTTGACATGGAAACGCCCTTAGAGGGAGGTAATTTAATTTACACTGAGATGCTATGGACGTGAAGAGGTTTTGACAAGGTGAACAGGGGAGAAAGTGGTGCTAGCACTGAGTCCTCAAGGCGTGTACAAGAGGGGAGAGACTGCAGAAAAGGGAGGGGCCTCCAGGACAGGCACAGGCAAGCCACTTAGCCTTGGACGTTCTCCGATCATCTGAGCACACTGCCCTGTGTCCAGGAGGCACCAATGTATGTCTCCCAAGTCGCAGGGCTCACCCAGAGCTGCTGCTGGGTGGCCAAACCAGCCAATCTTCCAGAGAGGAAGGGAGACAGGGTGGGTGGCCAATGTGACTTGTCTGTCATCAGACACTGCTAAATGTCCAGGCCACGTGAGCCTGCATATGGCCACGTGAAGAGGGACACCACGAAGGGATGTGAAAGCCAGTGGGCAAGTTTTCAGGCTTCTTGGATGAAGGCAGCTTCAGGACACTTGTCCGGGGATTTAGAAAGAAGCTCCCATGTCTCCGCTGTTTTCTGAGTTGGAGGGCAGGAAAGGAGACCTGCTCGAGAACCCGGCAAGACGGGAACCGTGCAGCCCGTGTCCTACTCTGGAAGAGCAGCGCAGTTAAGGGTGAGGTGGCAAGAGGCAGGGCGTGTCTTCTCCCAGCCCCGCCTTGGAAACGTGGAGCTGCAGGTGTGCACAGGGAGGAGACCCACACAGGCTGCACCCCCCAGGCCCAGAGCCAGAAGGAGGCACCTGCACGTAGCAGCAGGGCATCCTGGAGCACCGGGAGCAGAGGATGGGGAGACGGGGAGGAAAGAGGGTGCCGGGAGGTGGGAGGTGCCATCAAGACCACCAGGAATGACCCCATCCTGGGGCAGAGTGGGCCAGAGCTACAGAGAGGGCCCCTGTACCCAAGCGCCCTGCCCAGGAGGGGCACGAAGGGCTCTGACGAAGAGGTGGTAACCCGATTCCCTTCTCAGTCAGGTGAAAGGCCAGGTTCGAGTGACACCCGGGCAGGCGCAGAAGGGATGGTTTCCATTGTGTAGCCGGAATACGGCATCTCAGAGGCTCACGCTGGCCTGCTCAGGGAGGCCGAGGGAGCGGCCGCCGCCACCAGTGATGCCGGCTCGTCCTGAGCGCGGCTGCCGTGTTTGATCGGCAGGTGGTGCTGGGGTCTGGGGCAGTGGCCTCCACCAGGGCTGTTTCCGGGCGGGGCCAGGCAGGGGCCTCCCTCTCCTGCATGCAGGCTGCCGCGGCTGCAGAGTGCGGCCCTGTGCAGGCCCTGGGCGCCCCGCCCTCCAGCTTACCTCTTGGAGCTGAGCTTCCACGCCGCCTCCTGCACCCGGACAGCAGGGGACAAAGGGGGGCCGTGGCCCTCCACGGTGCTGATGGTGCTGGGGTGGCCGGCAGGGCGGGGGAGGCGGCCCAGGGCGGTGTTGTTGGCGTTGTTGATGTTGGCGTTGGAGCCAGTGGACGAGTAGCTGCTGGGGGTGAAGGTGGAGTCTACCAGTTTCTCGTGGGAGGGCGACTCGGTGTCGCCTTGGCTGTTGCCCGCCTTGTTGATGTGCAGCGGGCGCTGGGTGGTGAAGGTCTGAGGGAAGGCGCCCCGGCCGTCGCTTTGGTAGTAGCTGACGTGGTTGCCAAACAGGCCACCGGCCCTCTGCAGGCAAGACGGGAGGGGTGGGTGGAGGACAAGCCCCCCGCTCCCGCTCCTGCTCAGAGGGAGAAGCCTCGGACAGCCGGGCCGGAGCAGTGCAGGGCATGGGAAGGCCGTCTGCCCTCAGGAGAGGCACGGCCATGCCAGGAGCACACGGCTGACAGGAACTTCATGCCTGGCAGCTCCAGAGAGGGAGGGACCCAGACACTCAGGGTCCCACGGTTCCCTCTGCAGCAGCCGTGGGAGGTGAGGGCCAGGCACGCCCATGCCCGTGGGAACGGCCCGCAGAGGGTGTGGGTGGAGGTCTCCGGCTGACCCCCTGAAGACGAGGCATGGGTTTCATGTTGCAACTTCTAATGTAGAAGTTTCTCCTAGGAAACATTTCCCTTAGGAAAATGGCTCCTTCCCCTTTTCCAGGGGCCGGTGACACCCTGTGAGTCACCACGTCCTGGAAGCCCTGGCCTGGGCTGGAGCTGGGCTTGGAAAAGGCAGAGGGTAAGGGGGCAGCTGAGCGGGAAGAGCCTAGAATCGCCCACTGAGCTCAGGCCGTTCTCCCGGGACGCGCTCGGCAGAGCACCAGCCCATGCTCCTGCTCCAAGCCGAGCTTTACAGAGGTGCAGAGTGTGCCGTGGCACCACCTACCCTGAAGATGTCGTCTTCAGAAGCAGCGGACACAGCCTCTTTCATGGCCTTGTCCAGCTCTTCCTCAGCGGTCAGATCTCCAGAGATGGCCCGGCGGATCTCGGGCCCAATGTCGTGCAGCGTGCGCAAGCCAGCCTGGAACCCAGACGGACGTGTGAGGACCTTGGTCCCTTTCCACCAAGCTTCTAGCCAGTCACTGCCCAGGGCTGGGCCCCTGGGACCCTCCACCCAGCCCCTGACCTGCCAGAATGACAGCTGTGTGTGTGAACCAGGGTCAGGCGTCCCTGGGCCGGCTCTGGCTGCTCTCGGGTGGAAGAAACCACTGGCCCACCCAGGAGGGAGGAGGGCGCATTAGGAGGGACCGCCAGGGGGCTGCCACAGGAACGGGAGCCTCAGCAGAGCTCAGGCCAGCTCTGCAGGACTCTGGAGGGCAGTGTGGGGGATGGCAGGAGGGGACGATTACAACACTCGTCCTCACAGCCACCTTCAGAAAGGCTGGCACTCTCAGAAAGGCTCCTTCTGAAGGGACTGCCCAGAGACTGGGACCCTGGCCAAGGTCAGAGGACAGTGACCAGGACTCTCATGCGGTGTGGACTCCTCCCCGGCCCCTCACCTGCAGGGACAGGGCGTTCCTCTGGGAGGGCTTGCCCACAAGGCCCTGCTCTTTGCGCTTCTTGAATTTCCGGAAGTACTCCTGGATCAGGAAAGTGGCATAGAACTTGCCAACGGTGACCTCATCATCTGAGATGTATGGAGAGAGGAGAGGGAGTTAGAGGCAGGCAGGGGGGCTGAATTGGATGTAATTGATTTTTCTCAGCATTCCGACTTTCTTAACTTTTCTTTTTGAGACAGGGCAGGCTGGAGTGCAGTGGCAGGATCACAGCTCACCGCAGCCTCGAACTCTTGTGCTCAAGAGATCCTCCTGCCTCAGCCTCCCAAAGTGCTGGGATTATAGGCATGAGCCACCTAGGCAATTTTTTAAATTTAATTTTTTTGGAGAGACAGTATATTCACATGGCTCAAAAAGAGAAAAATATATAAAAAGGCATATGGTGAAAAGTCTGCCCACCACATCCCCTATCCACCTAGTTACCACCTCCTAGCAGATAGCCCTTTTTTCATTAGTTTCTTGAGTATTTTCCAAAGATCCTTTATGCAAACGATTTATGTAAATAAGCATACATATTCTTATCCTTTTTTCTTACAGAAAAGATAGGCTATCATCAAAATTATTTCCCATCTTGCTTTTTTTTTTACTTAATTGACACCGTCAATGCTTGAATCCAAATGCCCATCATCAAAGGGCCGGTCCCCTAGACCTGTAAGTGCACACATAGTTCTGCTGTAAGGCTGGAGGGAGGGGTTGATGGAAGGAGTGATTTTCCTCCTGTTGAAGTCTGGGTTTTTCTTTCAAACCAGACAATGTTTGTACCAGGTGGCTTGGCTGCATCCCTGCCAGGCTGGGCACTCAAGATCACACACGACATACATCAGTCTCTCCCTTGGAAGTGAGCCTGATGGTGCCGAAGCCATAGTGCCCAAGGGGAACATTTCATGCCCAGCAGGTAGCCCCTGGCTCCACCTCCTGGTTCCTTGTGAGGGAGGCAGCTGGTGGGGTCAGACTAGGGGACGGAGCTGGCTCTCCTGCTCCTGCTGTCTCTTGAGAACAGCCCAATGCACAGCAGCAATGGGCTTTCCATCCGGCAAGGGTCTCACTCCCGTGTGGGAGGGAAGAGCCCAGGAGCCCCTGTCCAGGATGGCAGGGAGGGAGAACTGCGCTGTGGAACTGCACTGGTGTCCTCGGCACCCTCAGCTCTGGCTCTGAACCTGGAGCCTGCTCTGTGCTCCCCAGACAGCCTTGGGTTGGCCTCGCAGCTTCGAAGACTTTAGTTCCTTGAGCAGCCTTCAAAGAAATGTCGTCAGGACTAAATATGACATCAGGTGGCCCGTGGCCACTCTAGGGGATTGTCACTGAGCCTGAGTCCTGCTTTCCTTTCAGGAGGCAGTTCTCAACAGGGGTGGCAGCATCTCTGAAGGAATGCTTGGGAAAGCTGTGGGATGTATTTTAGTTGCCAGAGTGATTTGGGGGTGATACCAGCATTAAGCGGTTGTAGACATGTCCCTTAAAGCTGTGGTCCCCAACCCCCGGGCCATGGACCAGCACCAGTCCGTGGCCTGTTAGGAACCAGGCCGCACAGCAGGAGGGGAGCGGCGGGCGGGCGGGCGGGCGGGTGAGTGAAGCTTCCTTGGCATTTACAGCAGCTCCCCATTGCTCGCATCACCGCCTGGGCTCCGCCTCCCCACCCATTCGTGGAAAAACTGTCTTCCGTGAAACCAGTCCCTGGTGTCAAAAAGGTCGGGGACCGCTGCCTTAAAGCACAGCTGTGTTTTGCCCAACAGGCCATAGTGTTGTACCCCGTACAGCTCTCAAGTGTTACATCACACGTCCATGTGGGGGAACCACTGGCTTATAATCTGAGCTAAGAACCTAATTTTGTTTTACATAGGGACAGAAGACATTTTTTTGCATGGTTTTAATATACCCAGAATTTTCCAGGAATATAACTGCTGCGTAAATTGACAGAAGACTGTACTTTGTATTGTTTGAACTTGACCAAGAGGGGTTCACATTTTGGAAGATTGTATCCCTGATGGCCATGCTTTTTGTGGTACCTGAGTCCCGCACTGTAACTCTCACATAGTGGTTACTCTGTGTGTGTGTGTGTGTGTGTGTGTGTGTGTGTGTGTGTGTGTATGCACACATACTTATTTAATATACTTATTTAGCCCTTACTTAAAACTGACAAATAAAAAGTGCCAACAATAATCAGTGTTGTCTTACTTTCTTTAAACAAACTTATTCATAATAAGCAGGTATATGTGATAATTTCATCTGTTAATTTCTGGCATAGTTGTGCCTGAGCATTTATATATTGAAAACATTTGCTTTTAATATATTTTATATTAGAGTTAAAGCATTACATTAATATTTTGGAAATTATATGTATAGGAAGGTTACATTATCTATGATTTTCATTTGGGATCATAGGGGCAATATAAACTATTTGTTATAAAAAGGGGCTTTGGGCTTGATAGGGTCAGGAAACACTGTTCTAGAAAGAACGAAAAGAATTTCAACCAAGAGGGGTAGAATCCCAGGGGATTCTTCTTCCAGGGCCTACGGCAAGCCACAACGGTCAGGTTTACAGGAACACCTATACTTTGTGGAGCTTCCTTGGAAGTCCTGCCAAACCTCTATGCATCAAGGGACCTGCCTGTTTCCATATGTGAAATGCAAGGTTGCCCAGGCTCCAGCCCGACAGTCTGCTTCTGCATGCGCAGGCATCACAGCCCCGTCCCTTCCAGCCAACAGGGCCTTTGAGCCCCGCAGGAAGGGTCTGGAGAAAACAGAACTCCAGCAAGCCCAGCAGACTCAAGAATGCATGTCCGTCCCAAGGGATGTGGCTGCGTTTCTCGGAGGAACCACGGGGCAGGCGAGTGGCCCAGGTGCAGAAAGCCAGGCAGCACTTACCACCTGCAGGGGGCACCACCTGGTCCAGCAGCTTCATGCTGGTCCGCTTCCAGATCTTCTTGATGATGGCCCGCAGCTCCTCGTTGGCTTGCTCCAGGTTCCCTGCGGGAGGGCAGAGGCAAGGATCAGCCCCGTGGAGAGGGGAGAGCCCTCCGACGCCGTGGGTGCCTCTGAATAAAGCATGAAGCCACAGATGGTGGCATTTGGCCCACACGTGGCCCTGACCGGTCAGTTTCTTTCTTCCTTGCTTAGTTTCTCCCCAGCTTTCCTATCTCCACCTGCTTCCTCTTCCTCTTTCTCTCCCTTCACCTCCCTTCCCTCACGTGTCCTGTCCAGAGCCACTCCTCTCCCCTCCCGCTGCGTGTTGCTCAGGCCAGCCAGGGGGTCCCTCTGCCCCACCTGACGCTCGATGCTTTTCCTCGTGGCCTGTGCCTGCCAGCTGGGCAGCTCCACCGGGGGCCACATGCTTGCCAGCTCAGACATGCACTGGCCTGGGGGGCACAGTGGGGTGCTCCCTGGGGGAGACATCTCTTATGGGCCTCCTAGAGGCGCCACAGGAGCATGGATGATGGGGAGCAGTGTCCCCCACAAGCACTGGCTCCTCTGTGCCAATGAGGATTCTGCCCTCTGAGTCTCCCCTGGGGAGGAGGTGGCAAAATCTAACTGTGGAAGCAGAAATCAAGAGACGCTGGTCTTTGCGGTTTGGAATTTTCTCTGGGTCTACTGTCCCCACTGGTAAAACAGACTTACCGAGGTGCCATCCCAGGCAGCCTCTGGGATCCTGGCCTTACAGTGGTGAAAAAGGAGGGCTGAGACCCGCAGCTGTACGAGGGATGTGGCATGCAGATTCTAAGACGCTCCCCAAGATACCCGCCTGCCCCCACCAGTCCCTGGGGCCAGGAACATGACGGATTTTACTTCCGTGATTAGGTTACATTCCACGGCACCTATGACCCTAAAACAGGGAGATTATCTAGGTGGGCCTGAGCTAATCACACGAGCCTTTTCAAAGCCTGCCCCAGCTGGGAGCAGGAGAGGCAGTGAGAGACGGGCTCTGGCTGGCGGGGAAGAGGGCAGACACCCACGCTGTGACCTGCGCTGAGAGGGCAGTCTGCAGGGACTCGGAGTCGTCCCCAGAGGACAGCTAGCAGGAAAACGGGGACCGCAGACCTACAACGGCAAGACGTGAATTCTACCAACAACTTAGAGGTGGCGACTGCCCCAGAGCCTGGAGAAGAGCACACAGCCTGACGGATATTCTGAGTTTGGGCTCGTGAGACCCTGAGTAGAGAACCCAGCTACTCCACAGCTGGACTTCTGACCTACAGAACTGTGAGCTCATAACTAGCTGTCATTTTAAGCCAAAAAAGTCTGTGGTAATTTATTATGCAGCAGTCGGGAACTGACATAGGGGACATGTACTGCTGGCACGTGGGAGAGGCAGCTGGAACAGCGCGTGAGAGCGGGTGTCAGACTGCCTGCGTTCAGAGCCACCTCTGGGGCCACATGGGAGAGCAGGCAGAGCTGACCATGAAGAGAAGGTGCCGGGCTCCTGAGCTCCTGGTTTGCACATCAGACCCAAACAGACGAGCCAGGGGACAGAGGACCTAACTGAGCACTCCTCACTTAGGCGGAGATCAGTTCCCTTCGTGGGCAGGGTCGTTGGAGGTTTCTGCCCATGAAGCGAAGAGTCCTAATCAATATCCTGTTCAAATACACTGATCTTCTCTACTGGGTTGAATAACGTCCCCCTGGAATCTCACGTCCTCGTGTCTACCTGGAACCTCAGAATGTGACCTCAGCTGGAAGCAGGGTCTTCGCAGAAGGACTCACTTCAGACTGGGTCACAGTGGATTAGGGCCCTGTGAGGAGGCGAGAGGACACACACAGGAGAAGGAGGCTGCGTGAAGCCAGAGGCAGAGGAGGAGCGGTGTGGCCTGGCCCGGTGCACACCAGCGCTGCTGGCCACCACCCGCAGCCGGGAGAGGCAGGCAGGGGACTCTCCCCAGAGCCCCCACAAGGAACCAACCCCACCGACACCTTAACTGTGGGCCTCTGGTCCCCCGAACTGTGAAAGAATGACTTTCTCTTGTTTTCAGCCACTCAGTTTGTGACGGTTTGTTACGGCAGACCCAGGAAATGAATACATCTTCCAAATTTTTATCAGCCCTTAATTTATTCTAAGAATGGTCTTTGTAACTGTGGCCCTTCACTGACAATTGTTCCAGGTCATCTGAGTATCCCTGAGTATCTTCCTTCGTGTTCCAAGAGAAAAGCTCGTTCGGCCGGGGGGTGTGGGCCTGGGCCGGGGGCTCTGGTTCTCTGAAGTGTGGTGCTGATTTCTCTCCCGTCCCTGCCACTCTCAGAAGTCTGAAGGGTGAGGACGGATTTAAGTCGTGTCCTCACAAATTTAGATGTTTTCTCACATTTATTTCTAGTTGCTTCTAAGAACTTGCTTTTGTTTGTCTTCCAGCCTTAAGATTTCAACAAGTCTGTGGGGGGGCGTGTTTCTGATGGAGGCTCACCCTTCATGGGGCGGGGGGCGCACGACAGGCCCTTTGGTGGCTATTCTGAAATGCCTTAGTGTTTAAACAATTTTCTTTAATTCTTGACTTGACTGTAGTTCTCACATGACTGGCTTTGCCGCTTTTCTTTGGAATTCCAATTTCTGCAAGATTGGCTCTCTGTATTTCACTATTTTTGGTGGGTTCCTCTGCATTGGTATCAGCCATTGGTATGATTTAGTTGGGATGTGGTGTGCTTTGACAAGGAATCTTCAACATTGTTGAGTCTCTCCCTCTGTGGGTCACTATTTTTTGTTCTTCTACGGAACGAAAACTTACAACCCTTAATTTACATCAAGCTGTAAGTATTATAGCATATTCTCTCTAGCAGTCATTATAACATCTTCTCTCCTTGGAAAAGAAAACTCTTCCTCCTAAACATGGATGTAGTAATATTCATTGTAGAAAATTTGGAAAGTAACAAAACTAAAGGAAGAAGGTAAAAGTCACTGCTGATTCTACCACTCAGTGATCATATTAATAAATTTCCTTCTAATGTTTCTTTTGGGACATGGTCTCACTCTGTCACCCAGGCTGGAATGCAGTGGCACAATCACAGCTCACTGTAACCTCAAATTCCTGGGCTCAAGGGATCCTCCTGCCTCAGCCTCCCAAGAAGCTGGGACTACAGGTGTGTGCCACCATGCCCGGCTAATTTTTCTATTTTTAGTAGAGATGGGGTCTCGCTCTTGCTCAGGCTGGTCTCGAATTCCCTGTCTGAAGCGATCTTCCCACCTCAGATGCCCAGAGTGCTAGGATGACAGGCGTGAGCCACTGCACCCAGCCAAAATTTTTCTTCTATGTTATACACACATGTGTGCATTAAACGTGTATTTAGTTTAGAAATAGGCCTAATTTACATCCATTTCAGATTGAGTTATTGCACTGGCTACTAATGGTATTTGCTTTCTTTGTAATTTAGCAGCAGAACTTGACCTATTTTCCTTTCTTTGGGATTAGCTCATTATTTTGACACGTGTCTTGTTGGATTGGTTCTCGCTGCCCTTCATTCCAGACATTTGTTATTTTTCTGGGAGGATCTAACTAAGAGAAGGTCCCTATTTGGGTCATTCCCCGAACCACACCATCACCTTTCTTTATTCTACACTTGAAGCAACTGAAGTAGAAACAGAATAAATGGCTCACACTCATGTCTCTAGAGAGAGCTGGGAGTTAGCTTCAAGCCTCCTGTCGCCCTGCCCAGGGCTCCTTCTGTTGCACCAAGGAAACACTGACTGGCAGCCTGAGCCTCCAAGGTTAAGTGTAGGAAGGGGAACAGAAAACCTGCTGGCCGGGCGCGGTGGCTCATGCTATGACGGCGCCACTGCACTCTAGCTGGGGCAACAGAGCAAGACTTTGTCTAAAAAAACATAAAAGAGAAAGAAAACATGCTGCTTGTCTCATCTGTGTTTTCTCTAACTGCTCTAACCAGTGGGTGTGAATCATCTACGCAGCTGGTTCAAAATGCAGATTCCTGAGCCCCACTCAGAGATTCAGATTCAGTAATCTGTGCGGGTACTTGGGATGTGGTATTTTAAACAAGTGCCTCATGCTAAGGCAGGTGGTCTTTTGACCATTCTCTAAGAAACACTGCAATGGGCTAGAAGCTCTTGGAGAGAGATGGCATCGTCACAGATACATTTTATACAGCCTTTTCCCCAGAGTGGCAAGTGACAAGTGTCCTTATCAATTATACAGACAGCCACGGCTGCTGCTAGCCCACTAGCCCATAGGGCGCCTTGGTGCAAACTAGAAGCCCCCTCCAGATGGATGCGGCACTGAGGGAGCGTGGCCTGACTGGGGCAGCACAGGTGAGAACTTAACCTTGACCAGCTGCTGGCTGGCTGAGCACCTGTGCAATGTGAAGACTCTACCCGGCTCACCACCTGTTACTATGTCCCCTTCCCAGCACGTCTTCCCAGCACAGATCCTTTTAGTTCAAAGAGAACTGAGCACTTGAGAGACCCACCTGTAGCCAGTATAAGTCCACCCAGATGGGGCTTGGTCCTGCTTCAGCTAACACCATCTACTCCTGTTTTTGAACTATACCCTATGACTTCAAAATATCACCCAGAATAATTTCTAGGGTTTGATGGAAGGCTAGAGTTCAAAAAAAATAAGCTAAAGGCAAGGAGGCCATTCAGTTAGCAAAGAAAACACGAGCAGGCAGGGCCTCTTTGATGCTCGGGTGTGCAGCTTGGCCCTGGCTCCCTGCTTGGGTGCTGGATGGGACAGGAAGGCCCCAGAGCACTCTGCAGGCTGCTGAGCCCTCCTTGGTGGCTCTGCTAGACCTGCTGGGTGGCTCTCCAGTGCCCACGGGCACTCTTACCTTCTGTTTTGATCCTCAGGGCTGTCCTGACCAGGGCAAACAGGGTGGCATTGAACATGACTGTCCCATCGCTGTTCAGAGGCATGTTCATGGATACCAGGCGCTGCAGGGGAAGGGGCAAAGCCGGTGGTTATAGCAGAAGGTTCTCAAGGGACCTACAGAACCACCACGGCAGGAGAACGCTGCAGAGGACACTGAGAACTCTAGTGGGTGTTGCTGGGGTGGGTGGGGGTGTGAAGCACAGGCCACTAGAATGTGTCCAAAACTCTTTCCAGGGAGAATCTCGGCCCTGCCATGAGCGTCCTTGTCAGACCCCCGCCTCCACAGCAGGAGGAGCGGGCCACGCGACCCCCCGCCTGGCGCAGATGTCTGCTCAGTATAGCAAAGCACAGCTGCATGGCCGACGCTGGCTGGGGGCCTTGGCTGCAGCCATCCCACGCCCAGACAGGACTAAGGAGGACAGGGGCTCGCTGGTAGGAGCTGCAGTGTGTCCTCTCACCATGCAGGGTCGGAAGCTGCTGACACTGAGGGGACTGTACTGCCCACTTCCCCCCGTCCCACCCACAGCGTGCACTCCCTGTGCTCTAGGGTGGTGCCGCCAGCACACGCCGGGGTGGCGATGAGAAAGCCTGGCATGTGGCTCACCACAGTGTCCACCCTACTGCCGTCCCTGAGCTCCTGTGACTCTAAGTGCCAAAAGATTGTGCTTTTCCTGAATGACTGGATCCTTTTGGATCTCAGGGACAGTGTGAACCGTACAGTGGCTACTGGAAAGCTCAGAGCCCAGTGTGCAGCCGCCCGGGGCCGTCTCGTGGTCGCACGGATGTCTCTCAGCCCCGTCCAGGCTGAGGCACAGCTAATGCAGGCTGTGCTCCCCGCCACCCTCGTGAAGCTAATGCACAGACTCTCTAATGGCCCTCTGACCCCAGGAGAACCCTAACCCATAGCCCCGGGCTGGGAGTTCTCCCAGGGTGCCCGGATGGTGCAGTCAGCTGGGCTGAACACGTCCTTGATCCAGGACGGGCACACGCTCACTGGGACGTGAGCACTCTCTCCGTGGCTCCTTGAGAGGGTCTGAGGATCAGAGCTGAAGGACCCTCACAGTACTGGCTCAGGCTCATTTCTTCAGGCACATAAAACACTATCTTCAATCCCCTTTAGGATCCATGGCCCAACCCAGGTCCTAAGACAAATAGGCATCTCGCCTCCCGTATTTTGTCTCTTTCGCCCACGAACCCAGGTCCTCTCTTACTTTGCAAGCCACGCGGTGAGGGCACAGCTTCCCAAAGCCCAGTGGGGGCTGAATCCGCCGGAGCAGGGTCACCACATCTAGGTGTTTGATACGACCCCTGGAAAAGCAAGGGGCAGGGGACGTGCAGTCAGAGGGCGGTGTTTCTGCGGTCCTGAGAGGTGGGGCCCGCCTGCGGGGCACATGCCAGGGCGGCTCTATCGGTCAAACTCAGGGCAGACTTGCAGAATTGTGTGGCAAAACTGCAAACCCACTCTACACATGTTTTGATTTTAATAAACAATTTCCTGTCCATGATCTGTTCAAGGTGGAAGGGATTTCAGTAGTGCAATGGAATTCTTAAATTGTACTTGCTGCTTCAATCAACTGACCATCTGACCAAAAGGTATTTACTGAGTGTCAGTCAAATGCGATCGATTAATGAGGGCGTAAAGCTAAGATCTACCTGGCCCTAAACATCCTAACTTGAGCACTTGCTCGTTATTCCTGATACTAGGACCTCCTGTCCTTCCATTCAACTGAACATAACAGGTGTGTTCTTGACTTAGTCGAAGGTGCCTGGCCTCCTCTCGCTGGCCCTTGACCCTTGACCCTGGGGCCTGGGGCAGTCAGTGTTTCCAAATGGTCCACCCGGTGTTGGCCTATGTGAACCTCTCCTGCAGGCATGGCCAGCCAACACCCTCTCTCAGCCTGAGGGGTCAGGATTTCCCTCTGGGAACTTACTTGGCTTCAGGGTCATACTCTGCCCAGATTCTTTTAAATTCATCCAGGTGGTGGGGACCAAGGATTGACCAGTCCCTTGTCAGGTAGTCAAAGTTGTCCATGATGACAGCTACAAAGAGGTTGATGATCTGCAGAGAACAGTTAGTACAATGAAGCACTCCACGAGGACTTGCCTACGCACTTGCCACTCGATCCACTTTGCTAGCCAGCGTCTGTGCACGGCAGAAGCCACCATTTCTACAGACCAGCAGTATTTATGTTAGGGTTAGGGTTAGGGTGTCGTGGACATACGCTTGACACAGCTTCCTTGAGAGCTGTGTGGGATGAACCCACACAGGGATGGACAGCTTCCCTCCTACCAAGCTGCTGGGCAAGGCTGCCCGGGACAGAGGTAGACTACACCTACCACCCTTCCCTCACTCCTCGGCAAGGTGCCAAAAAAGTATACATTCCCTCTAGGCTTCCACACGTCCCCTTTGTCCCCTGGGACAAAGCCACCATGACAAGAGCTGAGAATGAACAAGCAAGATTCTGGCTGAGCCCACTCAGGCCCAGGGCTTTTTGCCTTTACCTCAGTGTGGCTGGACTACTAAGTCAGTCTTCCCAAGCCAGCTGCTCCGACGGGGTTGCCCTGACCATGAGCTGCAGAGATCAAGGGCTTGGGCTGCCCTGGAACTGCACACTCATTCCCTGTGGCTGTGGAGCCCAGCTCGGCTTACCAGGAAGGCACAGAGCATGTAGAAGCTGATGAAGTAGAAGACAGCAAAGCTGCTGCCGCAGGGGGCTTCGCCTTCTGTGCTGTTGCTGGACTCGGACTCTGGGGCACATTTCTTGCCTGGCATGCAGGCCAGCATGATGTCCTGCCAGGCCTCCCCGGTGGCACACCTGGAGGAGAGAGGGAGAGCTACACCCATGCAGCCAATCCCAGGTGCCAGGAAAGCCCCTCTGCCTCCTTCGCCAGAGGGAATCACTACGTGAGCCTGGTGTTTCTCATTCCCTGAGTGCTCGGATAGCTTCACTAAATAGGAAAACACACAGCATCATTTTGAATGTTTCAAAACTTTACATAAACAGTAATACTACCTGTAATACACAGTACCTTTTCTGCAAACTTGCTCTTGTTGCAGTCCATGTGAAGTTTTTGGGAATTAGCATTTCATGTATTTTAGCGCTAGTTCATTTACGCCATTAAAAAACCCACCCTCCTGTTAAAGGTCATTTGGGTTTTTCAAATTTTTTTTTTTTGCTATTACAAATAACACTGCAATAAACATGCAGGTCCGTGTCTTGGTGTCTGCTCAGAAGTGGAACTGCCAGTTGAAGGTACACAGGTCTTCATTTTACCAGACGTGCTGTGCTGTCCACGTGTTTGTCCAACTTAGACTCCTATTGTCAGCACAGGAGAAATGTCATTGCTCTACAGACTCATCAACTCTTGGTAGTGGTGGATTTTTAAAAATATTGCTCATATCATGGGCATGAAATGATGTTTCACTGATGTTTTAATTTGGTTTTAAAATGCTTAGAGGGTTGAGAATTTAGATTTTATTTTCTGTTGAATTTCATGTTCATATTTTTGCCTATTTGACTCGTGGATTATTTATCTTGTTTATTTTTAGGGTCCTTTATAAATTCTTTATAGTATATGCATTACAAGTATCTTCTTCCAGTGTATGGCTTGTCTCTAGGTTTATTTATGGTGTATTTTAATGACTCTATGTTTTAAATTTCAGTGTGGTCAAATTTATGTTTTTTCCTTGTGCTTTTCATATCTCGTTTAGAAATCCTTCCTATCTATTCTAGGTCATAAAGACATTCTCCTCTATGTTCTTCTAAATGTTCTAAAGTTTTATTTGCATGATAACTCATTAACCTGGAACTTATTTTCATATTTGATATGAAGTAGAAATATGCTTTTATCTTTTTCTGTATAGATAATCAATTTTCTTAATACTATTTATCGAATAGTACATCTGTACCTAATTATTTGACACATCTGTTCTGACATACACTGCACGTTCGTAGGTGTGTGGGCAGTATGCTGGCCTCTTCATTCTACTCTGGAGGTCATTTGTTTATCTTGGCACCGAGGAACCATTTTGTCTTAATTACTATGGCTTTGTGGCACGCTGCGCTCTCAGTCAGTCCCTGCAGCCTGTCCTTCAGAATTCGCCTCGGCTATTCATTTTCCTTCTCTATTCCGTGGACTTCTCAGAATCAATTTGTCAAGTCATACAAATTCTGCCGAGAGTCTTACTGGAATTGCATTGAAATACAGATTAACTTGGCCAATCGTGACAGCTTTGTGATGCTGTCTCCCAGTCAGGAACAGGGCGCGTCTCTCCATTTATTTAATGTCTTCAATAAAATTTCATAATTTCCCTATATGCATCTTTGTCAAATTATTGCTAGTTATTTTCTTTATTTTGTTGCACATTTAAAGAGGTATGTTTAAAAGTTACATTTTTAAAAGTTACATCAGTTTGCTACTGATGTAGAGGGAGTATAATTGATTTCATATACAGAAGATTTACTGAACTCTCTTACTAGTTTTAGCAATTTATCTGTAGTTTCTTTTATATATTCTACACAGGCAATTAATTTTTTTGTATTTAATTTTGTTTTTTCATCTTCAATTCTTATCCTTTGATTTATTTTTCTCATTGCACTGGATAAAACTTGTAGTATAATATTGACTAGAAAAAGTGATAGCATATCACATATCACTTATCTATATTTACAAATTAGTTATTACCAGTACCAGAAAGTGGTATTTTTCTTTGCTAATCTTCTACTTTACTTATCCTACTAATTGTTATATAGGGTTTTTAGTTGATTTGCTTGGATTTTCTACTAGGATTAGCATGTTGTCTGCAAACAATGATAGTTATGTATACATATTTTCATATTTATAACTTACTGCTTTTTTCTCTTTTACTTATTAGCATTAATCTTCTATTAGTTTTTTTTTTTTTTTTTTTGAGACAGAATCTCACTCTGTTGCCTGAGCTAGAGTGCCATGGCATCAGCCTAGTTCACAGCAACCTCCAATTCCTGGGCTCAATTGATCCTCCTGCCTCAGCCTCCCGAGTAGCTGGGACTGCAGGTATGTGCTACCGTGTCCAGCTAATTTTTTCTATTTTTTAGTAGAGATGGGGTCTCGCTCTTGCTCAGGCTGGTCTCGAACTCCTGAGCTCAAGTGATCCTCCAGTCTCAGCCTCCCAAAGTGCTGGGATTACAGGCATGAGCCACCACACCTGGCCCTTCTATTAGTCTTATGAGATGAGTGGGGAGGTTTTCTATCTCTTTCAGTTCCTGGAAACTTTACATAATACAGGAATGATCTATTTATTGATAGTTCGGTAGCTCTCATAAATACAAATGTTGGATCCTGGGCCTTTTCAAAGGCTAAAATTTTGACTACCTTTTCAGTTTCTACTGTAATTTTTTAAAAAAAATTTCTTAAGATAATTTTTGTAATGATTTTCAAATATACTGGCATAAATTTGTTCATAATATTTTCTCTTTTTTTTTTTGAGGTCTGATCTAATTTGTTACTCTCAGAAAATCTTATTTTTGATTGGACTCAGAAGCTCAGAGAGGACAGCTTCCATCTCTTGACAATCTGTGCCTGGCATTTTTCTTTGTCCGCCTTCATTTTCTTGGCCGAAAGTTTGGTATATTCTTTGGCCGCTTCCTTATTTTTCTTACTATACTGTTTCTTCAGAGCAATACAGCAATTTCTGTGCCGCAGGACGTGCGGACTGACACGATGCTGCATCTCGGGCGCTTTGTCGTGAGGCTTCTCCGTTCTTGGTTTAGGGGCCTTCTCAGCACACGGGCCGACGTCTTTCGGGGAGAGACCGAGAAGTTTGCAGATTCTGCCATCTCTTTTGGGCCCCAGCTGTTAGTCCAGGAATATCCTTCTACCTTTTTATTCCAATAACCAAATCGAGCACACTCAGATTGGCATCCACGATGCAGCCCTGCACGGATGTGTGCTCCCGTTCTCCGGTTCTCCTTTGCCTGTAGCAGGAAGGCCCTCACTTGTGAGCCTGCTGACAGCTGTGGGCAAGACACCTGCTCCATGAGCAAACCTCGTCCATCGTTCGTACCATTGATTAGAACCACATGATCCTTCCATCCTTCACCCAGAGCTCCAGCAGCACTTCTGTGGCCATGTCCTTCTCCTGAAAGCTACTGAGCTTGCGTTCACTGTCTGCTTCCACGAGTTTCTGGCGGCCAGTGTCTGGGAAGGACACGTTTGGCTTCCTCTTGAAGGAGCTGATCACCTCCAAGGTGCCACAGAACAGGCATGAAATTGTCTTATTATTCTAAAAATAATTCCCATACCTGTAATTATGTTGCTTTTTGCATTCCTGATGTTGCTGTGCCCTTTTTTAGAAATTGGATTTGATGAAGGTTTGTCTATCTATTGGTCTTTTCAAGGAATCAGCTTTAGGGTTTATTGATAAAATCTATTTTTGTTTTATATTTTATTAATTTATGTTTTTATTTTTATATATGCACTCCTTCATACTTTGTGGTTATTCTGCTATTCTTTTAGTTTACTTAATGTAAGTCTTTTTTTAATAAATGAATATTAGAATCTGAATTTTTCTTTGGCCTTGATTGGTACATCTCACATATTTAAGATACAGTGCTCTCACGCTCCACACTGGGCTATATGGAATAGCCCATTGCTTCTGGGCTACAAATCAGAACAGCATGTTACTATGCCAAATACTGCAGGCAACTGGAACACATGGTAAGTATTTGTGTATCTAAACATAGAAAAGGTACAGTAAAAATACAGTACAAAAGATAAAAAACAGTACACCTGCACAGAGCACTTACCATGAATGGAGCTTGCAGGGCTGGAAGTTGCTCTGGGTGAGCCAGTGAGAGCATGTGAAGGCCTAGGACATCACTGTGCACTACTGTGGACTTTAAACACTGGACACTTAGGCTAAACTACATTTATAAAAAAAATCTTTTTCTTCAATAATAAATTAACACTAGCTTACTGTAACTTTTTTACTTTATGAACTTTTAATTTTTTTAGAACTTTTTGACACCTTTGTAATAACACTTAGTTTAAAACAAACATATTGTACAGCTGCAAATATTTAAAATATTTTCTTTCTTCGTATCTTTTCTCTATAAGCTTTTCTCAATTAATTTTTTTTAAAAACTTTTTTGTTAAAAACTAGGACATAAACACACACATTAGCCTAGGCCTACACAGGGTCAGGATCATCAGTGTCACCGTCTTCCATACCCATCCATACCTTGTCCCTCTGGAAGGTCTTCAGGGACAATGACATGCATGGAGCTGTCATCTCCTATCATAACAATGCCTTCTTCTGAATATCTCCTGAAGGACCTGCCTGAAGCTGTTTTCCAGTTAACTTTTTTCCTAATAAGTAGAGGAGTATACTCCAAAATAATAATAATAGTATAGTGTAATAAATACACAAACCAGTATATAGTCATTTATTATCATTGTCAAGTATTATGTACTTGTATATGCTATATTTGTTTTTTTTTTTTCTGAGACAAGGTCTAGCTCCATTGCCCAGGCTAGAGTGCAGTGCCATCATCACAGCTCACTGTAATCTCCAACTCCTGTGCTCAAGTGATCCTGCTTCAGCCTCCTGAGTTGCTGGGATTACAGGCACACATCACCATGCCTGGCTGATTTTTAATTTTTTTAAGAGATGGGGTCTTGCTATGTTGCCCAGGCTGGTCTCAAACTCCTGGGCTTAAGCGATTCTCCCAAAGTGCTGAGATGACAGGCGTGAGCCACTGCACCCAGCCCTGTATGTGCTATACTTTTATATAACTGCAGTGCAGTAGGTTTGTTTACACCAGCATCACCACAAACATATAAGTAACGTGTTGTGCTACGACATTATGACAGCTATGATGTCACTAGGCAATAGGAATTTTTCACCTCCATTATAATTTTACAGAACTACTGTTGTATATGCAGTCCATCATCGACTGAAATGTTGTTATGTGGAGCATGACTGTACTTTGCAGTTTCAGCTGTGAGTTATTCAGAAGAGTGACTTAAATCTTTTAAGTGGATAGATTTTGGAGGGGCTATTTATTGTTTTTATCGTTAATTTTTAATTTTGTTATATTGAAGTTGGAGAAGTTTTAGAATTTGTTCTTTGTGACTTAAATTGTGGCTAATTTTTGTGAATGTTTCTGATGCGTAAAAAGAATGTGTGGTTTTGCAATTTATAGGGTACAAATCTATCATTAATAGGTTATATGTGGTATTGTATTATTTAGATGTTCTTTACCCTTTCTTCTGTCTTGATCTATTTGTCATTTTCTACAAGCTCATTAAATCTCCCACTGTGTGTGTGTGTTTATTTTCTCCTTATAGTTCTATTAGTGTCTGATTGATACATTTCCAAACTATATTGTTAGGCTCATGTAGTTTTATGACTGTTATATATTCTTGATGAATTATACCTTTTACCAATGTCAAATCTCTCTCTTATTCTTATTTAATGCCTTTCAGCTAGAATTTTACTTCTGACATTGTTCTTATTACATATGCATTGAAAGCATTATCTGGTATTCCTTTTCCATACCTTTATTTTCATTCTCTTTAGGTCACTTTCTTTTACTGTATCTATTATAACGAGTTAGAGCTAGACTTCTCTTAATTAATTGATTAATTTATTTTTATTTCAGCATATTACGGGGGTACGAATGTTTAGGTTACATATATTGCCTCTGCCCCACCCAAGTCAGAGCTTCAAGTGTGCCCATCCCCTAGACAGTGCACAATGCACCCATTAGGTGGGAATATACCCATTCCCTCCTCCTCCTCCCACCAGCCTGACACCCAATGAATGTTACTGCCATATGTGCACGTTAAGGTTGATCAATTAATACCAATTTGATGGTGAGTACATGAGGTGCTTGCTTTTCCATTCTTGGGATACTTCTAGTAGAATGGGCTTCAGCTCTATCCAGGATAATACAAGAGGCACTAGATCACCATCGTTTCCTGTGGTTGAGTAGAACTCCATGGTATACATATACCAAATTTTATTAATCCACTCATGTATTGATGGGCACTTGGGTTGTTTCCACATCTTTGCAATTGTGAATTGTGCTGTTATAAACATTTGAGTGCAGATGTTTTTTTTTTTTTTTTTTTTTCCTTTGGGTAGATGCCTAGTAATGGGATTGCTGGATCAAATGGTGGTTTTACTTGTAGCTCTTTGAGGTATCTCCATATTACTTTCCATAGAGGTTGCACTAGTTTGCAGTCCCACCAGCAGTGTATGAGTGTTCCTATCTCTCTGCATCTACACCAACATTTATTGTTTTGGGACCTTTTGATAAAAGCCATGCTCACTGGACTTAAGTGGTATCTCATTGTGGCTTTGATTTGCATTTCCCTGATGATTAGAGATGTTGAGCATTTTTTTGTATATTTGTTAGCCATTGTCTTCTTTTGAGAAGTTTCTGTTCATGTCCTTTGGCCACTTTTTATTGGGGTTGTTTGTCTTTTTCTTGCTGATTTTTCTGAGTTCTACAGATTACACTTATCAGCCCTTTGTTGAATGTGTAGCATGTGAATATTTTTTCCCATTCTGTAGGTTGTCTGTTTGCTCCTGTGATAGTTTCCTTGGCTGTGCAGAAGCTTTTTAATTTGATCAGGTCCCAGTTTATTTATTTTTGTTGTTGCTGTGATTGCCTTTGGGGTCTTCCTCACAAATTCTTTCCCTAGGCCAATGTCTATAAGAGTTTTTCCAACATTTTCTTCTAGAATTCTTATAGTTTCACGCCTTAGGTTTAAGTCTGTTATTCACTGTGAGTTGATTTTTGTGAGAGGTGAGAGGTGTGGATCCTGTTTCAGTCTCCTACATGTGGCTATCCAATTTTTCCGGCACCATTTATTGAATAAAGATTCTTTTCCACAGTGTATGTTTTTGTCTGCTTTGTTAAAGATTAGATGGCTATATAAGGATGGTTTTATATCTGGGTTCTCAGTTCTGTTCCATTGGTCTACGTCTCTGTTCTTGTGCCAGTACCATGCTGTTTTAGTTATATAGCCTTGTAGTATAGCTTGAAGTCTGGTAAACTGATGCCTCTCAATTTGTTCCTTTTGCTTAAGATTGCTTTTGCTATATGGGGTCTCCTCTGGTTCCATACAAAGCGTAGAATTATTTTTTCTAGATCTGCGAAAGATGATGTTGGTATTTTAATAGATTATATTGCACCTGTGGATAACTTTGGGCAATACAGACCTTTTAGCAACGTTGATTCTGCTGACCCATGAGCATGGTATGGTTTTCCACCTGTTTACGTCTTCTGCTATTTCCTTCCTCAGTGTTTTGTAGTTCTCCCTATAGAGGTCTTTTACCTCCTTAATTAAATATATTCCTAGGTATTTTATTTTCTTTGTTGCTATTGTGAAGGATATTGAGAATTTGATTTGGTTCTCAGTTTGACTGTTGTTGGCCTATAGGAATGCCACTGATTTCTGTACATTGATTTTGTAACCTGAGACTTTGCTGAACTTTTTTATCAATTCCAGTAGTCTCTTGGCAGAATCCTTGGGGTTTTCTAGATATGAGGTCATATCGTCAGCAAAGAGTGAGAGTTTGACCTCTTCTGCCCCCATTTGTATGCCCTTGATTTCCTTCTCTTGTCTGATTGCTCTGGCTAGGACTTCCAGCACTATGTTGAACAGAAGTGGTAGAGGGGAACCTTGTCTGGTTCCAGTTCTAAGCGGGAATGCTTTTAGTTTTTCTCTGTTCAGTATAATGTTGGCTGTGGGTTTGTCATATATGGCTTTTATCATTTTAAGGTGAGTCCTGTCTATGCCTATTTTGTTAAGCATTCTTATCATAAAAGTGTGCTGAATTTTGTCAAATGCTTTTTATGCATTTATTGAGAGGATCATATGGTCTTTGTTTTTACTTCGATTTATGTGGTGAATTACATTTATAGATTTGGGTATGTTGAACCATCCCTGCATCTCTGGGATGAAGCCCACTTGGTCATGATGAATGATTTTTTTTGATAAGCACCTAAATTAGATTTGCTAGGATATTGTTGAGAATTTTTGCATCTATATTCATAAGGGATAGTGGTCTATAGTTTTCTTTTTTCGTTGTGTTCTTTCCTGGTTTTGGCATCAGGGTGATGTTGGCTTCAAAAAACGTGTTGGGGAAGATTCATTACTTCTTGATGTTGTGGAATAATTTCTGCAGGATAGGCACCAATTCTTCTTTGTAGGTCTGGTAAAATTTGGGTGTGAAACCATCTGGTCCAGGACTTTTCTTTTTAGGAAGGTTTTTTTATTGCTGCTTCAATTTCTGTACTTGATATTGGTCTGTTTAGGAATTCTATTTCTTCCTGATTGACCCTAGGGAGGCTGTGTGTTTCTAAGAATGTGTCCATTTCCTCCACATTTTCAAGTTTATGTGCATAGAAGTTTTTATAGTATTCATAGATGATATCTTGTGTTTCTGTGGTATCAGTTGTAATTTCTCCCTTTTCATTCCTAATTGAACTTATTAGAGTTCTTTCTTTTCTGCTTCTCATTAACCTAGCAAGCCAACATTAGAGTATCTCTTTTCATAGAGAAATTTAACTCATTTAATTTTTTTAGTAATGATTAATATCTTTCTTATTCCTGCCATTTTATTTTATTGTTCTAATTTCAATGTTCAGTGTTTTATTTTATTTTATTTATTTTATACTTTTGCCTTTCCTTCCCTTTGATAAATCGCTCAGGGCTTTTTTGTGGGTTTTCTTTGTCTACTTTTTTCTTCTAATGGTTTGGAGTGTACACATTCCATTTCTATTTTCCTAGTGGTTGACCTTTAAATACTTAACATCTGTACTTATACACACTTTTCACTTAGTTACGTATAGAGTTTAGATACTATCAATTTCTTCTCCCCAAACAAGAGAAGAATCTTAGCACAGTCTCATGTTTCTCATTCTTCCAGCATCTCACTTCCTACTTTGTTGAGATAATATGGGATTTTACTTCCAAATTGTTACTAATCTTTTGGACATTTTCCCTTAACAATTACTTAGACTTACTATAAACTTAGACTTACTATAATTTATTTGTTCATAACTCATAACTATATACTTTATAATTTTTAATTCATATTATTACTCTGCTCATTCTGCTTCTTTGATTCATTTTTCACTCTGTGGGAAAACATCCTTGTGTAATTGCTTGAAGGAAGGGTTATGTGGAGAAGCAAACTTTCTGGGTTCATATACTTCTGGAAATGTCTTTATTTTGCTTTGCCACTTCAGTGCTAATTAGACTGCATATAGGAGTCTAGGTTCAAAAATATATTTTACTTATAATTTTGAACATATTGTTTTCCAGTATGCACTTTTGTTGATTGGAAGTCTAATGCCAATTGATGCATTTCAAAGTAATTCACTTTTTCCTCTTTGGCAATATCTCTTATTTAAGAAACTGTCCTTTTGTGGTTCCACTCAAATTTTAAGATTTTTTTTTTCTATTTCTGAGAAAAATAACATTTGAATTTTGATATAAATTGCATTGAATTTGTACATCACTTTGGGCAGTATGGACATTTTTAACAATATTAATTCTTACAATCCATGAACATGGGATACCTTTTCATTTATTTGGTCGCCAACTATTTCTTTCATCAATGTTTTATTTAGTAGTTTTCAGTATATAGATTTTTCACCTTCTTAGCTAAATTTACTCCTAGGTATTTTATTTTGCTTTTGATGTTATTGTGAATGGCACTGATTTCTTAAATTCTTTTTCAGACAGTTCATTCTTAGTGTAAAGAAACACTACTGATTTTCGTTTGTTGATTTTGTATCCTGCAACTTTAGTGAACTCATTTATCAGTTCTAATAGTTTTTTTTTTTTTTCGGTAGAGTCTTAAGGGTTTTCTATGTATAAGTTCATGTCACTGGCAAATAGACACGATTTCACTTCTTCCTTTCTTATTTTGATGCCTTTTATTTCTTTTACTTGTCTAATTGCTCTGGCTAGAACTTCCAGTACTATGTCGAATAGAAGTGGTAAAACTGGGCACCATCTTGTCTTGTTCTTAATCTTAGAAGAAAAGCTTTCAACTTTTGCCCACTGAGTATGATGTTAGCTTTGGGCTTGTCATATATGGCCTTTATTGTGTTGTGGTACATTCCTTTATACCTAATTTGTTGAGAATTTTTATCATGAAGGGATGTTGAACTTTGTCACATGCTTTTTCTGAATTTATTGAGATGATCACATGGTTTTTGTTCTTCATTCTGTCAATGTGGTACATCATATTTATGGATTTGTGTGTGCTAAACCACCCTTGCATCTGGGTTTAAATTCCACTTGATCATGGTGAATAATCCTTTCAATGTGCTGTTGAATTCAGTTTGCTAGTATTTTGTTGAGGAATTTTGCTTTTATGTTCACCATGGATACTGGTCTGTAATTTTTGTTTCTTGTAGTGTCCTGGTCTGGCTTTGGTATTAGGGTAGTGCTGGCCTCATAAAATGAGTTGAAAAGTATTCCCTCCTTTTCATTGTTTTGGACTTCCCCCCTCCTTGAAACTTCTAGGATATTTTCTTTATTCTTGGTATTCTAAAAAGTCATCACAATGTGTCTAGTTAAGGGTCTTTTTGATTAACATATTCTGTACTTAGGAGGCCATTTCAATCTGAATGCTCATATCTTTATTTGATAATTCCTTTATTTCATTCTCTCCATTCCTTCTGTTCTTTCTGTCTGAAATTTCTATTACACAGACGGGATCTGTCTAGCTCTAAGTCTTAACTTTTATTTCATATTTTCTATTTCTTTGTCCTTTTGGATCTATGAGAGAATCCCCTACTTGATTTTTCAGCTTATTAGTTCACTCTTCAGCTGTGTCCATTCTGCTATATGTCTCATCTATTTTTTAAAAATATTTCAACAATTGTATTTTTTCCCCAAGTTCATGCTTTACTTTGCTCTTTTTAATGATGGCTGCTGCCTCCACTTCCTTCTCCTCCTTCTAATTTAACAGATGTGTTATGTTCTCCAATCTCCCTAAATATAAGAATTATATTTGTTTTCAAATCCTTTGGCTCTATGTATTCTTCTTCCTCCTCAGGTGTTCATTCATCTATTAGTTGAGTGTTGTGCCACTCTTTCTTGATGTTGGTTTTCCCCAAATACTTTGGGATTATTGTTGATTATTCTTTGTGATCGAGAACCTAGTTCACATCTTGGTGGATCAAATTCTCATCCCAGAAGCTTCTCTGGGGATCACAGAAGAAAGACAAGATGTGCTGCCAGGTGGACTGGGCAGGTAGCTTCTCTTTGAGGGTGGGTTCCCTGGGGGGCCCTGCTCTACCTCTCAGACCCCAAGAGCCCTGGGGTGTGATGCCAACTGCTGCTTTCAGCTTGTGAGCATTCACAAATGCTCTCCAATTGCAAGTCTCTGAGAAGCCAGCCTGGCCATGGCCTCAGGCCTCTCCTGTGCCTTGTATCCATTGACGCTGAGCTCGGGGAGCCCCTGGGCTGCTCTCACATCCTTCATGGTCCTCACTCATCCTCTTTGGTCATGGTGTGCTTTTCTCAGGTCTTGTTACTTTTTCAATCAAATCCCAACTGCTCTCCCCCATTTAGGAATTCCTCTCCTGTTTAGGAATTCCTCGATATTTGTGGTCCTCCAATAGCATTCTTTCATGCTTTTTCCCCCTAGCACTGCTAGGAATTTATTCTTTTAAAAAATACCTTCTTCCATTAAGGACTTTAAGAAAGGAGGGAAGATAGACTTATGTGTTCAGTCTGATATCTGTGTCCAACTCCCATATTCAAATGGGGCACAGGCCTAAGTGCTGTTAAATAGCTGCTTACAATGGCCCTGGGTTTTGATAGTTTATTATATGAGGGAGGGAACCTGCCATTTTGATATTTTAAGCAAATGATGATACTTGGGCTTGGGTATGGGGGAAGGGTTCTGTAGAACATGCTGAAGGTGGGGTTATCAGATAGAGAGTCCCTGGACCCTCTGGAAAGGGAACCCAGGGAAGAAGAAAGGGCTCGCTGCTTCTTCTAGCACCATAGTATGTAGAAAATATGAGCTGGAAGGGACTTGACAAGTCATTTGGTCAAGGGATAAGTAGCTGTCATCTATCATCCACCAGCCCGGGACTAGATGTGGGTCCCAGAGCTGTGGGCTGTGATGAGCAGGAAGGTGAGAAGGACAAAGTCTGAGGTAGACCCAGGGGGTCACCACGAGCCAGAGGAGAAAGGACAGGCAGGCTGTGGCTGCTCACTCAGGGGCAGGCACGAGACACATCCTCTTCCCCAGTCACACATGAGGCTGGTGGCCTTCCAGCAAGCGTGAGCACTCATGGCTGGCTTAAATGAGGATGACGCTCAGCGCATGTGGACATAGGCCCCCCCCTCCGCCCCCAGCAAATAGCACAGACACTTGCAGAGTGATCACTGAGGCTCACAGAAGTTAGATGTCTTGCTCAAGGTCATAAAGTCAGCATGACACCAGCTTGGCTTTGAGCCTGTTCAGATGCCAAACCGGGATGCTTTTAGTATGTGACTTCGGGTGGTTACCAGCAGGGTCTGTGTCCAGCCAGCTGCTCCATGGGAAGTTATCATAAACGGCAATGAAACGTATGGCTCCCTAGTCCGGGAGAAGAGAGCCACATGCATCTCCTCCCTTCTCACTCGCCTGGAGAGGGCTCCCTCTTATTCTACAGCAGGCCACCAGGCAGCGCCACACAGGCGTGCATGTGTGCACTCGCGTCCTTGAGACCCACCTGAAGAGGAGCAGCACAGCCTGGGGGAAGGTCTGAAAGTTGTTGTTCCGGTTGATCTCTGTGGTGTCATTCAGGGCAATTTTTCCAAACACCTAGCAGAGGGAAGGAAGAGGTATTCGGTGACCTGTGGACAGAGGGGGTCCTAATTTCCCACCATTGTTCAGTGGTCACTCTGGGACTGGCTGGCCTATAAGCTGAACAGAGTTACCTGATGTGATCTGGCGGGCACCTGCTGCCCCACCCAGCCTGACCCCAACCTCCACCCTGGACAAGTGTCCACA
Source organism: Lemur catta (assembly GCF_020740605.2). Classification (NCBI taxonomy): domain Eukaryota; kingdom Metazoa; phylum Chordata; class Mammalia; order Primates; family Lemuridae; genus Lemur; species Lemur catta. Next base: position 97,902,942 of record NC_059133.1, read on the forward strand.
GCCCTCAAGGAAGGGTCCCTGTGGCCTGGTGGGAGCTGGGGCTGAGAGCAGGTGCACGCAGAGACCTGGACCTGCTTCAGTGCAGGGAGTGTGCTGGCCTTTTCTTTGTCATTTCAGCTCCATATGCCCAAGCACTATTCCAAATTTAGTCCTTGCATTTTGGAGTGATACACAGTGAGAGATCTGGGGCTTGGGCAAACTTAATTCATCCTGGAAATTAGAAGCCTCCTTTTTCCCCCCGGCCTTTTAAAGCTATGCTTTTCTTAGAAAGTGCTACCCTTCATCGGGCGTCATGGTAGCTCTTATATTTCAATAGATTTTTGCTTATGAACCTTTGGGTCTTTCTTTAATGAGCAAGCACGGGACATTGCTGAAGGAGGTGCTGAGGAAGAGCTCCAGGCTAGTGCGTCTGCCAAGGCTGAGCTTGGGCGGAGGAGAGGCTGGAGAGCTCTGGCTGTGGGGAGAGGGTGCAGTGGGCACTGGGAGGGGGCCCGGGAATCTGCTGCATGCTCGATGGGGCAGAGTCTGCCTTCATTTGTTCGTTAGTTCATTCCTTCCTTCCCTCTTTCCTTCTTCCTCCCCCCTCTCCCCCTCTCAGTCACTAGCTTCTTCTGAATGACACTGGTTGGGGGTTGTTCTCAGGCCAATGAGGCCTGGACAAAGAGGGGACGCTGCTCAGACACACCTTGCTGGGTCGCTACTGAGGTCTGCTGCATAATCCTCCACGGCTTTCCTCCAAGAGTAGAGCCCCGGCCTGGGGCCTGGGGAGGGAAGGCCTCCGGGCTGTGCTTGGCCACCCCCCTGCTAGCTAGGGGATGTCCCTTTGGGGTATGTTCTAATTCCTGCGACACTCTGGGCCTCAGAAGATGTAAGAGGAGGGAGAGGGACAGTCAGGAACAAGAGGGAGAAGCCAGGGAGGAGGGTGGCAGGAACGCAGCGTGGGAACCGGACCCGGCGCCGGGAGAGCCCCTCCTACCTGCATCCCGATCACGGCGTAGATGAAGAACAGCATCACGATCAGCAGGGCCACGTAGGGCAGGGCCTGGAAGGAAGCGCCCGAGGCTGCGGTGAGGCTGCAGCACACAGGCTGCCGTGTCCCCAGCTCTGCAGCCATCAGTGGCTGCTGGCTTTGGGCGGGGGGCACTTCCAAGAGCCCCGCAGAAGTACTGGGCACCTGGGAGAGGGCCTGAGAGATGGGCACTGGCTTCTCATTCTAGCTCGGTTTCAAACGCTGGCTGCAGAGTCACGGGCATGGTGTGATATTCGGCAAAACAAGCATGCAGTAGAGAACCTGGGCTATCGCACTCGGGGGTCTGGACACGCAAGGAGAAAGCCATGGAGGATGCCACCAAGCTGACAGGGGGGCCGGAGGAGGCAGGCCACACCTTTTCTTTACACACCTAAGTCTTGTTCCACTAGTTGTAGTGAGCAGGGGTTGCTACTGTAATTAAAACATTTAATAAGGAAACATTTTAAAGAAAGATGATGGGCTCAAATTCTATGTATTCCACTTTTTAGCTACAGAGGCGAGGGCATATTACTTAATTTCTCTGAGCTGCCTCAGTTTCCTCATCTGGAAAATGGAAATAATAGTTAATTTTCAGGGGTTTTGTGGAGCTTAAATGATTGAAGGGCAACACCTTGCAGAGGTGGGCTCCATACATTTGGGGAGGCGGTGCCAGCTTTCGCCGCCAGATGGCGCTGCGGGACCACCCGGAACTCCGCCCCGCGCGGCCTCGCAGCGCCCAGGCCGGGAACGGCGGGAGAGGGGCGGCGGGGCGCGTGCGGCCGCGGCCCCCCGGGGCTGCTCCCATTAGTGCCCGCGATTCCCACTCTCCAGAGCCCCCGGCTGCGCGGGGCGGTCAGCCTGCACCCCGCCGGGGCGGTGGGCGGATAGGCGCGGCCAGGCCGGGCCCCTGAGTGCTGGCCCGGCGGCGTCCCGGGCGGGCTGCGCTGGGACGGGGCACCCTGCCCTGGCGGAGCCGCGGCCACCGGCGCACCTGCAGCGGGGCCCGGCCGCGTGCGCCAGCCCGAGGCACGCTGGCCGGGGCGGGGGACGCGGGCGGCCACTCGTCCCTGCTGGTCTTGGGAGCGGCGCCTCGGCGGGCAGCGCGCCCGGGCAGCGCGACGCCGCGTCTGGGCCTTTCCGCACGCATCTCCAGGCGCTCCAGTGGCCCGGCGGCCTCGCGTCTCTTTACCGCCACGCTAAGCATCCCTCAGGGCCGGCCGGGCCGAGCACGGGTCGGCTTTCCGGGCGGAAGCAAGGGCCGAGGAACGGGAGCGGGCCACGGGGGGCAGCTGTCCTGCGCCCGCGGGAGGGGACCGCTCTCCTGGGCGCGGTGACACCGGCGCGAGCTGGGCCGGGACGGAAACGCGCGGGCAGGGCTGCTGAAAGGCCGCGGGGCGAAACGGGGGGCCCGATTCTGACCACTGGAGGGGCCATGGCGGTCACCAGACTGTCCGGGCGGCGGTTTCCAGGTTTGTTCCCTACCACAGAACCCCTTCGCCCAGTACGTTCTTGCCGAAAAGTACAAAAATGAGACAAGACAGAGCCTTTCAGCACCCCTCTCCCGCCCACCCTCGGGAAGTCGGGGCTTCCAGGAGCGGGAGCCTGCCCGCGGGCCTGGGCCCCCATTCTGGAAGGCGCAGCCGGCTGCACCCACGTGGGCGCCCTGCCCTGCGCTCCGGCTCGCCCGGCCAGGGGCCCAGGGGCAGCGGGAGCCGTCGTGGAGGTCCCCCCCGCCCCGCTACCTGGAAGGACTTGATGAAGGTCCACAGCAGGGTCCGGATGCCCTCCCCGCGGCTCAGCAGCTTCACCAGGCGCATGACCCGGAAGAGGCGAAAGAAGGTGATGGAGATGCGGGAGTTCTCCTCTGCGTTCTGGAACCCATCGGCAACAGGAGGTGCAGTTAGCCCCGCCAGAGGGGTGGGCCAGAGGGGTGGGCCCGCCCAGAGAAACAGCCCTCAGTGGGGGAGGCAGGCCAGGGAGGGGGCTCGCTGCACTAGACCCGTCCCGGCCCAGGAGGAGGGCAGCCGCCCACACCCAGCCTGGTGGTCTCCGCCGAGCCAAGCTGTGTCCAGGCCCCTGAGCTGCTCCAGGCCCCATTTTTCTATTCTCCCCTCTTCCCCTTCATTCCTAATTCTTAGTGCCCTGGACGGGCAGCAGAAGATTCCACGAGGAACTTCCATGTGCTTTGGAATCTTCTAGGCCCAAAGACAGCTGCCCTTGGAGCCTTGACTCTGCCATGGTGTGGCAGAAGCAGCCCCCACCCCCGTCCCATCTGGCATGGCTGAGGGTCCTGCGTCCTGAGTGGGACCTGGCTCTCTGCAAAGAAGCTGGCTGGGGGTGGCCTCTCTCTTGGCCCTAGGTGTGCTCACACGCGGGGGTCCTGGTGGGCAGGGCGGGCTGCCCACGGAAGGATCTCACGCCCTGGCTGCTCAGGACTCCAGCATGTCTTGGGTCACCTCCTTCTACTTCCCACAGCCTCTGTCCCAAAGGGACTCCGAGGAGGGCTGGGGAGGGCGCGCTCAGTGCTGCAGGAGGACCTGCAGGGCTTGCTCTGTCACTGTCGTTCCTACTCCCCGTGCCCTGGGGCCTCCAGGAGGCTCGAACCCTCTCCAGACTGCACAAGACCCTGGAAGAGGTAGGGGCCAGGGGACAGGGGAGGGGAAGAGAGGCTGTCCTAGACAAGTCTGGGCCCTGACACGTGAGCACCAAGGGGTCCTGCTTAGGGTGGGCCGTCTCCCTCAGCGAGCCCTGTTGGGGGCAGAACGGAGGCCGGTGCCCGCTGAGTGGACTGTGATGCTTGGGCTGCCGAGGCTGCCCTGGAGGAGTCTGGGGGCTTGGACACGTGCCTGGCCAGGGCTCAGGGGCAGGACAGGCTGCCCTGTCAGTCTCTGCCACCAGACCTGAGAACAACATGACCCACTGCCCCCTCGGCCCCTCTCCTGCCCATGCCTGCCTGGCAGGGGCTAACCCACCGGGGAGCCACTGCCACCACCCCAGGGCTAGTGCAGCTTACCCAGCCCTGCCGGCACCAGGAGAGAACGGACCCTTGCAGCTTCCTGTTACTGTTCCATCCACTGGGGCCATCTGGGCCCTCCCTGCTCCTCGTGTCAATTCTCCTCTTGCCTTATTTTTCATTATTTCCAGGTCAGACCCTCCCTGGAAACACCCATACCTCATCTACACCCCCTGGAATCCCCAGGAGCACTAAAGCCGCAAGGGCTCCCACAGGCCCTTCCACTCTAACGCCATGGCCTGCCGTGGCCGTTCCTGCTGTGGCTTCAGCAGGCTCATCCCCTCACGTGCAGGGTGGGAGCATGAGGGACGCAGGGAGGCCCAGAGGCTGCGTTTCCACGTCAGCGTGCCTGCCCTGCACGGAGACCAAGCCAGGTCTCTCCTGGTTTTCAGACCCTCCAGATAGGAGAAGACAACATATTTCTTATATTTCAAACTCAGAACTGCCTTGGTTCCTCATAGGGCTCCCAAGGCAGGGGACAGACTGGTGGTGTTGGGCCTGCTCCGTGGATGCCCGGGGGGTTGGGTCGTGAGCAGCCCTGCCCTGCGTCCCGGCCCTGCCTGGAGTCCCTGATGCCCTTAACCTCTGCATTTCTATCCCCCGTTTCTGCTGGAGATTCTATTTTCACTTCTTAAAAGGAGGCAGTGTTCCCCCAGGGGAGGACACAGAGGTGGCTTAGGGTTTTCTAACTCAGCTGTCAGTTCTACCATGTTCTGGAAAGGACAAAAAAGGAGAAAGAACAAGCTTAAGTGGGGAACTTCAGCTGTGAGTGTCACGAATTTGAGAAGCTGGTGCCACAGGGGCCTCTGCATCTGCTGGGTTAAAAAACAAAACCAACCAAACAAACAAACAAAAAAAATTGTGCACACCAAAATCCAGGCGTGCAGTTTGAATTTCACTCTGCTGTTCAGAACCCTCCACAGATGCTGCAGTTTCCTCATGCTGCTCGCGAAGGGGAATAAACACATTGCCATTTGGACACTAATTTCCTCTAATAAACACAATGACAATGCAGAGCAGCAGCAGATCCAAACTGCTGTGGCTGTGACCCGGGGTAGAGTACCCCCAGGGTGGCCTTCCGGCAGTCTGGGTGGGCTGCCTTGGGGCATACCACCAACCTGCCAAATCTTGCCTCCACCCTGCTGGATTCTGGGGTGCAGGGAATCAACCCACTGGTCCTGTTAAAAGCTCGCATTTAACGATGTTTGAAATGTGTGACCACAGCCTTTTGGAGGAGGCTGTTCCAAGGAGACTTCAAGGTCACACTGAGTGGCATCAGGGGAGCCAAAGCGAATCACAGACTCCTACACCAGGAGTGGCCCTATCAACTGAACTTGTTTTTCTCCTTCCAGCCTGCTTCAGAAAAGCAGCTATAGTCTAATTTTAAAGAACTTCAGGAATTTAGAAAAATGCAAGGGGAACATGGTTGGAGTGCCTGGAAATTCAACCACGCTCTCAGTATCAAAGCCCAGCTTAAACCTTTTATGTGGCCTTACGCTTGGAGAACAGGGAGGCTAGTGGCTGCAGATGTCGGTTAGTAGGAAGCCATCGTCTACCCTGTGTCTCCTGGCTGGATCACTTCTCTCCTCCCTCCTTTCCCTGGAGGCCCCTACCACGGCTGTCATTGGCACCCTCTGCAAATTTCCCACATCAGATTAAGGTTAGAGGCTTTAGCCAGTGGAGTCCTTGGGGTGTCTAACAGGAAAGGGCTCTAGGGTCCAATTCTCTCCCAGTGGTTTGTTCGATAGTCAAGGTCGCGGTGAATCACCACCCAAAGGGAAGCTTCGGGAGGTGAAAGAACACTACTGCACACACAGCACCTGCACACGAGACCGGGACAGGCAGGCAAGGCACACGATAGACACAGTGGCCGCATGCAACGAGAGCCAGGCGGGCTCCGGGAGACTGGAGGTTGGGGCAGGGAGGGTGGGGTGCTTGAGGGGGTCACAGAAGCTGGGAGTGTGGTTGGGGGTTTGGTCTTACCATAGAGGGAGAGCATTGGGTATGTTCAGCTGGCTTTAAAGAAAGGCAGATAGAGATAAGCTGTAATGAGTCCCCACGAAGATGCCTGCTATTCTAGTCTTGGCTAACACAGGAGCAACACGGTGGCAGGACAGGGCAAAAGGAAACAAGTGAAAAGAGCACAGAAGCGTGGGCCTGGCAGGTGCTGGGTCGTCCTGTGAGTGTAGGCTCCGTGTTACTGGGTCCCACATGTCATAAGGAGCCATAGGCATTCTCCTGCCTGTGCCGTCCTGGCCACAAATTTAGTAACTTGCACCCATTGCAGATGAGCAGATGAAGCCCTCAAGATTTTGTGGATGGAGGCTTTGTTTTTTTTTTTTTAAATTAGCCTAAGATAACCCTGAGGGCCTGTGCTTCATGCCCCTTAGCATCCGCAGGAAGGGCCAGCTGAAGGACAGAGGCCTTGCTGGCCCCAGTGCCTGTCCCTGCCCACACATACTCACGCAAAGCAGCCCAAGGGCAGCGGCCCCACAGGGGTAGGGGAAGACAGGACCTCAGGAGGTGGCCTCAACCCCTCGGCACGGGGCTGGTTGTCACAGCCGAGGCTCAGGTAGGAGGTGGTCTAGCTCATCTAGCCTATGGTGTGGGGAGCCCTGGCCACGGGCATGGAATAATGAATGCTGGATTGTTTTTGAAGCATGAAGGCTCCGCACACAGTTTAGGATGTTATTAGCACCCCAACGAGCTGTTCTCACGGGGCTGACTGCTGAACTCATTTTGGCATAGGAGCCGAGAGATGGGCTGCAGGTGGGCACCCCAGGCCCACCGCCCCCAGGGCCCTGAGCCTGTGTCCAGGAAGGCGGCCCTGCTCCTTGGGCTCAGCCACTGACTGATCTGGACTCAGTTGTTAACTCTTCCTACAAACTCGTGACTTGGCTTTTACCCTCCGTTTTCAGATGTTGCTCTTGTGTTTCTGTTTTTAACGTACAAACAAGAAAAATGTATAATGGAATTTTTGAAGGATGGAAATGTGCACAATTAGACAGTTGCTTGCAGCCTGAAATATTTCTTTGGCAAAAGATTTCTCAGCAAATTCTTTTCTTTTTTCGCATAGCAAGTTGGTAGGATGTCCTTTTTGGGGAATGGTGGAGATGTAGGTTAAGGTGAGGGAAGAGGAAAAAAGGGACACTTCTCTGGTCATTTGCAGAACATTCTAGATCTAGATCTCTAAGTCTCAGTTTCTGCTTCATGAGGCTTACCAGGTTGCCAGGTCAATCCACATGCCTGGAGGTGTCGGGTCACTAGGATTTGGCTACTGGGGCAAGATTGAACACAGAAATGGACACAGACACACACACACACGTGCGCACACACACGGGAAACTTCTTGTCAAAGCACCGAAAGCTCTTTTCCGCTGGCACGTGACAGTGCTCAGCACGTCCTCTGGCATCTTCCTGCCCCCTGGCTGGTCCAGTGCTTGGGCTCCTGTGTCAGTGGATAAGGAGCTCTGTGTTTCTGGGCATCGGGGGACGTGGGAGGGCTGCAGGGAGGCCACCTACACTGTGCAGAGTGCCAGGGCACGCGGCAGGGTTCCCGGGACACTTGGCCATTGCTCTCCTCTTGGGTCCACCCCGAAAACTGTCACAGCTGCTCATGACTTCTAAGAACTCTGGGCAAATGCCTGAAGGTCTTCTGGGTCAATGCCATCTTGAACAGGACCCAAATGGAGACATGTCTGAGAACTGACCTGGGCTTACCTGGCCTGACTGAACCAACCTCTAGCCATTTAGAAAAATGAACTATTTGTTTCATTTCACTTCTTAAACATTCAGGATCCTTCATTTAGGATTTGGAAACATTTACCTTAACTGTCTTTTGTTGCTTTTTATCCTTTGATAGCTCCCATTTAAGATCTCATCTATTTAAATGACATTTTACTTCAAGATTTAGCATTAGGTCTGTTCTAGGAACCTGGGTGATACTTTATGGCTGTAAGAACGTGTACTAGGCGAGTGCCCCTTACGGCACCCTCCCTCCGCGGCGGCAGACAAGGGTCGGGAGCAGGCGTGGGGGCGAGCGTGGCCGGGGCTCTCTGGGGTCTCTGCGCCGGGTTCCCCGGCTCAGGGAGTGGCAGTTCTCGCAGACCCTCACTTTAGAAAAGTCTAGAGACTCAGGTTAACTGCCGCTGCTCAGAGGGCACCGCCGATGTGCACGGCCACGCTGCCTGTGACGCGAGGGGCCTGTTCTCACGCCAGGAGCTGAGTTTACCCGAGCCCTGGTCTCAAAAACGAGTAACCGTTCGCAGTAAAACCGTAAAGCAATCCCTGAGCGGTCTCTCTGCGGGACGACGGAGGAAGCCTAAGACACGGCCGGCCGGCCGGGCACCGGGGGTCCACCGTGCACCGGACAGGTCCCAGGTGGCCCCACACGGCCGTCTGAGTCTGCCCTTCCCAGCTGCAAGCGCGGCCCCCGTGAGCCGGAAGTGGAGCCGGACATCGCGGCACCCCCGGCTCAGCACTTTTAGCCCAGAGACACGTCTATGCTGTTTGGTACTCTCCTTAGATACCTACCTTGAGAGACCGCCTAGCATATGCTACCTACTTTTGGATCTACATTCAGAATTGCTTGGTAGCCTGGAATATCGGGGGGGTTGATCTCTGACCTTTTCCCAGGTTTGCTCCCAGTTCCCTTGAGTTAGTTTATAGTTTCCCCATCTGTGGTCTTCTTGGGGGAAGAAAGGGTCGTAAGAGTCCCTGAAGACCTTTGCCTCGCGAGCCGCGGAGACCCCGAGTCCTCCTACAGGAGCCAGCAGAGCCGCTTGCCTAACCCGAAGGCTCTGGCTGGGTTTTAGTACGGTCGTCTCCACTCACGGTAGGCACGGAGTAAATTTTTGAGCAGCCAGTTCCTTCATCTTTGTTTTCTGAAGATGTGGTAATTTTTAAGTATTTCATGATATTGGGGCAATTAATTTATTCATGCAATTGAAATAAATGAAATGAGGTTATTATTCCATATCTGAGGCAGAGATGGGGCATTTTCAGAAACAGTCCTGGTTAGTGGTTCCAGATAATGGGCTTAGGGCAAATACAAAGGAAAAGCCAATCACCTTACTTCTATGTACCTATGCAGATCACCTGGGCTTGGCAGCACTGGCAGTGATGACCGGACTGGCACTGGGCAGACAGTGAGAGATCTTCTCTGGGAAACTGTCTTTCTGAGTTAAGCTGCGGTCAAATTAGAGCTATCGCCTCAATGGGCGAAGTCTTGGTTTCTGGAGTGGACTCACTAAGCATTCCTTTTCACTGGGGCACTCTCTAGACCGCACTTAGGGTGCTGAGGGATGAAGCCTGGGGAGCGACAGAGTCCAGCAGAGAGCGGATCCTCCCAGGTGAAGGGTTCCCAGAAGGAGGACGGTGCGGGAATCAGCAGCATGTATTTACCAGCTGTCATATCACACTGTCTCTCTGGAGAACTGAAAGGTAGTGGGAAAACAGCTCTTCACCACGTAAAAAAGGTTTTTAGGCCGGGCGCGGTGGCTCACGCCTGTAATCCTAGCACTCTGGGAGGCCGAGGCGGGAGGATGGCTTGAGCCAGGAGTTTGAGACCAGCTTGAGCAAGAGCGAGACCCCGTCTCTGCTAAAAATAGAAAAAGTAGGCAGGCGCAGTGGTGCGTACCTACAGTCCCAGCTACTAGGGAGGCTGAGGCAGGAGGATCGCTTGAGCCCAGGAGTTGGAGGTTGCAGAGACCTATGATGACACCACTGCACACTAGCCAGGGCGACACAGCAAGACTGTCTCAAAAAACAAAAAAGGTTTTTAAAAATTATTTTTTCTAAAGCACAGTCAGGGGTAAGGGTTACTAAGAATTTAGGGGCCAGGCAGTAGGTATCTAGATTGGAACACCCAACCAAGTTGTCTTCCAGAATATTCTCTCAAGGCCAGGTGGGCAGAGAGCTGGGGCAGCATTCTCTTGGAAGGAGCAGATCACCTTCCCATTTCCTCCAGGGAAGGCTGGCTCTTGGCTCCGCAGAAAGGGAGCCCAGCACCCACGGGTGCCGCAGACAATGCTGTCACCTCAGGGGCCCTGAGATTCTGCATCCCCCGAAACAGGCATCAAAAGCAACATCATGGGAGTATGTAAGTCTTTCACTGGCTGCCCTGCTACACAACTCTTGCTGTTTTTTAAAAAGTCTCTTGTCTAGGACTTAGAGGGGCGGCCATGTAACAGATCTCTTTTCAAAGCACCAGAAGGTCCAGGCCCGGCTGGCACCACGTCCTGCCCAGGCCCTGTTTCTCTGCCCTTATTGTCGCCAACCTCATCCCCATTTGATCTGCAGGACAGTGTCGCTAGTTCTGCTGGGAGAGAGCCAGCGGGTGGCAGGAGACTGGGGGTGGGGCATTGTTGGTGAGACCCCAGAGGTAACTGAGGTCGGGAGGACAGTCATCAGGCCGATGCACAGAGAGAACTGGGAATGGCAGGGGTCAGGGGCTTCTGCAGCCCAGGAGCCAGCTAGTGTGGGTTAAGGGTGTGTCTGGGGGGGAAAGAGGTCCTTGTTATCCCTAATCTCCGCTTTCTTCCAGGAGACACGCACATCTCAGGAACAACAGTGTGCCCTAGTGCTGTGGACTTGTTGGCAGGTGCTGAATCTTGGAGCCACCAGGGATGGCGGCAGGGCAAAGGGGCCCAAGGAGGCCAGAGCATACGTGTTTCAAACTGCGAGTCTTACGGAGCAGAATGGAGAGGCTGCTTGCTCAGAGGCAAGGTCTGAATAAGCACAAGTCAACTGGGAAGTACAGACTCAGGGCGAGTGAAGGAGGTACGCGCAGACGCAAGCGGTTTTTAAGTGGAATCCCCATCCCGGCTCCAGTGTGCGCTGAGATGGGGTGCTCTGTGGGGGGCGTGCCGAGCAGAGGAAGACATGGCAAAGGGTGGGACCCAGCAAGGGACACGCAAAAACGGGAAGGTGGGGAGTGGAAAGCACAGCCTGCCCCACCACCTCCACGTGCCCTGAGTCGGAGACCACTGGCTTCTGCCTGCTTCTCCAAAGTGAAATCCTAGCTACAAGGGCAAGAGCTGGGCTTGTGTTTCTGGAATCACGGGCACAGAGTTGAAATGCCCCTTTAGAACGCCCTGTGAGGGGTCTTTGGCCCCAAGGGGACTGCCGGAGAGGCGCAGAGGGGGCGTCTCCCGGTTCCCGGCTCTCTCCTGCTCTCATCCTTCTGTGCTGCACCGCGGAAGGCTGAGGGCTGTGACCTGCGTGACCCCCTGCATGGCGGCCAGCTCATGCGGCGGATGTGCCTGAGCCTCGGGAGTCACTGTTGCTCCTCTGCAGCCCCACCACCCGCCAGCAACACTCGCTAAACAAGACTGGTTACGAAACTGCCAGGGTAGTTTTGTCTTCCCCGGGAAGGCCAGCCAGTGTCTAGTCATTCAAACCAACCAACCCGCCCATGAAGAATAACAGAATGAAATCGCCCTGTCAGCAAGTGCCAACAACATCAAAGAACTCCTGTGCTGGAGAGAGAGAGAGAGTCCGAAGGACAGAGAAGCAAGGGAGAGAGAGACAGCAAGACTGGCAGGGACGGGCAAAGACTCCAAACAGAAAGACACTGACACAGGATTCTCGGGTGGGAGCACTGAACGTGTGTGAACAGGTGTCAGCAGAGGTGGCTGTCCTTTTTGAGGCACTGCGGGCATCTCTGAGCATGCCTGTGTCTCCTCATGACTAGCTCACGGAATCTTCTAGGTGCCTTCTCCTTAGAGCTTTCTGGCAGACTCCGACAGAGGCTTGCTGAGCCTGTAAGACCTAATGCATCAGACACACCGGCCAAGGGGTGTGCTGACAGCTTCCTCCACTCTTTTATTTAGGGGAAATGAGAGGGTTGTATGTGGGCTGAAAAGATGAGAATAGGGAAGAAAAAGAAAGAGAATTAGAGGAAAATAAAAAGGGACATGGTTTTGACGAGAAGGCTGAGGGCAAGGGGGACCTCAACATGTCAGGGCTGTGTCTGGACACACAGGTGACCTAATACAGCCAGATTAAGAAACCAGATCAGGATGTCCGTGAAGAACCAGGTCCCCAAGGACCTTGTGGGTCAGGCCTGCAGGGTCCGTCTCCAGGCAACAGCTTCTGGCAGGCGGGCTGCACCAGGCCACCTTCTCAGGCCTGGCTCTGACCAGCCCTCGCAGTAAGCCTCGCCCTAGAGAGCCCGGGGCACGGCTGACTTCAGACGCCGGTCCCCCTCTAAGCACGAGTGTGGCTCTGTGAACTCTCCCAGGGCCAGCTTTATTTCTGGGCAGACAGCAGACTGCCTTGCAGAACAACCAGAAGGGCAGGATGCGGAGGGACCTGCGCAGCACCCTCCCACTCTGGTCACGCTGCTGGCGTCTGGCCTTAGATAACTGAACACTCGACCTTCGTGTTGAGCGTTACCTTCTCTTTAAAGGTAGTTATTTAGAAGGGTAGCTCACCCAGTCGCCACCACCCTCGTGTGAGTTCATGTGCTGGAGTGACTTCGCTTTGAAACAAGGCCCCTTGGTGGCACCAGTTTTGCTGGCAGGGTGCGGGGGTGGCTGAGGGTGGGAAGCAGCTGGAAGGGAGCTCCGCGGGCACGGAGGCTGCAGCTGGGAAACGGGCTGCAGGGAGACGCCGGGTAAACTCTGCCCGCCCCACTGCCCCGAGACCACCCGTCTTGATTTAATCGGTCTGCCCTAGAACTGGCTCAGGCCACACGCACGGGCAGTGCCCAGGCGGTTTCTGGCAACAGCCCCCACTGGATGCCGACCAAGCACACGGAATTGGGAGTCAGGGGCCAGGACTTGGTCAGCCTTGCTGTGAAGAGCTGTGACAAAAGCAAGCTGCTTCCTGCCTCGGGCCTCCCGTGTCCTCACCCACGCAACCCGCACAGCCCCAGGCTGCCTCCGGCAGGCGCCCAACACACATTTCGGGAGTCAGTGGGGCCGGGTGGGCGGGGCCCAAAGGCTCCGGGAGAACCCACTCCCTGAGCCCCTTTCTCCCCTCCCCTCATCACCACGCTGGGGCCCCGCTCAGCCCTGCCTTTCTGGTGCCCGTTCGCACCCCTGCTCTGCGGTGGGTGGCAGGGGCGGGAAGGGCCGGTCTGAGCCACGGAGGCAGACGGGGAGAGCCAGCCTGCTGCCCACACGGGCACCGGCCGCGGGACGGTGGGCTGGAGCTGTGCAGGCTGAGGTCCCTCCCAGCCCTGCAGGGGGACTGCAGCGAGTGGCTCTCTCTGAGACCCAGGACTGGCTAGGTCCCCAGCTATGTCTCCTGCATCCTTCCAGGACCGAAGCAGAGCAGGAGCCGCGATTCTGTACTGTTCTCTGGGGAGCCAGTGAGGGGCAGTTGCCGGGAGTGGTTTGTGCCTGTCCGTCTGTGGTGGAAAGGGAAGGTGTGGGGCCAGCGTCCCCACACGGCTGTCCTGGGACACCCACCCCGCCTCGTGACTCATCCCCTCGTGCCCCATCCTCTTTCTCCTGCTGCAGACGCCAGCAGGGCGGGGGCGTGGTGCTGCTCCGCACCTCCCTGGCCCTGTCTTCCGGGCGCGGTACTTGGGCCCATGGGTCTGGCGTGCAGCCGTGTTCTGTCGGGGCATCTCCAGGGCATGCTGGCTCCCGGGGCCCAGCACCCGCAGCACCCACAGCACCCGCAGGCACACAGCTCTGTCCCAAGCCAGGCCTGGCCCCTCGGCCCAGGGGTGAGCCGGTGGGCTCTGTGCAAAGGCAAGAGTCAATTCCCCGACAGAAATGGATCTGAATCCCAGATCTGCCACCCATTCGCTGCATGACCTGGGGCAGATTGTGTGTCTCGTTTGAGCCTTGAAATCCTCCTGTGGAGAGTAAGTTCCCTGAGGACTCAATCTAATCATGTGCGGAATGTCCTTAGCGTGACGCCTGAGACACGCTCGGGAGTCGTTCTCACGTCTTCCTTACTGTCTTCTCCTTCCCCTGTCCCCTCCCTGCCCCGCCTCGCTCCCAGTCAGCCAAGATCACGGCCAGAGCCATGTCACTGAGCTGCACTTTCCAGCAAATCCTTCGGCTTTCCCTCCTCTGACCTGCGCTAGGAGCTCCCTGGGGCCGTGTGCCCCCCGCCCCCCCACGGCCCCCGTGCCTGCGCCATCCCTGCAGCCTCTCTCCTGCAGCCTCTCCGAGCATCTCCACGGAGCCACACCAGAGCACGGGAGCAACTCCGGCCAGGCCTTGGGAGCATCGCAAAAGGAGACACACTTTAGAGTCCAGCCCCGCGGTGGGGGCAGGACACATCTGCCTCTACCTCCAGCCACCAGAAAATGCCCCCTTCAGACCATCTCAGGCCCTCCGCAGCCCCCAGCTGCATTCAAGGAAATTGAGGCCTGGAGAATGGGGTTAGCTCTAAGTCACCTGGCTTCGTAGCAGTGCCAGAGCCGGGCACATAGCCAAAGCTTCTTAAATCACAACTTTAGGATGTTTCTCCACACCCATACTGCGAGGATCCAGCCTCCCGGCAGTTTCTATCACTCCACACCCATCATGGTTCCGAAGGGAAGAGGGCTGAGAAAGGCTGTTGGCCCCACACTGATTCTAATTTGGGATCTTAGGGAGCAGTTTTTGATGTTACAGTAACTTTCATCAGCAACCACAAGTTTTCCTTCAGCAAAATATGATTTAGACGCAAGCAGTACCGAAGCCCAGAAGGCTTCCGTGCAGGGGCCTGCGGCGGCGCGGACCTCCCTGGGCTCGCAGAGGAGGAGGCGCTCGGACCCAGAGAGAGGCAGCGCGACACTGATGCAGGACGAAGCAAGGTACACCGGTGGGGCCCAGCGCCCCCCGAGTGAACAGCACTGTGAGGGGCCTGGCCCGTCTGGCTTTCCTGCCTGGCCCGGTGCCCTCCGCCAGCGCCCGGCTCTGGATACCGTCTCCCTGCAGGGACCCCATGCCCAGGCCTCAGGTTAGTGTGTCCAGTTGTCTGCCCGACACCTCCAGTCCAAGGGCTGACAGACACGTCCAAACCGTGCTCCGGCTTGTCCTCACCCCAGGGCACCCGCCTGTGATCTGCCCCGTGCATGCTAACTCCGTCCTTCTGTGGCGCAGGCCAAACCTCAGTCAGCCTGCACTCCTCTCCCTCCACGCCCATGTCCAGTCTGTCAGGAAACGCTGTCAGTGCTGCTTTCAAACTAGACGAAGATCTGACCATTTCCCACCACTTTGTTCCGAGCTACCGTCACCTCCCACCTGGATCACGGCACGTGCCTTCTAAATGGCCTCTGGCATCCACCCTTGACTCCTGCCGGCAGCCAGAGCTGCCCTTCAAAGGCCCGAGTCACATCACACGAGACCTCTGCTCAAAGCCATCCCCTTCTCGCTCAGAGTGAAAGCCCTAACCCCGCTCGTTGCCCTCTGACCTGTCTCCGCGCCGGCCCCAGCGCAGGTGCCCGGCCTTGCAGGCTGCCCTCCTGCCTCCCAAGTTCTCCCAGATCTCTGCCTGGAAAATGCGGCAGCTCCTTCGCAGCTTTGCTTTGTTCAGATGCCACCTCCTCAAGGAAGCCCATCTGGCTTAAGACAGCACCTGCCTTCACCTCTCCCCGACACCTCTGAGCCCCCTTGCCTGGCTCTGTTTTTCCTAAAGCCGCTTATCATCTCCTAACACACTGTATGATCTCCTTTTTTCCATGCTTATTGCACTGCCTGTGTCTGATCATCGCTCTCATGACGCACACCCAAGAGGGCAGGGGCTTTTGTTTTGCCCACTGATGGATCCCAGGTGCCTAAACTAGTGCCAGCACACAGAAGGGGAGGCCACAGACGCTGCGGGAGGAATGAGGGCTCCGGGGTTGGTGGGAAATGCATTCCTTGGGGGGCAGCACAGCCTGGCAAAGGCGAGATGGGAGACGAGTCTGCGTGTGGGGAGTATCTGGGGGACAGTTAGGACGAACACGGCAATTGGTCAGGGGACTGGAGTTGACTCCTGTAGGTTTAAAGGCAGGAAAGATGCCGGGTTATAGGTGAAAAGCCCTTGCGGATTCCAGTGAGGCTTAAAGGGTAGGGTCTTCCCAAATAGACGTCTCTGGGGATACATGTCTTGTGATGACGGTGTGGCCAGAAAAGTCTGGGAAGGCCTGGACGAAAACCAGGGGCAGAAAACCCCAGAGCTGCCCATGAGTTGCTAATGACCCAAAGGAGAAGCACATGGGTGGAGGCAGCGACTGCTGGGGCCGGCTCTGTTCCTGTCTCATCTGGCACCCAGTGCTGGCTGCTGAGTGCAGGCTCTGCCGGGACTGTGCGTTTGGAACAGGCCCTTGAGGCTTCAGAGTTACGGGCCGCGGTCGCGAGCTTGTGCTTGCTGTGGTCTGGTTGTCCCTGCTCTGTGTGTCTGCTCCTGTCCAGGAAACAAGGGCTCTGACAGCGTCCGTGGGTTGTCAGTTATAATTAGACTAATGAAATGATCTTGCTTAGAGACCGGGCCCTAGTTACGCCAGCAGGGGTTTTGGGAAGAATGTCATTTGCTTGGGTGCCACAGTCTCTCCCACTCCACAGTGCCTTACAGTTTACATACAGTTTTTAAATAGATGCTCTTATTTGAGCTTCAAGACACACTGCTGTAAATATCACATTCCTCTGACAGATAAAAAAACCTAAGTCTCCGGGCATTTTGGTAGCACTTCGACAGGAAGCAGCAGCGAGACTCAGCAACTTGCCAGTTTTCTGACTTCAAGACCAGTCTCTCTCCCTCTCCAAACCACTTTCCTGCCTCGGGTGATGTGATATTTGTTCTTTTTGTGCAGAAGCCATGAGTTGTGTGGGAGGGGGTGAAAAAGTAGTCCAGAAATAGGGGTTGAGTCTCTGGACACCTGCTCTCGCTCTCAGCCACACACACTGTTGCCATCTTGTCCCAGACAATCCTTGAGTGTGACTCTAGGCCCACAAACCCTCACTCCGGCGCAGCCAGGGGACTCTCGAGGTGAGAGGGGTATGCTGGGGGGGAGCGAGGTCCAGCAGAACCCTCACAGTGTGCCGACAAATCATTCTTATTTAGAAAATAAAAAAGACACCCTGTGGTTATTTGAAACATCAATTACAGATAAGGTTTAGTAAATCCTGGCTGGCGGCATCCCTTGGTTAAAGAGAGGGGGACTCTAGCCTAGGGCCAAGTGGATTTTCCACCCCCGGAGGCCAGCCAGCAGGGAAAGGCACCTAATCTCTCCCTCATCACCTGAAGCAGCAGCAAAGGGGGATGAGCTCTTGCCTGTCAGATTCAGAGGGTGCTTAAGAGTTAAGTGAGACCAATGCAAAAGTGAATTGTAAATAGAAAGCCCTTATACAAATGTCAGGGCTGCTGGATGAGTTTAGGCTCCCTCCCTATCCTCAACAGAGCCACTTTTTCTGCAGAAATTTTATATACTAAAAAATGTTGGTTTTTTTTTTTTTTTAAAACATGAATGCTTTGGGAGAAAATGGCAGGCTGAGTGCTAGGGGGTCTTGCCAACAGGGAGAAGAACCTCAGAGAATTCCCTGGGGCTGCAGTGGGGCCTCTCTGCCCCCAGAGGGGCAGTTTGCTGTCACCTTCCAGTATTTCCCTGCCACAGGGCTCTGGGTCCCTCTGCACAGCTTTGCACACAGATCTGCGCTACAGTGTGGAAAGGAAGCCCCCTGAACGCAGGGTCCACTGCTGCCATTGCTCTCCCCACCGTTGCCCTCTGTTCAGGGCACGCATGGCACAAGCTGTGAGCACAGAAGCACTGACCTTCAAACACAGGGGCTTGGGTGGCACTTGGGAGACAGCTTAGGGCTGGTCCAGCCTGCAAAGCTGGGAGTCTGCTCAGGACAGGGGCAGGGAGGCTCAGAGCATGGGGAGGATTCACTGGAAGAAGTCACAGGAGAGTGTACACACACACACACACACACACACACACACACACACACACACACACCACAAGACAAAGACAACTCACAGCTATCAGAGACAGCGGGGCAATCAAATCTGGAGCTATAGGGTGAGTAGGAAGAGGGTGCCCAGCAAGTGTAACCCCCCTTCAAAATCCATCTGCTGGAGAGAGGCACACAGGCTTCCAGTGGGGACAGGGAGCAGCAGATAAGGTGACGTGGCAGTTGGGCTGAGTGGAGGGGAGGGAAGGACACTCAGGGCCACAGGGTGGGTGGTCTGGTAGTTTCACACATCTTAGATCAAAACTCTAAAGCATCTGTTCCGTGCTGTTATTCAAGGTTCAGTGCATCAAAGGTCTATGCAAACATTACCGAATCTCTTAATTAAGGAACAATAATGACAAAAAACTTAAACAACACATGTTAAAGACTAACCGCAGAGGGCTTGCCTATAGATAGAGAGAGGAGATTTAAACATGCCAGGTAACAAAGAGACATGTGCAGGGACTGGTAGGAACTGTATTGGAGGAGGCAGCTCTTGGGGGAAGAGGGTGGCAGGAGGCCCCCAGGGCTGGGGCTCTGTCTGAGGCCAGGGAGCTAGGACCAGGATGTGAGGGGGGTCAGGGCATGGGGTGGGAGTCGGGGGTAGAGAACCAGGCGGGTGTAGGGGGAGTGAGGGGCTTACATGGGGCTGCTTCCACAGCAACTGGGAGGGAAGGCCCACCCAGAAGAGCTCTCACCACCTTCAGAGCAGAGGTGTACAAACAAAAGTCCACATGTGACTGGTTCTCTTCTCTCTCATATGAGCCTGTGGGGGCCAGGCTGTCTGCATAGGCTACTGATGTTGAACTGAAACAAAGCCCATTTGATGCAAGATAACGGGGCCCCCCTCAGGCAAGTGTGGGCCATGGCTGACAATGTAGGCAAAGTCCTAGCCTTAACTTAAGCGTGCCACTTTGAAAGAGTTCTCTTCCAAGATGCTGTGGGACAGGGGGCAGGAAGGGGAGCGGCAGCAGGCTGGAGGAGAAGGTGGGGTCAGAAGAGGTTTGGGTCCCTGCCCCAGCAGCTGCCCAGCGTGGTAAACATCCCACATTTTCTCACTCCATGATTCCCAGAGCTGCATCTGCCTATACAGTGTGAGTCATGCCACGCTGATTGTAAAGGGAGAGAGAAAAGATGCAGCAATCAAAACTTAAAAGGAAAAGGGAAGTCCTACTGCGTTCCAAAGTTTAAAAAAAAAAGAATAAAAAGTATTTGAAAATAAAGCAACAAGAAAAAAGTCCTTTAAACCAATTTAAACAAACAAACAAAAAGACAAAATCAAAATAAGGAGGTGGGGAGGAGAAAATACCATGAAGGAAAAAACCGGGGAAAGACAAATGAGTGTTAGAGCAGGCACGGACAGTTAGGTACAGACGCCATGTACTTACGTTTACCTCGGTGATTGCTATATCAACAATGCTACCCACAACAATCAAGGCGTCAAATGTATTCCATGCATCACAGAAATAGTGCTGCATGGGGCAGAGAAGCCGAGGAAGAGAGAGAGAGAAGAGGGGGAAAAAAAAAAAACCAACAACAAAGGAGAAAAACAAAACAAAAGGGAAGAGGAAAAATGAAAAAAAAAAAGGTATGAAGAAAGGGAGAGAAGAGAAAAAAAATGAGAAAAGAAAGAGGTTACGTGGGCATTTTAAATACTCTCTTACCACTCTACATCTCTGGCGGCTCAAACCTGGGTGACCTGGTTTTCGCAGGGTGCAGAGGCCTGATAAAAGCTGGGTTAGTTCAGAGGTGGCTTGGGCTGGGCCCTGGGGGCCGGGCAGTGCTGTCCCCGCACCGCACCGCCGCTGTCCCCGCTCAGCCCCTCGCCTGGGCCCAGCACGGCTGGGCAGAGCTGGGACAAGTGGAAAAAAAGGAGGAGAAGCTCCCACTTTTTTCCCCACAGGACGACGGCAGGTTCAATATAAGGCATGACTGGAGGCGGGTAAAAACAGGAAATTAAAAACAAAATAAAAGGAAGTAAAGAGAGAGTGAGAAAGAGAGAGGGAGGAGGCAGAGGAGGAAGGATGGTTTCCTGGGGAGGGCAGAGTAATACTCACATTAGTCTCACTGAGAATGACGTCAATTATGCTGCCAATTACGATGAGGAAGTCAAAAACATTCCAGGGATCACTAAAGTAACCCTACATAAGGGAGGGGCAGGCAGGACGGGGATTAAAAAGGAGTATTAGACAGACAAGAACAGAGCAACATCGCTACCAGAATCACCGCCGGCACCTCAGGGTTGCTGCTGGAGTTCTGGGTGCCACCCTGCGGCAGGAGCCCGGGGCCCGGGCACGGAGGGAGCCGAAGGGGGCCTCTCATCCGAGCCCCCTGCCGCCTTGCCTCGGTCACGTGGCCCTGTGCTACAGAGCCACCCACCGAGCTCCGTCCTCCACGGGGACAGGAGTGGGTGTGGGGGTCGAGGCGGTGGAAGCCGCTGGGCTCCCCCGTCAGCGCACGCTCAGCGTCCCCCACACCCCTCGTCCTCTCCCGCCACAAGGGCCACGAGGGAGGGAACCCACATGTGTGACCCCTTAGAGGTGAGGGGGCTGCAGTCTTACAAGTGCGGCTGGGAACGGAAAAGCCCCGGAAAGCCACAGCCATCAGTGTGGGCCAGCAGGGGGGCCAGGTTATCTGGGCCCAGCAGTGACTTGTGTCAAGCTCAGAAATCAAGAAAAGGCCCAAATGATTAAAACGAGATCTATCAGCAGCAGGACTCTGTGCAGCCCTGGTTCCTGCACTGGACGTGCCCGGACGTTTCTAGGGCAGCTCTACCTGCAGGAGTCTCGCTAACTAAGAGGGGACAGAGTCCAGGTCCGTCTCATGGTCTGGGGATGTCTTCTGTGGCTCTAGACGGTGCTCTCTGGGCTGTCCCCTACGCACCCCCAGGCTCCTCTCCCAACACCGTCGTTCTGACTTAAGGTCCCCCTGAGATGCAGACGGCACTCAAAGTGAGTGGAGTCCTTGACGCCCCTCCTGAGAGCAGGGCCGGTCGGGTGGGCCCGCGGGGCTTGCGGACACGGGCTCCTGAGAGGGACGAAGGCAGCGGTGCCGTGGAGGAGCCACTCTGGCATGGAAGCGGAAGACCAGTGTCCCGACTTCGCCACTTTATCATGTAGGCGTGCATGTTATTTGTTTTATGCCACATGTGGAGAAGGGAAGAGATGAATGTTCTTGAAACACTTAGTTGAAGTACTTGGACAACTGGTCAACCAAGGAATGGGCGGTCCCAGATGCCCCGTAGGGCCCCGGGAGGCCTGGACGGGGGCTCTCCGCAGACAGCGCGGGCGTCTTGGCCTGGACTGTGGCCTCTCTGGGAGGGGGAGCCTGGACAGCCAAGGCTGTGGCCACGTGGGGCACCCACAGCTCAGGAAGCCCCAGGAACAGGACAGTCACATTTCCCACGGGGGGGGGGGATGCAGGGGACCTAGTACTAAAGACATTTGTCTTCTTTAAGAAAGGACATTTGCTCCTTAGTGTTTCAAAGACTGTTGTGCAAAGGGGACAAGCTGGAACTGGCCACTTTCGTTCAGCAGGACCAGCATTTTCCTGTTCTCTGCGCTTCCAGGAGATAGAATTCTAGAGGCTGATGAGTGGTATGAAAGCAGGAAGGGCCCCTCTCTCCCAGCTGTCCCGAAGGCGCCAACCGGCCATTTTTATTTTTTACTGACGAGAGCCAAGAATCTGTGCTCTTCCATTTCCGCCCGGCTCTACCCAGCCCCTAAACTTCCCACCCCCCAGCCATGCCCTCTTTCCAGAGGGACGCAAGACATGCTGTCCTGGGGCTGTTATTCTTAGTGTGGGAGGTCAGGGCACGGGGAAAGGGCCTCGCGGTTCCCAGGCATTTCTGCCAAAAGAAAACAGAAGCTCCACCGAGGAGACTGGACGGCCAGACGGGGAGCAGAGGCTGGCCGGGGCGTGGGTCAGGTGAGGTCAGCCTGGGACTGTGGCTTGCGTGTCCTGGGTAGAGCCCTTTTCTGAATGTACCAGAGCCTTGGAGGCAGAGACTTCTCTCTCCCATTTAAGTCACATGCTGTGAGCAGGAAATAGCCAATTCCCTCCCGGGTCTCAGATATCATTCACAGGGCAAAGGGGAACACTGATTTTGGGGGGAGGGAGGTAGAGAGTGAAGACCCCCAAGAACTATAAATATATATGTGTTTCAGAATTAGATTTTGGAAAACACTGGGGGACTATCATGATAGGAATGCCGTCTTGTGGGTAGAGCTATTTCAGCAGGGAAGGGAGGGAAGTCAAGGAAGAGAAGGGAGAGAAACAGAACAAGAGCAGATCCAGGAGGGCTCGGGGGCAGCCTAGAAAACGTGGAAGGAAACGTTATTTGGGTGCGGGGGCCGGCGGGGAGGGAGGAAGGTGGAAGCCTCAGTGCTCAAGAAAGGAGGATGGGCTGGAATCTTTTCATCCGCCAGAGAGACCTGAAACAGAACAGGTGAGCCAGCCTTGGTCTGCGGCACCTCTGAGAGACAGGAGGGCGAGGACGGATGCAGAGATCAAAGCCAGGACAACACACACGGGTTCTTGGCCGGCACGCGCCAGCGGAAAGGGACCCTGGCACCCTCCTGGCTTTGCGTCCCTGGCCACCCTTTCTCCCAGATTTCTTTGTAGATGTGCAGCCAGAAGGAAAACACAAGACAGTTGGCTCCTCCTTGGCCACGGCCCTCCCCAGCCCATGGTGCCAGGCTGGGCTCTGCGGGCATCAACGCCTCATGCCTCCCCCACCTTCACCAGGCTGTGCTGCTGGAGGCTTTGGCTGACTTCTGCGTCCTGGGGCAGGCTGCCCAGTGGGCTCCACTGGCTGTAGAAACCAACCAGTTCCCCTGTCACCAGGGGCTCCTGTGGACCCAGCCCTGAGATTTACGCAGAGCTGGCAGGGGTGAGGGAGCCTGTCTAGGGGGCAACAGGGTCCCTTTCAGAGGCAGCTTCCATCCCGACCCACACACCCGCCTTCCCGCCCTCTGTGCCAGCAACCCAGCATCCTCCCAGCTCGGCCATGAAGATGGGTTCAGGGCCGGCTTCCAGGTCTCCGTCCCCTTTGTCAGCCCCTCCCCCTGCCACTCTAACAGCCCTTTCCTCCCACCCGTCCACACCCTTCCCAGAAACATGGCCCATGTCCTCCACTTTGGTCAACAACTCCCTAAGTGGGTGGGTCCTGGGAAGACTGTTTCTCCCTCTGGAGTGTGAGAGCTTGGTGTCCTCTGTCTGTCTCACACACCTGTCTCTGGCCGTCCCTCCTCTGCTGGGAGCCACTGGCAATAGGGGTTGTGGGTGCAATGGAGGACGGAGGTGGGGAAGTCATAGACTTTCTTATGAAGTCAGTCTGACCTGGGGCCAGGCTATGCCTGTCACCCCTTATTTCTCGGGTGACTGGGTCCCAAATGGTTGGGAAGCCAGAGTTGGGGAAAGGGTTTTCCTGGCTCTCCTTGAAGTGGCAAACCAAACCTCTTCATGTCCAGCTCCTCAGAGCCAAGCAAGGCAGGCCACCTAGCAGCGGCAGTTTTCGCCACTGGAAGCTCTCCCTGCCACCCCCAATCCTACAGACTGGGCGGACTTCCCCTTCCAAACGCTCAGCCTCTGCGGACGTGTTCAGAAGGCGGGCCTTTCCTCTGGCCATGCCAGGGAAGGCCTCATGGGCACCCCCAGGCGACGGGCCGCGCCCCCTGCCGATCCAGAACTGCTCACACCTGAGGCCAGATGGTTCTCCTGACCACTGCTGGACCTCCCTCCCTCCCAGGTGTGGGCTGAGCAAACGTAGACCAAATTGATATCAGCTTCGGAAAATCACTACTGGGAAGGGAAAAGTGCTGCAAAATATGATGCGTCTCACATGCACAAGAACTTTGGATCTTCTCTTTTGGGTTATCTGTGCCCTGATTTGGCTCCATCATTGAAGATACACCAAGCTGAAAGAGGCAGTGTCGTGGTTAAGAGCTTGACCTCTGGAGGTAGACTGTCTGGGTTCCACTACTACCGGTGTCACTTACTAGTAACCGTGAGCAAATAATTTAACCTCTCTGCCTCAGTTTTCCCACCTAGAAAATGGGACAAACCATAGAGTTAAGGTGAGGATTAAACGAGACCACAGATGCAAAGCACACAGAACTGTGTCTGATCTGAAGTCAGCTCGAAATGAGTATCAGCCACTGTCGTCACTAGGCAGCGTTTCTCTCCTCCAGCCCAGTGCGGGAGGAGGACTCACAGGTTCAGTGGGATGTGGCCCTGAGCAGAGAAGCAGAGCCTGGGTGGTGGAGGGAGGCGAGGACGCTGGAGGCTCTGGGACCTTGCGCCTTCTGCAGTATGTTCCAGGCCTCTTCCACCCACCCTCCGGGGCATTAGTACCAACGCTCTTGAACGAAGCCTGGCTGGTGCTGTTTGAGATTGGTGGCAGGCTGCAGGGTGTCAGGGCCGACTTTTGTTAGACTCAGGGTCATGTGGACAGTTGACTGCCAGGTTCCTAGAAACCGTTCTTCCCACCAGGGAAGGAACCACTCTTCCTTGGCCAGAGGGCTGGGAGGAGACGGGTGGGCTGCCCGGTGGGCCCGTTTTCCATCTCTGACCCGGGAGCACTATCAAGGACTGCTGCCGCGGAGGTTGCTGGCACGTGCCTCTGCCCTTGCTTTCCAGATCCTTCGCTCCTTCTCTGCGTGGAGCAGAGGGCACCCCTGCAATCCTCCCACAGGCAGCAGAGCTGTAAACGGGTTGGTGGTCAGAAGGCATCCTCGAGGAAATCTGCACACACTTCCGTTTATATCCTGGGACTGTGCTGCTCGGTCTTATGAATTTTGAGGTAAAAGGTGATTTCAGGGGTAAGACTTGTTTTTTTCTCTTCTCTGTTCCTTCCCGCCGACCCGCTTATCTCTCGCAGACAGTCCGGCAGAGGGAGGAAGGTAAAGGAGAGGGGAGCCAGGAAATATTCCCGTCCCGATGGGGAAGCTGACTCCACTTCCAGTTTGTCCAGGGGCCCCTGGCTGGGACGGTCCCCTCCCAGGACGCAGGGGGCCAGAGCTCGAGCTGTGCTGGGGGCAGCAGGGGGCTGCTGGAACTGAGACGGGCAGCGGAGCCACAATGACGGAAGGCTGAGGCGCGAGGGGAGAGATGGCGCCCGCGCGGCAGGGAGGGGCAAAGGGATCACAGCAGTCATGTGAGAAGACAACAGAGAAGGACGTTGGTGGGAGAAGTCACTTAAGGTGGATGGCAGGAGAGGAGAAACCATGGCCAGTGGAGGGTTGAAGGAAGACAAAGGAGAGAGAGAATGGGTGGAGGAAGAGTAAGGAAAGAGGCTGGCGGTGAGCCAGGGATGTGGAGTCCCCAGACCCGGGTCCCAGGGCCTCTGAAGTGACCTGCAACTCACACGGGGCCAGGAACACGTCGACATGGAAACAGGGGAAGTGGCTACCCAGTGGGGCAGGGCTAACATGGGAGAGGCTGACAGACGGCTCCTGCTCACCAAGGGAGGGGGTCCCCGAAAGGGAACAACAGTCCCGCCTGTGTGAGCAGGTCTGGAAGGAAGGGGTGTGAGAGGGGCTGAGCAGGGTGGCTGGGCGGGCAGAGCGCCCAGTTCCTGGGAACGCCGGTCTCTCGGGCCCGGCTGTGGGACTGAGAGACGGGGGAGCTGATGGCCCCGGGAGGGGCTGGGGCCAGCTGGCCGTGAGCGCAGCAGCGGCGGCGAAGTCCCAGCAGGTGTCTGTGAAGAGCGGATCCCGTGGATGGAGCACCGCAGAGCGCAGTGGTAACGGACACCAAGCAGAGATGATATAAATTGTGTTATATTAGGATGCCACGTAGCTGTGACGGTAATCATGGGAATTAGTGGCGTCTGGTGCAGGAGGCGTAACTGGGCACGCAGCTGTGGGCAGCAGCCAGGGAGGCAGCCCGCCCTGTGATGCGTTAATTCAGAAGCGCCCAGAGGCACAGACACTGTAGGACTCGAGACAAAGGGCAGGAGTGGGCGGGGGGCTGGGTCCGTGCCCTGTGCAAGGGACCCTCGGTGGGTGGTCGTGATGGGGGCCATTCTCCCAGCTGCAGGAGGGACACACACTCCTGGGAACACACACTTTTAACTAGACACCTGCTCCAGTTTTCTTTGGAATTACACTTTTTCCTCCCCAGGGAATTTTCGAAGGCCTTCATTGATTCACTCATTCATTTATTTATCCCATCAACACAGAATAAGCACTTAGGAGGCGCCTCTGCAAGGCTCAGCCATGCGGTTATGAATCAGACCTCCTGAAGCCTGCAGTCTTTTGGGGGCCAGAGAAGGCCCTTCCCCTGCCTCAGTTTGCACCCGGGTAGACTGGGGGATCCCAACAGATGCTTCACTCTACTCATGCTGGAAGGAGTGAGCTGATTTCTGCAAAGGACTCCTTTAGGACTAGGGTGCTGAGGGCTGGCAGACTCATTGTGATCCACGCGGGCAGCTTTAAGCTCAAATGAACAGCACCATGCACTCTTTGGAGAAGGAAGGCAGGCAACAGGCAGTGCTGGGAGTGGATGGAACAAGGAGGAACTGTCTCCCCTTTGCTATGGGCATGAGCTTGGACCTGCAGCAGCGCCCGAAACCGCCTGCCCGCCTTGCATGCCTCCTGGTCCAACCCAGCTGACCTAGGCGTGGGGAGAGCATTGCAAACCCAGGTCGGAAAGGCTCCTTCCTGCCTAACATCTCGGGCAGCCCCCATGTCCATCCTATCACCCCTGCCCCTGCCCCTTGCCTTAGTTGGCTGTTCCTTTGCTAAGGGGCAGGGATGACCCAGCCAGTGACCTGCACCCCCTTCTGTGAACAAGATGTGGATGAACGCTGGACTGCCTTCACTGCCAGAGATGAGCCGCGAGTTGTGCGGGCAGCCACCTGACCTCCCTGCGCCTCCGCCGCCATAGCTGCAAAGCGGGAGCAGTCACACGGGTTGGTGGGAATTATCCGTGTTCCCACAGGACAGCCACCTGCTGCGTCTGGCACAGAGGGACGCCCACTGCCTGCTGTTTCTGCCCTTGCTACTGTCACTGTTGTTGTCTGGGTATTTGCTGAGAAGCCCCCTTCTCTCGGCCTTGCCAGCTCCTCCCTGCACTGCCCGCAGCCCTGGCATCACGGAAGGAGCTTCCTGCCCCTGGAACAGGCCGCCCGAGCGCAGGGCGGGCAGCCCTCGGCTTTGGGCAGGCCGGGTTCATGCACAGCGCCCGGAGCTCTGGGAATCCCTTGTCCTCCCACCAGACCCGGCGTGCTCCCCTTCCTTTCCCTGCAGCAGGGGTGGAGACGAGGAACCACAGTGTACTTTCCACCAGGCTTTTCTGCACAGTGTGAATAATTTCCTGCATTAAATAATTAAATGTAATAGCTAATACTACCCTTCCCACACGAAGGCTTTATGCAAGTCATATAATTATTTTTTATCATTCATAGTGACTCCAAAGCTCTCAAACGCCAGGCAGGAAAGAAACCTGTCACAATGTTGCAACAATATGCAGATCCCTGGGTACAAGAGGGAGGTGGGGAGGGCCCGTGTGTGCCTGTCTGCTGTGCACTGTGCCACCAGGTGCCCGGTGGGTGCCCCACAGTAAACAATAATCAGGGCAATGCCACTCGCCCGTCAGCTGCTAAGCAGAGGCAGGAGCCTCGCCCCACACAGCGCGGCCTCTTCCTTCTGTACCACGGTGGGGCGGGGGCTGGGGTTGCTGTGTTTCCTCCCAGCCGCCTCCCCTCCTTGCTGTTTCCTTTTCTACTCCTTTTACTGTGACGCGTGGTGGGTTTCCATGCATGGTGGTCTCCCACTATAGGTTTCAGCTAAAATCCAACAGGAGGCAGGAGTGAAGCTCTCCCGGGCCAGCCTGAGGCCGCGGTCTCAGTGCAGGGGGTGGCGCTGGTCTCTGGGCATCCTGGACCTCTGCAGGGGCATCTCGATGCTTCGGTGGGTGGGCCGGGATGCTAAGTGACCCGCCCTGTGAGGGGCAGTCCTGCGCAGTGAAGAAGCGCGGCGTGTCCTGCGTGGCTCCACAGACATTTACACAGGTGCCCTCTGCCACTCAGGCTCCCCAGCTGTGACTTCAGTCCTTATTCTGGCGGCTCGCACCTCCCCTCTTTCAGGATCCTCTGCTTTTCATGTGGAATGAATTCTTACTGCTACTAAACACAGACTTTTCCCATTATATTATAATTAAGGAATTATGTAGTTTTTTTTGCATTATGGCTATAGATGTGAATTTTAAGTTTCCTTTGAATTTTATTTAAAGGAAATTAAGGAGGTATTAACGTTATAAAGTATTTGGTACAAAAAGGAACTTTGTGCCCAGAAAGGATTAAAGACCACTAGCCTACAAGGATGTCTGTCACCATAAAACTTTTTTTTTTTTTTTTTCGAGACAGGGTCTCTGTCACCCAGGCTGGAGTGCAGTGGCGTCATTATAGCTCCCTGCAGCCTCAAATTCCTGGGCTCAAGCGATCCTCCTGCCTCAGCCTCCTGCATAGCTGGGACTACAGGCATGCGCCACTGTACTTGGCCTCTGTACAACTTTTAAAAAGAAATATTCTTGTTTTCTGAACTTTTTTAAGTTGAATTTTCCAGGTTAGTGAGGAAATACAGTCATGCAATCCAAGACACGTTCTTACTTCCAATGGTGGTTTTATCCACATTGAACCTTGGCCATTAACCAGCCACCGAAGGTGACCTCAGTATCATTCCCACTGGACGACGCCCACAAAAGGCATCCCATGGGTGGGCTTTCCCGAGTGCTCTCCCAGCGCCTGCAGGGCCGTTCTCTGTCGGGCAGAAGTGTCTCATGCACTAAAGGACGTTCAGCATCCTCAGGCCTAAATACTCAACATCAGTTTTGCCTCCCTGAATCAGTGTGATGCCCCACGGGTTTCCAGAACTGTGTTCTGTAGAACATTCGGTCTGTGGGATGCTTATTGGAATTACAAAAAAACCAGTGAAACAAAACAAAAGAACCACACACGGGCCCTGTCCTCCAATGAGGCTGGAAGCGTTCGGTCCCAGAGCTCTGGCCAGGGGTGAGCTCAGGGCCCACCGCCTCTCACAGGCTCGGAACTCTGCTCTGAAGCAGCCTGTCTGGTCACATTTGAGTGAGGACGTCCTTGACTTAGGTGACCCTGTGGCTGGGTCCTGCTGAACACTGGCCCGGGGGTGGCTCTGTGGGCCACTGTCTTCATCTTCCATCTCTGCTCTCCCCTCCAGTTCAGCAAGGACCACCTGGAGAGTGGCAGCTCGTGGGGCGGACGGGAAATTGCAGGCAGTGTCCTTGCAGCACGCTGGAGCTGCGATCCAGGGCTGAGGTCGTCGTGGGGAGGACGGGCCCCAGAGGGTGCCGTCTGTGCAGGCCAGCTCTGGCGGGCTTTCACTCAGGTGACACTGACAGCACTGCTGGAGCAAGGTGCGGCTGTGCCAGCATCGGGAAGGAGGTCCAGGTGGACAGGAGCAGGTCCTGCTCAGAGACTACCCAGTCCTGGAAGGACAAGGCATTTCCACCAGGAGCTCTGGTTAAGCGCCAGAGGAGAGAAAGGCGTTCTGGGAGCTCACAGGCGGTGGAGGCCGCTCCTGGCCGGGCTGATCTGGGAGGCATCTTGGAGGACACAGCACTGGAGCCGGGCCGTAAGGGCGGCGCAGGGTGTCTGCTACCCGTTACATGGAAAAGGTGGCCAGTGACCTCCTGCATGCAGTCCAGGGCCTGGGCAAGACGGAAGAGGACACAGGGCTGGAGCACGCGTGGGCCCAGAGTGGGCAGGGGCAGCTAGGGAGAGGCCAGTGGAGGTGCTCAGGCCCGATCAGAACCAGGAGGAATGCAGAGCTTCTGCAGGGACCCAGGGGACAGAGAAGGAGGCTGCGGCAGAGGGAAGTGGGGGCCCTGGGGGGTGGCTGGGTGGGAGAGAGAGCACACAGCAAGAGCCAACGGTCTTGATGTGTGAACGTGACCCAGTCGTGACCACTATCCTTTTGGCCCAAATCCTAAATCTTGGTCCCACTAGATTGCCATTTCCTTTTTCTTCAGTCAGCAGCTTAGACTGTTCTGGAATCCCTGCCCAAAGTGTGGTGCTGAACACAGAGCCCTGAGCGACCAAGAAGACCCTGGCTTCCTGGACAGGATGTCAAGGCATCTCCCCGCACTTTGAATGAGCATGTGGGATGCAAGCTTTGTCCTCAGAAGGGACTCCAAGAGCTGCACACCTCTTGCTGGTGGCCGGGGTTGTCCCCACGAGGCCGAGAGCAGCCGCTGTGCCCTAGGGATGTGCCCTGAGCCCACAGAAGGCCACAGGAGGTGGGAGCTGAGCACCGGGGCTGCCCCGGCAGAGTGAGGTGAGGGCGATGGGGAGAGAGGGAATGGAGAGGATGATGGGGCGCCGTGCCTGCCCCTAGCTAAAGCGCTGCGTGGGTTTTGAGAGCAAAGATCCTCTCAGCAATGGCGAAGTGCAGAAGGCCTGCCTTGGAAACTCCATTCATGGAATCATGAGGCCTCCACAGTCAACCCTGCATAGCTGGGGAAAGGAAAGGGCCCTGGCTCCTTTGCAAACAGTCCACCGAGCCCTGGGAGGGCCTGGCTTTTGAGGTCCTCCTGGCCAGGTCTTCTAGTATGGGAGAAAGGGGAGCAGAGTCGGGTCTCTGCAGTGCTCCTCGGGGGAGGATGCAGATGAGGGCAAAACTGTAACAACAAAACGTGAGACCCCCACTGCCCCCGGAGAGCGGGGCGGTGTTCTGGCCTCTCTCACCCCTGGTCGGTTTCCGAGGCCTGAGGACAGTCGCCTTCCCTCTGCAGCTGGCGCAGCTCAGCGCACGCCCATCCCGGGAAGGTGTCTTCTCTGTCTCCCCTCATGGCCGTCTTCCTGGCTCTCGGCCTCCACACGCTTTCTCTTCTCCCTCCTCTTCCCTTCTCCCTGCCCCCGTTTCCTTTGATTCTGCCCCTTCTCCAGCTCCTCTTCTCCCAGGACGCAGAGGCTTCTGGGCCGGATTCGTGGCGTTTCTATCTTCAGAGGGAATCCAAGGCACTGACTCCTAAAATGCGTCTCCAGCGCAGACCGCCTGTGGGACACTCTGCAACCTAACACATCCTTCAAGCTGGTTTCTTCCTATTCTTCTCTATTTCAGCAAATGGCACTGCCACTCCATCCACCCGGGGACAAGCCCGGAACCCGTGAGCCACCTCTGACTCCTCTTCCTCACCCTCGCATCCGATTCACCATCAAGTGGGGGCGCGACTCTGGCGAGCGCACTGTGTCTGCCGTGGTGCGAGCATTCCTGGCATCCGGCTCCCTGGCTGCTCCCCTCTCCCCAGCCCTTCTTCTCTCAGCCAACAAGGAACTCAGATTCCAGAACCCCCAGGTGGCCCATGCCCTGTGGTTTGCCAGGGCCGGCAGAGGAAAGCCACGCCCTTTG
The DNA here is from genome assembly GCF_020740605.2 of Lemur catta. Taxonomy (NCBI): domain Eukaryota; kingdom Metazoa; phylum Chordata; class Mammalia; order Primates; family Lemuridae; genus Lemur; species Lemur catta. Next base: position 97,934,234 of record NC_059133.1, read on the forward strand.
CCGTGGTCCTGAAGGCCCGCGTGCCCCGGCCTCTGCGCGGCCCTCCTCTTCACCCCAGCTCTGAAGTCCCAGAACAAGCTGTGCTGCCCCTGCTTCAGGGCCTTTGCTCTTCCCTCTGCCCGAAATGCTCTTCTGCTGGCTCCTTTTCAGCCTCCAGGGCTCAGTTAAACTGGTGCCTCCCTGACCTTCCCATCTAAACCAGGTGCCGCCTCCCCCGCTGCCCTGGGCCCCAGCACGCACCCACCCCACCGGAAACTTCTCTGTCTGTCTGTGGACGGCGTTGCCTGCACTGCACCGCGAGCCCCACAAAGACGGTGCCGTGTCTCAGCGTCACCACTGAGGTGCTCAGGAATTGCTCGTCGAAGGAAAAGATGGAAAAGTCAGTACAGATAAGTGGAATTACAGAGGCGCACGATTCAGTCCGGTATAAAGAAGGATTTCCAAAAGAGCTGGCTCTAGAAACAGGGAGTCTCTTACAGCAGAAAGCAGGGATGTGTAGACATTTCTGCACTGACGGAGGATCAATGATCTTAATGTTTTCTGACATTAATATTCCAACTCTTTTTTCCCCATTTTCCAGCTCTATAATCCCCATCCATTCATTCACGCATGCATTAAACTTTTACTGAATGCCTCCCATGGGACACAAAAATGAATATGAAACAGTTCCTGCCTTCAAGGAACTCAGCAATTTGATTTTTGTCTCCACAACTTGCAAGTTTTCCTGTTGCAAATGAGCGCAAGTGTGTTTGTGTATGTGTGTGTGTACTCATGAATATGCATGTATTCATGTGTACTCATGAATATCAAGCTATTGTTTCACTTTCCTGAGCCCACCTCTTAGGCGACTGTCCCCTCTCCTGAAAGTACCTGTGAATGCAGACTTGGAAGGAAAATCCAGAAGGTCCAAAGCAGCCTAGGGAAACACAGGGGCCACGGACAGAGCAGCCAAATGAGAGGTGAAGGCGGACAGGGGCCCCAGAAGGGGTGGAAGGACAGGAATGGAATGAATACTTAAGATCCACGGAGCTGCTGCGTGACAGTGGCTTGCTTCTCTTTGTCTCTGCTTTGCTTATGAGGAAGAAAGCTAACACTTGCTGAGGACCCACAAAGTGCAGAGAAACAACTCAGCCTGTTTGCATTTCTTGTTTTAATGGGGATGTGGTGTAGAGTTTGACTTTTTTTTTCCCTTAGAGACAGGGTCTCACTCTGTTGCCCAGGCTGTAGTGCAGTGGCATGATCATAGCTCATTATAGCTTTGAACTCCTGGGCTCAAGTGATCCTCCCACCTCAGCCTCCCAAATAGCTGGAACTACAGGCGTGCGCCACCATGCGCAGCCAATTTTTAAGTTTTAAGTTTTAAGCTTGCTATGTTTCCCAGGCTGGTCTTGAACTCCTGGCCTCATGCGATCCTCCTGCTGTGGCCTCCCAGAGTGCTGGGATCACAGGTGTGTTCACTGTGCCTGGCCACAGTTTGGCTTTTGAGTCACCTAAACCTGCATTAAAATCCCAGGATTTTTGTAACGATTACATGAATTTATATTTGTTAAGGCGCTCAGAGCTGTATGGGGTACATAATAAGCATGATACTAAGTGTTTGTTATAAACAAACAATAATAACAAAAAACTAGCTCTGTGACCTTGGACGTGTTACTTAGCCATTCTCTGACCTTCAGTTTCCTCAGATGCAAAATGGGAGACCATAATATTTGTTGTACAGATCAAATGAGATAAGAAGAGTAAACTATCTAGCCCAATGTCTGGCTCTTCATTGACAATCTATGTTACTTCCTTCCCTGCTTTGCTTCTAAATGTTACGGATACAGATGGGTCAATGTGTTTATCAATTACTTCTTTCAAAGTTAGAATGTGAACAGCAGGCTGAACAGCAGGTTTCCAGGGATGAATGAGAGGTGAGCTGGGGACACTACAAGACCCAAGAGTCAGACCCGGCATGTCTGGGCTCAGCCACCTGCCTGTGTTCACAGCCGTGTCCCGGGTACAGGCGTGTTGCCTACTACGCTGGGTGCTCAGTGAAATAGTTACTGGGTCGTTAGTGAGCTTTACCCCTCAGCACAGCACTAGCCAAGCACCACACAGGCAAAGAGGTCTTGAAATAAAAAATAGGAAGAACGACAAAGCCTGGGAGACAGAGAAGGAGAGGAAATGGTGGCAAACGGAGCTGAAATCCCATCAAGCCACAGCCCAGGGGAGTGGCAGTTTTAGACTTGAGTAGCACAGTTTATGCGGCGTCTTACATAACCCCACCTCAAAGATGCACCAGGATGAGCCTTGAAGTTGTATTATGGCGCGAGGCAGAAATCTGGCTGAAGGAATACAATAAATGAGCTCGGGGTAGGAGGTTAGGAGATGACAGAACATCAGGATTGCAAAATGATCCATTTTGCAATGGTTGTGGAGAAGGGCACTGCGAGGCTGGAGGAACTGCGTTCCAGGGCTGGGTGCAAACTCCTCCGGCTCGGGGATGCTGCCCAGCTTCCTCTGGACGCACCGTCCCCGAAGCCCAAATCACTTTGCAGCCACGACCCGTTCAGTCTCGTCACAGCCTGCCGAGCCAGGCTTGCTATTCCACAGAGAAAGAGACTTGCAGGAACAGTGCGTGCACGAGCTTCCTCTCCCCTCCTGCCCAGCCCAGGCTCGTTCAAGGAGATGCAGAGCAGGGACCTGGGCCTCCAGGCTCTCAATCTACCAGAATTTTCTCTCTGGGTGGGATCTGGGGGCAGCAGACGATAAAGCAAAGAAATAAAGTGAAATTTACTTTGTGAAAATTAAATCCTCACACAAACACTGCATCACGCGGAAGGGTATGGCCAACTTTAATTGCCGGAAGAGGGCAGTTCCTGGTGAGGGCAGTCGGAGGCAGAAGTGAAGTCGGAGAGAATGTACATTGCAGCCGGCAAAGTCATTATTTAGTAAAAACCAAGTTTCTAGAAGATTCTCAGTTTTCAAAAAAAGAAAATGGCCCCATTTGCATCTTTTTCTAGTGATCATCTCACTTTCCAATTCATTCTCCTCGTCCTTTCCTGGGCTTTAAAGAAAGAGTCTTCTAATTTCTCTCAACAGCCCAAGGGAGCGTTTAAGGAAATCGGAGTCTCTCCTGCCCTCAGGGGCCTGAGGGACTCATGCCCACAGGGTCCTCAGCCCCTGGGGCGGCTGCACTGATGCATTTGGAGGGATTCTGGCCCTGCTGCTCTCCCGTGGGGTGGTGTGGGGCCTTAGTGGCGTTTGCCAGGCCTCTCCTTATGTTCACAAGCCACCTGGCACAGGCTCATGCACCCTTTCCTCCTGTGGCTGTTTCCATGCAAGAGCGGCATTCAGGAGCCTATCCTTGGAATGCCATCTAGCAGCCTCCTCCGGGGAACAAAGAACATGTCTGATTACGGTCCACACTGACACCCTGGCCTGAGCAGGAACGCAGGCCTGGCTCCCGGTTGGTAAAAATGCTTTCTTTTCCCTGGTTCAGACAAGTAAATCTGCTGTGTGACTTGGGGCTCGAACTGTCTGCTGAGGCTGCCCTCCCAGCCTGTGCACCTGCCAGGTGAACGTCAGAACCCTGCGCCCTTTCCTGGGAGCAGCTCGCCCCTGCACAGAGGACTGCAACACTTGAAGCAGTGGCTCCACACCGGGGCAACCGGCCTCAGCCTCAGAAGCCCCCCCTGCCCCGTCCAAGGCACAGATGCCCCTGGAAGGCCCCACGCCGGCTGGAGGATGTGGACCACGACATCTTCAGGTTGTGTGAGGAAAGCTATTTGCCAAAGGGAGCCCAGGTGCTGGATCTTTAAAGCAAGAAGGTTCTAGACATTGGCAGAGCAGGCAGAGCAGACAGAGCAGACAGGGACCTGGGCCGCTGAGCTCCTCTGCTGCAGTGAGCACTCCCAGTGCACCCACCTCCCCACCTGGGCTTTCCCTCTGCCTGCCCACGCGTGAACTTAAAGCCCAAGTGGAAAGAAGTTAGCAGGCGAGGACCCTTTCCGTCTTGACCACGCCCCCGGGGTTCCCCCAGTACTCCTCACCTCGGCGGGGCCTGTGCTCCCATGTCAAAGCTGACAATCACTCTCAGGGGCGAAAGCCATGCCTGAGAACAGAGCATGCAGAGGAGAGGTGGCTCTGGAAGCCATGGGGTCCCCTGCACCACACAGGCCTGCCTGGACACGAGGAAAGCCGCCTTTGGGAAGTCCAAGGCCAGCGACGCCCTCTCTCAGGCCCGAGGCAGAGCAGACTGGCCTTGGCTGGCACTGCGCGGTGCTGGTCACTAGCGCACCATCTGAAAGCCCCTGGCTCTCCCTACAGCTCCGCGGTTGCGTATGTCAGTGAGCCCGGAGCAGGCGGTGCTGTGGGGAGTGGCCCCAACAAGGAGGGCATTTGGTGCCACGGTCCAAGCAGCTCTGATCTGGTAGCATCTCATCACCAGGCTAGCGGCCAGTTATGACTTGTCCCTTGCTCCCAGCCAAGGGCAGTGCTGAAGGCCTCGCTGATGAGGACAGGGAACCTCACCACTTCCTGCCGCCCTCTGAAGCAGTCATGACTTCACGGCCCTCATTTCCTCTTTCCTGAACGATAACAGGGGCTTCACAAAAGCCCCCAAAGCAGAGAAAACACAGTGGCAGCTGAATAACCACCCCACTGTTAGCTGATACCCTGAAAGTGCCAGCCACACCCTCTGCGTCTGCTGCAGGCGGGAGTCACAGCCCCAGACTGCAGACGGCTTGCTGCAAGGCAGGCTGCCTGGAGGTGGAAGCCCGTGGGCAGCGCAAGGTCGCAGGTGGCGCGGGCTGGGGGAGCTGCGTGGCGGGAAGGCTGCCCCCACTCTGGAAGTGGCACCGAGGCCATTAGGCAGCAAGTCTCTTGTACAGGGACGAGGTTCTGCATCCTTGGGATGGGGTCAGGTTGAGACCGGGGAGGGGACGAGGGCTCTCAGGTTTCAGTGTCACACTAAAATGCTGATCAGGAAACCTAGTCAGAAGCACAGTGGACTGGGCGAGAGAGTATCTGGGAGCCCCAGGGGTCCCCAGAGCACAGCCCACATGGGCCTGCAGCAGCACGACCGACTGCAGGCTGGCGGGGCAGCACTCCTGCTGCACCCTCTGCCTCCCTCAGGACCCGGAGCCGGCAGCGAAGAATCTGCAGGGGGGGACAGCCTCGGCCCTCGCTGCTGCCAAGACAGGCGACTCCAGGGACGGCCAGGGAACGGATGGAGTCATGAAAAAACCCACACTGGGGGCCCCAGTCTTGCCCTGTCAGGAGGGGCTCCGGTAGGAGTCCATTTCTGGCAGAAAACCACCCGATGAAGAGAGGGCAGGGAGGATGGCTCCGTGAAGCCCGAGCAGCTGGACAGGGGAGGGCGGACCCTGGGACCATTGCGGGAAAGGGGCAGGGCCTCGGGCGGTGCTGCTGGCTGCGCGAGGCTACGTAAGTGTACGTTGAAATTAATTAAGACAAATAAAATCCAAAAACATCAATTTCTTGGTTGCACGAGCCACATTTAAAGTGTGCAGAGCCACAGGGGCTAGCGGCTATGGTACAGACTGTGCACACGGAACATTCTAATTATCCCAGAATGTTCTGTCAGCGCTGGTCTAGAGGCTTCCTTCATCCCTTAGGTTTGAAATGCCTTTGGGTCCTAATTTGTCTGGCGACATGAAAGCAGGCCCTGAGGCTTCCGTCACTCTTATTCACGAAAGCTGGGCCAGGAGGCCAAGGGGAGTTTCGCTGGGACCATTCTCAGGCTGAGGGGAGGACGAACGGAGTTGATCACTGAGGGCTGCCAGGGGCATCCCCTTGGGGAGCGTGAGGGGCAGTGACCCAGCCGAGGGGAGGGCGGTGGGGCCACTGCCTCAGCCCCCATGCCCCCGCAGGAGCCTGCAGGAGGGGCGTTGTCAAACCTTCTGCCAGGCAGACCGACTCCTGGGGAGACGCTTGTATCCCTGCCTGTCCCTCACGGCCTCCTGCAGCAACCCCCACGTCCTTCTGAGACAGCGTCCCCAGCAAATCCCAGGCAGCCAGTGACATACAGCCGGCTCCCTCCAGGGCGATGCCAGCACGGCCCGAGACTGCCAGAGCCAGGGGACTGCTCGGCTCCTGCTGCTGGCCCTGAGGGACAGCAGTGTGGCCCTGCCACTCTCACCTCAGGCAGAGGTCATCTGGGACATTTAGCTGGCATTTCATTGAGGCTATAGATCAGTCTGAGGAGAAATGGCGTCTTAACAATATTCAGTTTTCCAGCGCATGGACACTGACTGATATGTCTCTCCAGTTATTAGCTTGTCTCTGATTCTTCTCTCTAAAATTCTATGGCTTTCTCTGTAGAGGTCTTAGCCATTTTTTTGTTAGATTTATTCTTAGGCATTAGGTATTTTTCAGTGTGTATCGTATCTTTAAGGGTATCTTAAAAATTTCTTTTGCTGTCTTTGCTGGTAAACTTCAGTTCACAACAGGACAACCCACCCCCTCAGCTGCCTTCAGAGCCTTCCAACCAAAACTTTCACTGCCGGCCACCTGGTCCTGCACGGTCACGCAGGGACAGGGACACCAGGCAGCTGTCTTGCCTCCAGGGAAGGTGTTTCCCCCGCTTTGCAGGACGTGTCCACGTCAGCACCACCATCACCCACCCGCTCTCTCGGACCAACCCCACGGAGTCCTGAGGTTTTGTGGGGGGCTGAATTTTTCTAAGCTGGTTTATATGCACCCCTAACTTTTGTGTGAAGATTTCTGTGAACAGAGTGTGGACATAGGGAGGGGCGCCTGGATGTAGGGCAGGGACTTTCTTGAGTCCGTTTTCCACGGTGTGGTGAGTGCAGATGGAAAGGAAGACATGGGAACAGCCACTGTGGTGACAACAGTGAGAGAAAGAAGCGAGCGGGCCCCTGGCTGCCGTCCCCCCCCCCGCCCCGCCCCCCGCCAGTCACAGAGACTAAAGGGCAAAGACGCAAACTCGAGCAGGGACAGTGTTGGATAACGGCCCCCCGGTTATGGCGAGTGTCGGTTTCCAGCTCCCTGCTGCCCCGCTGTCCTCCCGCTGTGAACCGGCGGAGCACGAACACGTGTGTCGTCTGTGAACCGTCACGCCAGTGACACACAGAGGGCTGCACAGAATCCGAGTGAGCGGCGAGACCGGGACACTGTTGTGGGTTTCAGGTCACTGTTAGCAGCTGCCGGTTCTTGGGCCAGATCCAGCTAGATATTTCTTCCAGAACTGTGAGTGGTTTCTGGTTTGGTTTTCTGCCTGAAGATTTTGGGGATGCTTTTCCTGGAGTCTATTTGTGAGTGAAGAAAAGAGCTTAGGGACAATCCAGGGACCTGGCTCCACTCCGTGCCCCCCTTATCCCTCCCTCGCCGGAAGTCCCCTCATGGGAGCTCGCGGGGGGCTCAGTTTCCCTTCTCTTCACCCCACAGATTGACGCTGGTGTGAATGAGATGCACATGGCCCCAGAATGGCTCTCTTCCTTTTTCGGGAAAAGTCTCTCTTCTTTTGTTCCGTGTTCTCACAATAGAAAACCGGGGACTGAGGAAGCTAGGAGGCACTGCACGCTCAGACCACCCCAACCGGTTACTTCCCAGGAAGGGGGCTCGTTCCTTGACTTGCAGGAGTTGGGCCGAGTGTCTTTCAGGGGGAGGTTCCTGTAGCTGTCAACTTCGCGTGCTTCCCACGGAAGGTCACGCAGTACCCCTCCTGTGCTCACAAGACGCGATTCTGCTGCAGGGCTCTGGGGACTGCCGAGGACACCATCAGAAACACACCTGAGTCAACTGTGGGATGACCCAAGACTTTGAAATATTTAAACCGTGTGTCTCGTCACACTAGATGAAAACGATGCCCGTTTCCCTACTGCGAGGACGTCAGCTGAGACCGAAGCGCAGCTTGGCAGGGACCCACACTCCTGGCCTCCCGGTCACGGGGCTGTGGGCAGCAGGCCTGTCGGTGCTCCTGGCCTGGGGCTTGGGACAGGGCCCCGTGCGGGAGACACTGTGGCCCTGAGGAAGGTGGCCAGGGCCTGGTCCTCTCCGCACCAGGATAAAATGTGTGCCCCTAAATGGGACTGGACTTGGACAGGAAAGTGGGAAAGAGCATGTCTGCTGCTCCGGAGGAGGCAGGAAGCACCGTGCTCCTCAAATCCTGCTTGCTGGGAGTCTTATTCTCTGCAAATCAGCCACGGTCCCCAGGCGTTCTTGAGTGAGGGGAAGAATCAGCATTGTGAGGACACTGTCTATCTTACCTTTTAAATTTCCCAAAGGTTATTTCCCTCTTTCTTAAAAACAGCCAGCAGAGCTCTGGCACGGAGAAGTGCTGGCTGACAGCTCGGCGTGGTGGAAATCCGTGGACTACAAGGTCAGAGGGGCTAGATTCCAATCCCAGTCCTGCCGCTGATTAGCGGTGTGATTAACACTGGCACTTCATTGCTCCAGCCGCACTTTCCTCCTCCCTTCAACAGGGGTGCAAATGCCCACCTCACAGGGTGTTTTGAGGATTACGCGCGACCATGTATGTGTAGTACACGATACGGTGTCAAGAATGTTAGCTGAATATGAATTCAACAGCCACGGCGGACCCTTCCCCACCCCCAATCAGTCCTGGGACATGTAAGAATTTGAATAAAAACAGGAGACATCGCCAGACTCCTCCTCTGGCCTCCTGCTGACTTGTGCTGCACCTGGGAAAACTACTGAAGGAGTGGAGGGCGAGGTTCAGAAAGCGGGAGGTATTTCCTTGTCTGTAATTGCACCATTTTCCTAGACCTCCTTCTCATTGCTCTCCAGAAGGTGCTACAGCAGCCAGGGGGCCGCTGAGTGGCCTCCCTCAGAAGTAGCTGCCCTTGTGGTGAGTCCCAGGCCAGTGGACGCTGGTGACTGCGACCTATCACACCGGGACCACGGCGCTGGGCGGGCCGGGAAGGGCACAGGTAATCCAGAGTGGCAGGCAATCCAACCCTCCCCACCCTGCCTCGTTCAGCCAATGGGTCCAGTCTTGTCTCGCTTACAAGGAGCAAAGTGACGTGCAGGTAACTGCTCTTCCTGCACGGGCCGGTGTGAGCGAGCAGGTGCCCCGGGGCTGGAGCCCTGAGCCCCACACGTTTGCAGCCCTGGCCAACGCTCTTACACGAGGTTGGTCTGTGGGGCTGGCAGAGTGGGCAGAGGGTAGAACAGAGCCTGAGCGGGTCTGGGGGCTGGGCCGGAGAGGTTTGGTCTGCCAGTCTGTGGGCACACTTTCTTCTAGGTTATGTACTGGGGAAGGGGGCCAGAGCGGATGGGAACTGGGGGACAGGGACTATCATCTGCCTTTGCGAGAAGGGGAGGCTCAGCTCCGGGAGGAATCTCCTTCCTGCACGTGCCCGCCAGGCCCAAGACCGTGAGCGGAGAGTCTGTGTCGAGGGTGGCTCTTGGCAGGGGTAGGAGTTGGAGCATTTGTCCTGGAGCGGGGGTGGTCCTTCACGACGCCTCCGCCCCATCTCCTGCTTTCACGCCTGCACCCCCGCCCTTCCTGCCCGGCCCTGCAGCCTGCGAGGCCTACCTTGGGTTTGAAGGCAATGAGCTTCAGGATCATTTCCACGGTGAAGAGGCCGGTGAAAAGCATGTTGAGGATGTTCATGGCGATTTTGAACAGGCAGCTCTGGCCGTAGTGCTGCACACGGAAGGGGAGCCGTGAACACGGGGCAGGGCTGCCCCCCCTCCCCGCCTTGGCCCAGCCTTCTCGGAGCCCTCATCTCAACAGAGATCCTCCTTGGACCAAGCACCGAAGGCCACCCACCGCCCATGGGCAGTCAGGTGGACTCAGGGAGCCCCCGCGCTCTCCCTGCTCTGCCGTCTCTAGAAACGGAGGTTGGCGGGGTTCTGTGCTCCTTCCTGATGAGCTGTGACGATTTTGGGGAGCACGCTGGCTCAGGAGAGCGGGCCCATGAGCTGGCCCCGCTAAAGACGGGCGGCTGTGGGACCAGCCTGCTCAAACCACACCTTGCTCGCCAGGCTCACCCCCTCCACTCTGCGTTTGCTCCCCTCTGCCTTCCATCAACTCAGAGTCCTGCAGGTTCGTTCCCAAGGCCCCAGAGAGGAGCCCACTGCGAGAAGGGACACTCGTCTTTCTGCCTCCCTTGGCGACCAGGAAGGGGCAATGAGCTGGCCCCGCTGCTACCTCACACTTTCTACCCTCTCGCAGCTGCCCGCTCGCGCAGGCGTCGCGGGACGGGCCCCCTGGGACTGACCTGCATGGCCAGGCAGATGGTGTTGAGCAGGATGAGGACGAACATCAGGTACTCAAAGTAGGTGGAGTTGACCACGTACCACACTTTGTACTGGTGCTGGTTCTTGGGGATGTACCTTCGCAGGGGCCGGGCCTTGAGGGCGTACTCCACGCACTGCCGCTGGGAGGGCGGGGACAGGAGAGAGCGGGGTTAGCCACCTGGAGGAGGAGGTGGGGTGGCAAAGAGCGTAGGATGTCGATGAAGTCACACGCCTGGCGGTAGGATCTCCAGAAGCCAGAGATACCACCTACTGCTCTAGCTCACTTACAGGTTTGAGAAGGCCTTTGGAAAATGTCTGGATTTTCTACCACTCCCTTAATCAAGGAGGAGTCCCTTCTAGTCCAAACTCCTTGTCTAGACCAGAAACGAGCGCGTGTCTCTCTTTCTCACCTTGGCAAAGCCCACGTGCTGCTCTGCGGGGAGCCGGCACGTGACGCCTGTGCACTTGCCGACTGACCGAGGCTCGGTCTTCCCACTGGCGAGTCCCTACGCCACAGACCCAACTTCTCCTTCCCGTCCCCAATCCATCGTCCTTGTTTGCCGTGTCCACAAGGTCGGAAGACACAGCCTCCGACGGGAGGAGATCTGGGCTGACGGGATGCTCAGGCCTCCAGCGCAGGTCCAGGCTGCTTCTCTGCACTGCGCTCAGATCCCCAAACCAGGGGCCAGATCACCCCTGCCCCTCTCGCCCCCTCAGCCTCGTGTCCAGTCCCTAAGCCCCCCACTGTCACCTCCTCCTATGCTCCCACCTCCACTATCAGTGACCTGACACTGGGCCAGGTCTCATCCGTCATTTCCACCTTCTAACTGGCCTCCCTCCTCCCTGTTGCACCTTCAACCTGCAGTCTGCGCAGCGGCCAGAATGACGCGTCTAAACCTGAGACGCAGACATGGAAACCCACAGGGGGTTCAGCCGCCCAGTTAGCGTCATGCGGACTGTCGTGTCTGACTGCGCCCTGTCCCTTCCCATAAGCAGTCCTTACTCGCGGGCAGGGATGCGTCTCCCCAGGGACTCTCCCCGCCGGGAACCTAGCTAGGGAACGGACCTCGGTGACTGCACCTACGTCCCACCCTGGCAGCCCTGTGAGTCACCGACGGTGCTGGGGGGTCCTTCACGGGCCACCGGAACCTGCCATAGCACTGGGCATCACCATCTCACTCCCACTGAAGCCTCTTTCCTCTCCCCACCTCCTGCACAGGCCTCTGGGTTTTACTTAAGAAACCACAGAAGAGTGGTTTCCCAAAGCCCCAGAGCTCTCTTGTAGTTGTAGTTTCTCCCTCTGTTACCAAAGGTGCCACCCACGTGGGCACTTCCTAACTTGTCAGCTTCTCACAGGGCATAAGATTCTTTCCACAGGGCCGATCACAGAGGATCCTTAAGTCGAAGCTTAACACATATTTGCTGGCTGGATGCGTTTGCCAGAGCTGGGGTTTGCGGGATTTGCATTTCTTTTGCGCAGGCCCCTCCAGAAGACCGAGACCGCGTGTCTACACGGCCCTTCGCTCTCTGCCGCCGCCGTGGCCCGCGGCCCTGCTTGCCCCTTCCCAGGAGGCTACCTGGTTCTTGTCCAGCTCGCAGTTCTTGTACTCCTGCTCGCCCTGCTCCTGGAAGGTGACGATGACGAAACCAACGAAGATGTTCATCATGAAGAAGGCGATGATGATGATGTAGATGATGAAGAAGATGGAGATCTCCACGCGGTAGTTGTAGATGGGGCCCTTGTCTTCCGTGTGGGAGTCGATGGAGCGGTAGAGCAGCCTGCAGGGGAGACAGCCCCACAGAGGGAGCGGGAGGAGCAGTGTCACCTCTGCAGGGCGATGGCACCGCTCCCCGGGGATCCCTGGGATGAGGGTGCAGGAAATAGCTCTAGGCTGGAGCCAGAAGGTCTGGGCTCAAGTCCCAGCCTGGCCACTTGCTGGCCGTGTGACCTTCAGCAACGTGCTCAGTTTCTTTGAGATTCAGACCCTTCCTCTGTAAGAGGGAGACAGTAATTCCTGACTTTCCTACGTTGCAGGGTAGTTGATAGGAGGTATACGAAGGTGCTCTGACACTGTGAAAATCCATTTAAACGTAACATAAGTCATGGACATTGATTCCAAATATTGGAGATATTGGTCAATATTGAAACAGCTTTGCAAACTGGCATGGACTCAGAGCATGTTAGAGGGAACATAAAATAAATCTCTCTGAGAGCAAATATCCAGTTAGATAAAAGCACTGACGTGACAAAGCTCATTCAGATCATCGGCGGTGGTTTGGTTTTATACCTAAGCGGTTTACGGACGCACATTGTCCACCGGGGCCTGCCCTGTGCCCCACGAAGCTTGTCACTCTCGGCGGTCAGGGATTATCTCCTCCCTCCTCTGCAACCCTGTACGGTATGTGGCTGTGCTCTGGGCATGATCTATACTTTACCATACAATAATGGCGACTCTCATCTAAGACCCATGTGCTGTTGTTGACTTAGAAACATTTATAGGATTTTCTGATTTTTACATCGTAATTTCACTGGAATACATACTGGGGGAAAGCAGGTGCCCACACAAAGCTATCTGGAGCACGTGTGGAGAGGCGCCTGGCAGGGGGTCAGCGTGTGAGGCCACGGCGGGCCGGGCGTGCACAGCCTCTGCTGTGGGGAGGGCCACGGCTTGCCCCCACTGAACGTGCAGACAAGGCTTTCTCTAAGGAGCCGGGGCAGAGACACTTCAGCCGTCTTCGCCCACACTGAGTGTGGCTGGGAGTGGCCATCTCGAGTCCCATGGTGTTTGGTCAAAGGGCCCACACTGGAGAAACGCTCCCTGTGCCCCACTCCTGGGTGCCATGAAGGTGGTGACAGAGACCCTGACATTGTGGCTCTTGCTGAGGTTGGAAAGAGAGCTAAAATAAAAGCTCAGTTTGGCTGGAAGTTTCTAAAATGGTGACATCTGGTTGGGCATGGTAGCTCATGCCAGTAATCTCAGCATTTTGAGAGGCCGAGGGGGGAGGACTGCTTGAGGCCAGGAGTTTGAGAACAGCCTGGGCAATGTAGTGAGACACTGTTTCTACCAAAAAAAAAAATTAGCTGGGTGTGGTGGCACATGCCTGTAGTCCCAGCAACTCGGGGGGCTAAGGTAGGAGGATCGCTTGAGCTCAGGAGTTCGAGGCTGCCACAGGACTCTGGCTTGGGTGACAGAGCGAGACCCTGTCTCAAAAAATAAAATAAAACGGCAACATCTTCAGTAGTGACTGTGGCCTACAGGTGGTTCTGGACATACACCTTCATTGCCTGGGGAGGACACAGGTAGGTAGGACTGGGCAGGAGTGTGGGATATTGACAGGTACCAACAGAATTTGGGGACTGGCTGGAGGGCCCCTGTGTTGGCCCTCTGATGTTGGGGGACACGGCCGTGGTCTGCTCACTCACTCTGGCCACCCCTCGAAGGTCGAGACCGTGAAGAGGGCCATCATGGCTGCCAGGACATTGTCGAAGTCGAACTTGCTGTTCTCCCAGCTGCGGGGCTGGATGATGGGGTGGTCAACCTCCCCGTCCTTGTACGTGATATAGTTGCCCCTGAGAGGACGAGAAAGAGTTAGTTCCGGGCCCTCCATCCCTCCTCACTCCTGACCCACCTGACCCCCTGCATGCTGGAGACCGGCCAGGCTTGAACCTCGGCGTCCCAGCCATTTGGAAGTACCTCAGTGCACAGAACCTTCAGGAACAGAAAATGTTACGTGTCCTGTCAATCAGACCAGATGACATATGGGTGAGAGCCCCGGTGCCACTGTGGTCTGAGGAAGAACAAGCTGTCCATCCGCTCTAGCCAAGTCCCCAGCCTCCCAGGTCTGACCGGCCAGGGCGCTGGCCGCCCTCCCGCCACGACTCACTTGCATTCCGCCTCGGTCTGCTTGGAGCTGTCCGAGCAGGTGTAGAGCTTTCCCTGGAGGGCAGAAGGGCAACGTGATTAGGGATGTTCATTGATCAATGAGTCAATCAAAAATGATTCCTGAGCATCTCCACAGCCCGGCACAGTGCAAGCGGCTGTGGGTGGCGTGCAGAGTCCGGACGGGGAGGACAGCACTGCACGGACAGAGAGCGGCACACACAGGCACTCAGGGCCACAAGTGCCACCGGAGCGCAGAAACAGAAAGCTCCAAGCCGTGGAGGGTGGACTCCCTAGGAAGGTCTCGAGAGGACGGGAGGGGCAGAGCTGGGCTCGGAGGGATGAAGGAGATGGAGGACGGCAGACGTGTGCCTGGTGGTGGGGGGCGCAGGGGGAGAATGCTTCGGGGGGAGAACAGTAGAACCCTTAAAGGGTTCAGGCAGGAAAGAGCAGAGCCCCAGGAGAACTCCAGCCTGCTTGTCGCTGAGGGGCCTTGTCAGCCAGCGGCGGGAGCTGGCTTGGACAGGCGCAGGGCTCTGGAAGCCGGCAGTGCAGGGAACACGAGGCTGCTGGTAGGAAGTCACAGCTGTGGGTTTTCAGCAAGTGACTGGCATGGAGGTTCCGGAGGATCAAAGTCCCTCTCCCTTTCTTGCTAGGAGGAAGGGGAGTGACCTGGAGGACAGGCAAAGCCAAGGGGGCAACGGGCCTCTGCTGGGGGAGCCAGGCCTCCTTCCAGCCATGTCCTCCTCTGGTCTGGGGGCTCGAGTCGGGCTGCGCGTGGAGGTGACATCCATGCCAAGTCTGACCAGCCACTGTCCTGTCTTGGTTGCATCCACCAGTCCCCTTGCTGGGAATGCTGACAGGAGGGGATGGCCGCAGGGCCACAAACCAGAGCCAAGGCCGTACCTTGAAGAGCTGGACCCCGATGCAGGCGAACATGAACTGCAGCAGTGTGGTGACAATCACGATGTTCCCGATGGTCCGGATGGCGACAAACACGCACTGAACCACGTGCTGCAGTGGGACGGGGGCAGGGGCAGAACGCAGCTTCAGGAGGTGGCTGCAGCCCGAGCTCCAGCCGAGCCGCGAGCCTCTCCAGGGAGGTGGCAAGGCTGCCCCTTTGCCGCAGGGGACAAATCAGGCTGAGGGGCAAAGCAACCTCCCCAGGGTCACGTGGGGAGTGATGGGCCCTGATGAGACACAAAATCCCCATTGGACACTAGTGACTGCAAGGACAAGAGCCCTGCTAACTCCCCATTTTATAGCAGTAGGAAGATAGGGACCACATCCCTGTGTGGGGGCACTGGGTTCCTACAGGGCCCGCCCCGCGCGGCTCCGCCAGCGATCAGGTTCTGAACGCTGCCTCTGTGACTATGCTGCTCGTCATGGAACCAGGCCGTGCAGCGGGGCCAGTGTCCAGGCTCCAGCCCAGCAGCCACTTGGCCTGACCGTCACCCCTCCTCCACTCAGCCCTCGCTCCGCTGACCCCCAGGACAGAAGAAGCTGCGTCGCACCTTTAGCCCCTTGGCCCTGTTGATGGCCCTCAGGGGCCTGAGCACCCGCAGAACCCGCAGGATCTTCACGACATTGATGGCGCTGGACCTGGGGGGAGAAACAGGCAGGTGGTGACTTCCCCTGCGTCCGCTGGAGCAGGAGACAACGTGCTGCGGGCACGTCCTGGCAAACCTAGAGGAGGTACAGTCTGTCTTGGGGACTCTCCCACTCTGGGACCATTTTCAACTCACACGAGCCTGGAGCTTTCCCCCCACACGAGCCTGGAGCTTGCCTGTGACCCTGCTCGTGAGTAACATGGAAAGCAACTAATCAGGAATCGTAAGCAATCTTCTGTGCTACTCACAGGGCACCTGTAGGGTCAAAGAGGGGAGGCTCGGGGCAAGGCCACCTGAATTCAGACCCCAGTGTGGTTGCCTGCCGGCCAAATCACCAAGGACAAATTTCCTAACTTTTCTGTAAAATGGGGCAGTGATCAGCTCAGAAGGTGGCTGCAAGGATTAAGTGAGAATTTTATGTGAATCATCCTGCCATGCGTGTGCTTGGCACGTCTCGGGAACTGAATAGCTGGAAGCTTCGGTTCTCATGCCTGCTGAAGACACCACTGCACCTGAAGCAGCGCTGCACTGACCGGGACGCCAGGCTGGTGGCAGGAGGTGGAGGGTGGGGGCGGAGGTTTCTGGGCGCCCATCTCCATCACACCTGTGTGCGAAACCCACTCCGCTTCACAGCACATGCCGGGCTCCAAGAAAGAACGGTCTCCGCACCACACGCTCCACGCACCTGGGAGGCCAGGGCCAATGAAGCCAGAGCCTCTGGGGGCCCCAGGCTACTGCTGCTCCCCAGGGGCGCAGAGGCAGGGGGAGGCAAGACACTGGACGGTTTGTGGAGTTACGTGCTTCCCACGTGGGCTGATTTACTGCGCCAGGCTGGCGAGCAGCTCTGAAGCACGCTCCAACCTCGCGCGCTGTCGTCTGATGGAGACACCCTCGCGAGCATCTGGAGAGCCCGATGTCCCCTGAGGGGCCTGTCAGCAAGGCTCGTCTCACTGTGAGACCAGGCGATGCACTGGAGAAGGAGCTGGCGGAAAGACGCCGATTCTCTGGTGCGCGGCTCTTTCCCTCCACGGGATTCCAGGGGTGTCGCTACCTAGCACTGCCTCTCCCACAGCAGCTCTGCGAGGGAGGCAAGTTTGCACGGAATCACGTGGAAGGGATTTAAAGGCCAGATGGGGAAAACACAACTTAAAGGGGAGGAATTCCTGGTTCAAGGTTAAATAATGATTTAGCAGTGGCGCTCGGATTAGAATCCAGACCTGTAGGCTCCCGGGCAGAAAATCTGGGGTAATTTAATTGATGATCACAGAAAAGGGTCTCTGTCAAGGCCCCATCCCTACCTGAGCCCGGCTGACCACGACAGCACCCTTGGGAAGGGGGGCCCAGGAACCCTGGGACTTAAGCCTTTCTCTGCCATCGTTGTGACCCTGAACAAGTCTCACGATGTCCGGATCCTCAATTTTCCCACCTATAAAATGGTGATAGCAACACTTGCCCTACCTACTCCGTGGTTTGCTTTTTGTGAGGACCGTAGAAGAATGTGTGTGGGAAAGTGCTTCGAAAGTTAAAGTGCAGGATTGACGTTATCAGCTTTTAGAACTTGGTAGAAACTAGTAATCAGATCCTTTTAAACCCGCAACCTTGGCTGTACAGGGAAATGACCTGGAAAGCTTTCATTTCTACCACATTTCTAAAGCCCAGACTGTATCCCAGACCAATTAAGCCAAAAACTCTGGGCCTGGGATCTGGGCAAATGTCTTTTTTTTTTTTTTTTAAGCTACCCAGGTGATTTCACTGTGTAGCCGAGATTGAGAACAAGTAATTTCTCTCTCTCTCTGTCTCTCTCGTGCGCGCGCGCGCGCGCACACACACACACACACACACACACACACACACACACACATCCACACACACACACGTGCTTTAGCTGGAGAGAGAGGTGAGAGAGAGCAGGAGGGTGGACCAGGGGGGCGCGGCAGGCCCGAGGGTGCCGGGCAAACGGCGAGGAGGCAGGATGGTGCTGGAGCACCTGTTTCTTAATAACTGGGCCGAGCCCTGCCTGTCATAGCGGAACCCAGGCATTTAAACATACTCCTGCTGGATCAGCATGGCCCCAGTGTCACAGCATCGAGGACATGGACACAAGAAGTCAAAGCCGCCATGCGGTACAACCTCAGAGGCCCAGCCCATTCTCATCAGTCACGCTGCGACGGCCCTGGGGGACAGCCCTACTCACTGTATGCCAAAGGAGATGAGGGACACGCTGACCACCAGCAGGTCCAGGATGTTGAAGTAGTTCCGGCAGAAAGAGCCCTTGTGCAGGAAAGCCCCGTAAGCAGTCATCTGCGGGGAGGCACGGAGGGACACGGGTGTGAGAGGCCCTCGCCGAGCTCCAGAGACCCCCCTCACACCACCCTGTCCTCCCACAGCATTCCTTGGGCAGGCCCCAGCACTCCAAGAGGAACAGGAAGGACCAGAGGAGATGCCAGGCCAAGAAAAGGCTCTGCAGCCACCACACAGCCGCCAAAGAACCCCCGGCTCGGGCCGTGTAAGTGGCTCCTTGCACCCATCGGACCAGGCCAGACTCTTCAATGCTACATTCAAAGCCCTTCTGGATGGGCCCACTACCCCCTGTAACTGTGCACTGCTCCTGCGGGCCCCGTGCTGACGCTGCCCGGGCTGGGTCTCCCTGGTGCACACTTCCCAGCTTCCTGTCCAAGCTCTCTCGTCCTCGGCCAGCCAAGGGCGCCAGGCGTCTGGGGGAGGGAGGGAGCATGCCCAGCAGGATGACCAACTGTCCCGGTTTGCCCTGCCTGGACTCAGCCGGCTTTGTCACTGGAAGTCCCCCCATCTTAGACAAACTGGGCACTGGTCACCCTAGTGCCCTGGGAGGAGGCCTACCGACAACTCTGGCAGTGAGCCTCCCTCCCCTCCCAGCCTCGGAGGGTGCTGCGGTCCATGCCAAGCACTCCACACCGAGTCTGCTGTCCGCCTGCAGACCGCACTGGGCCCTGTGTGTTCAGAGGGGCAGCGTGGCGCAGTGACTGACAGCACAGGCTCAGGCCAGACGGCCTGGGTTGGAACCCAAACTCTATCACAGTTTATTTGTGTGACCTGGAGCAAGATACTTAACTACTCTGTGCCTCAGTTTCCTCATCTGAAAATGAAGACAATGGTAACACCTCCATATAGGGTCGTGAGCATCAGTGGAGTAATGACATGTAAACCACTCAGACCCCCACCCTGT
Source organism: Lemur catta (assembly GCF_020740605.2). Lineage (NCBI taxonomy): Eukaryota > Metazoa > Chordata > Mammalia > Primates > Lemuridae > Lemur > Lemur catta. The sequence goes on from NC_059133.1 coordinate 97,953,163, forward strand.
GGAGAGCAAGCCCCACGCCAGCGTAGCTGTCACTAGAGCTTGGAGGTGAATTCTGGGTTCTTCCTGTATGAGGGCAGTTCTGTTTCCTCATCTGTAAAGCGGGGAGGCTCACCCAGGAAACAATGGGAAAGCCCTTTGAAAACTTTTAAAAAGAGAACATGTGAGATGACGATTGTCACAAGGCCCGACCTTTGTTACCTCCCCAGAGCCCAGTATAAAGCCGTGCGCTATGGGTGCCCAGCAAATAGCCTTTCCAGCCCTCCCCGTTCCGCCGACTTGAATAGGGGCCGGTGGGCACCCGGGATGAGGGCTGAGAAAGGCCAGGGCTGCGGCGCACCAGCCAGAGGGGAACACGTGGGGCTGCGGGTTGAGAGCGGCCCCCGGGTCATCCAGGGTCCAGCTTTTCTCTTTGCAATCAGAGCATGTCCAGGGCAGCGTGTCCACAGAGCCATTGAAAAGCCAACACAGGGGGAAATGGTCAAAAATAGCTCTTGCAACCTAATTCCTTCCATTTATCTCTTGCCGCAGGGGGTCCTGGGGGACTCAGGCACCTGTGTTCTGCAACGGTTTTTATAGGTAATATAAAAAGTTGCAGGGGAATATAGCCACAGCTCTCTTCTGAAGGCTTGCCGCCCAGGTCCTCAGAGCAGGCCTGAGACCTGAGCCTGAACTTGGGCGGTCCGTAGCACGTGCTGACCCGGCAGGCCTCTGTGCCTATGGAGGGCCCACACTTTGTCCAGCCACCTCGCTGCCAGTCTTAGGGGAGCCACTGGGTCTGAGCCCTTCTCGCTTGGGTCTTCTGAGGCGACTGCCGAGCCCCAGCACAGGCTCTGCACGGGGGCAAAGCTTGCTTGGAGGGGCGGACTAGTGGGGCTCAGGGTGCCACTTTCTGTCCTTTGGTGTTGGGCTCCCGTTTTGTCAGGGAACCCTAGAATGAGACCAGCACCTCAGAACGTGCATGTGTATGCACATGGGGTGGGGACACGCACCCAGGGCAGGTCAGAGGAAGGGTGGCCGGGGGAGAAAGGGGAAGTGGATGCTGGAAAAATGGGGCATTTACTCAAAAGTCATCTGAGGCCTTCAGGGCATCAGACAAAGCCAGGCTCAGGGACCCAGGGCAAAGTGTCCCCCCTTGGCCCTCTTTTTCTGCTTGCCACCCCTGGCCCCAGCTGCCTAAACTCTAAGCCGTTGCCCAGGAAAGGCCTATTGCTGGGCGATTTCCACCCGAGGACAGAGGAGGAGTGGGACGTAGGCACGCCAGCTCTCTGAGCTGGAAGGACAGAAACCGCCGTGTGCAGCCTCGGGCAAGCCCGCCCTTCTCGGCAGCCTTCTGGTCACTAACTGTGCCTTATCTTTTGTAACTTCCACTCACTGGTCCCGATTCTGCCTTCTCCCTCTTCTACGTGACAGTCCCTTGCGTCATTCAGGCCACATGTCGTGGTCCTACAGGCCTTTTCTTTTTAGGGCCCAACACCCCCAGGTCCTTCAACTGTTCCTTGGACAGCCACAGCTGTCTGTGCCACAGCATGACGCCAGGCCCCTGGCCAGGAAAAGGCCCCCCAGGAAGGAGGTGCAGGGATGTGCACCGCGACTGCAGCTTCTTTTAGGAAACACACTGAGCACAGCGGAGAGCAGAAGGGGGGGGCAGGTAGACAGAGAGGGGAGGACTTTGCCATGACAACGCTTGCCGAGACCTCATACTTCTGCTCGCTTGGCAATCTTGAAGGAGAAATAGCACCATGGAAATCCACAGGGGAGCTCTGTAGGAGGGTTCTGAGAATTGGCCTCAGAGCTCTTCTTGTCCTGGGAAAGCACTCTGGGGGTCCCGTGCCTCCCAGAGTCTGGCGTTCGGGAGTCAGAGCATCTCACCAGGGAAAGGGGTCTCCCTGTGGTGCGTCTCAGCACGGCCATGCAACTCTGCGTTGCCTCTCCCCACCTGCAGATCTACTCTCCGGCATGAGGGGGAAATCCGAGCCACGTGCTCTTGGCCAGCTGGACCCAGGAACAGAGGCTGGGGTCTGGCCAATTGAGCCCCCCTGGGATAAGGACACCGTGGAAGGCACACAGAAACCACTCTGCCCAGCTTGCATCTAGATGTGGCCAAGCTGTTGTGGACACCACAGGGCTGGCCACGACGTGGGAGTCTCCTTGGCTGGCAGTGGCACGTGGTCAGGCGTGGACGTTGGCTTGCTTCGGCCACAGTGATGGGATGACAAGGGAGCTGAACTCCTTGGGAGGGGAGTCGCAGGCTAGTCTCCCAGGAAGAGGGTGCAAAGGCTGAAGCGTGGCTTTAGAGCCTTAACCCTTCTGTTTGGGGTAAGGGTGAAATCTACCCTCTTTCCTTGAGGTCTCAGAACTCACAGCCTGAATCTCGGGTGACCTGGCTTGGCAATGCATTGGTGTGGAGGCTCCGAATTACACTGGAAACACTGAGGGATACTCTCTCTCATCCCAAGGTGCTCACAGGTGGGCTCTGCCTGTTTGGAGGGCAGCAATGTTGTACCAGAGCCAAGCTGGGCCAGCAGTGGGCAGGGCCGGGCCTGTGGCCTGGAGTCTGGGCCTGGGCCTGGGGGATCCCACTCAGTCCCAGCTGTCCCACACTGTACTTCACTCCCAGCACGGTTTCCCTCCCCACGCCTTGGGCAAGGGGCACAGTGACAGAGGTGTTCAGCAGGTGAACCAGGGCTCAGAGGTAGCCTCCAGCTGTCTGCTGAAAGCCCTCAGCTGGGAGCCTGGCTCTAGCTCTTGCATTAGCCCACGATCTCTGTCATGTGGCCCTGACCCCAGCTCAGGCCAGATGCCTGCTGCAAGTGCTGAGGGAGGTGCTGGGGGTGGGTGTCCCCAGAGCATAGCTGAAGCCATTCTCTGACACCCCAGAGGATCTCCTCCTTTCTGAGGGTGTGTAGCATTTCCTTGGGGCAGGAGGGCAGGAGAGCTCAACATGGGGCCCAGTCATCAGTCAGCCAGAGCTGGTGCGTGCAGACATGTGTCAGGGCACTGTGGACAGCTGCAGTGCCAAATCAGGAACACGATGGCATCAACGTTGGCACAGCCAGCTGCATGTCCTTTCTAGGCCATGGACGCTTGGTGGTGGCCGGAGGGAGGGACTGTGGTGGGGTCTGAGCCTGGGCAAAGCTCACAGAACAACGTGAGGGACCCTCATTCTCCTAATTTCAGGCTTGGGAGTGAAAAGGAGAGAATGAAAGAAATAGGAGAAAAGACACAGGCAGACGGAGCAGAGACAGACAGAGACAGAGCGGATGCATCCCGCAGGGCGCATTACCTTAAGGATAATTTCTAAAGTAAAGATGCCAGTGAAGACATAGTCTGCGTTGCCTAGGATCTGAAAAGTAAGCACAGTTGGATTAGTGGCTCTGAGAGTGAGGCCGACAGCAGCAGGGGCCCGTGTGTTAGCAGCAGCAGGCGGCAGAGAGCTGGTGCTGGCACGAGGGCAGGAAGAGCAGAGAGGGATGGAGGGGCTTTACCTTCAGAGCGATTTCAATGGTGAAAATGGTGGTAAAAACAATATCAAAATAAAACAGAATCTGCAAGACAAAAAGGACCGGGGCAGGAACAGGGTGGGGGGAGCAGGATGGGAGTCAGTGGATGTCCCCGCGAAACGGACGGGAACGGGGCGGGGCGAGCGGCACACACGGCAACACAGCCCAGAGCGGGCCGGCCTCCGCAGCCCAGTGGCTGCCCACGAAGTCCCCAGATGGTGAGGGGGCTTCCAGGGTGGGCCCCAGCTGGTACTGGTCTGGGCAGTGTCAGGTTGGAGGCTTAGCTCATTAATCCAATTTACTTACAAACCCAAACCAGCCCACTAGGATGCTTGTCAGAAGGGCAGAGAACAGGGCTGGTCTTTTTGCAGGGAGATGTGAAATGCGTGGGTGTGACTGAGCTGGCCAGCTGCCGACGTTGGTCAACATCTCTACTGGGCATGGGAGGAGCATCCGCCAGGTGAGGGCCACCCAGGCTGAGGGCCAGCTCCAGAGTTTCCTGTCTTTTTATATCTCAGGTGAGGGACCAGGCATGGGGCGGACACCTGCTGGCCTCAGTGAGACAGCCCTGGACCGAGCAGGCTCCAGCACCACCCACAGGCTTGGCATGGCGTGGCTTTAGATCAGTAGGCTCCTCTGCTCATGCCCACCTGGTCAGGATCTGACAAAGTTTTGAGGTTTTAAGATACAGCAATTCTTAAACTAGTCTTTAATGCTGTTCACCAGAGCCTTGGGTGGGTCTCCCAGTTTGGATCTGCTCTCTAGAAGGCACCAAGGCTCTCTCTTTTACAGCAGGTCAGCCTTGTGATTGGCATCGCCCTGCCCATGCTCCCCTCGTGGCAGAGCACACGGGAGAAGGGCGGGAAGCCAGTGGGCGTGCTGCTAAATTTGCGGGGAACTAGAGCCCCGGGCAGCAACCACAGGGCAACAAAAGTCCTGATCGTTGCCGATTACCCAGCCAGCCTGGGGCATCTGGGCACAAGCTCTCTTACTTGCCTGTGGTCCTAAGATGGGTCTCTGTCAAGCCCTAGTCCCTTAAAGAAATGTTCCTGGTGCATCTGAGGATGAGATTTGGAGTTGGGCAACTGACTGAACAGCTACGTCAGCAACAGAAGCTGTGGGCCCAGGGGAAGGGGTGCTGGGATAACGGGCCATGCCTACGTGGTTCCTGAAGGAGGCATGCTGGACAGGGTCCTCGGCCGCCAGGGAGATGCTGCTGAGCAGGATGAAGAAGAGGATCAGGTTGGTGAATATCGTGTCATTGACGATGCGGTGACACTGGAGGCGGAACCTGCACAGGAAGGAGGAGGAGAGACGTCAGGAAAAGACGAGGGGAGGCAGACGCCAGCTCCTCCCGTCTGCTGCAAAAGCTGCTTGCTGGTTTGGGGAGTGGCCCTTGAGCCCGATGTCTTACTGCTGCCAGGTCGCTGTCATTATCACCCGCCAAGTCTCTCCAGAACTCGGTCTAGAGCACTCTCACAGCCAGTCACCTTTGACATTCTGGAGGGTCACGTCCGAGATCGTTGGAAATCTCTGAATTTCCAAATACTGCTGTGACATTAACACCTGGCTTTTGTTTGGGGACTTGTTTTCCCTATCATTGAACAAACTCATTTTATGAAACCCACTTCCTGTTTCTATGCGTAGGGAACAACGGAGCTACCTGGAGATGAGTCTGCTGAGAGGCCAGCCGAGCGACTGCGTGATAGCTCAAGTGTGCAATTCAGTCCCCACCTCAGCACAGCCGGAAAGAACGATTCATTTGGGCCTCAGGGTGCCCACGGATAGTAGCACAAATGTTAGATTCTCGAATGCCAAGGTAACTTGTACACCGTCTCTTCTCGACAGCAATATGGGAAGGAAAGTATGGGTGCTATTACCATCCTCATTCCACAGATAAAGCACTGAAACCCAGGAAGGAGAGGCTTGCCCAGGCACGCAGCCGTGGTGTGGGCCAGCTGGGGCTTGGCCCGGGCCTCCAGACTCCTCTCCTGGCATCACGGTGGACCGAACGCTCCGAGAGGTCCTCCCGCCGCAGAAGCACCGAGTCTTGGAAAGGACACTCTCGGAGAAAATCCGGTTTCATGAGAATTAGGAGAGGCCTGCAAGGGTCATCCCCTTCAAACCAGCCAGCCCACCCGTGAGCGAGGTCTGTGTGCGGGTGGCCGGGAGGGCAGACCTGCCTGAGGACGGCTGCTGAGAACAGCAGTGCTGCCCGGAAACTGCATCTCAAGCCGGGGGTGGGGTGGGGCGGGGCGGGCAGGGAAGCCTGGGACGTGCAGGCTGAGCTGTCCCCACGAGAGGCGACTGGAGGAGCCTCCCGATCCCACTTTGAGTCCACAGGACTCTCACCAAGATGGAGCACTGAGGTCAAGATTGATTGAAAAATCATCAAACACACAAGAGGATAAGGTGAGAATCAGAGGAAACACCAAATAAGAGATTTAGACCTCCAAAGATGGTGCATATTGAAAATACTAGATACAGAATATAAAAAATTCAAAACTGTATTTGAAATAGTCGATAAAATAAGGGACTTGCTCACAAAGAGGATGAATCAGCACCAACTATTAGACATAGACAGATGGAGCTGAAAAATCAAGCAACAAATGGAACTGACTGAAACAAAAACAACATAATGGTCAAGATAAAAATAATGGCTTGCACAGTAATAGGGTTGAGAAGGGAAATGGGAAACTAGAAGGCAGATCTGAAGAAATCGCTGGGAGTGCGGGAGGAGAGGCGAGACGACAGGGGCAGGCCACGCGCAGAGCCGGGCCGGGCTGTGAGGGTCTGGCTGGACGTCGTGCTGCGAGGAACAGACAGGCACGGAAAGGCAGCACTTTCAGATTAAGGCTGCCAATTTTCAAGAACGAAAGAAAAATATAAATCCACAGATCTAGGAAGCATGACATAGTCTAAGCAAAATAAATGGAAAGAAATCCATGCCTCAACACGTGGCAGTGAATCTGCCCAACGCCAAAGGCGACAGAAGTTAAAGGCAGCTATAGATAAAGGTTAGTTCCTCACGCAGGGACAAGCGTTGGGACGACAGCTGACCCCACAGTGGAATAATGTCCTCCGCGTGCTGAGGGACAGGCACTGTCAGTCCACAGTTGTGTACACAGCAAAACTGTCTTTCAAGAACAAGAAATGAAAATAATTACAGATACTTATCTGTAGAGGTCAGGTGAATTTACTGTAAAGGAACAAGAGGAACTGCTACAAAATGTATTTTAGGAAGAAAGAAAATGTTGCAGAAGGATAGACCAAGCTGCATGAAAAAATGGTGAATAAATAAAATGTTGAGTTGTATATAAATCCAAATGCACACTTTCTATATATGTCATGATGATGATAATAATAAAAATATGAACTTGGGTTAAAAATAAAGCTTAGGACTAAAATATTAATCGACAGTATCATGTAAATCAGGAGGAAATGGGAGTCAACGTAGCCTAAGGTTCTTCTATTGCATAGGACGAGCTTTACAATATTGCTTACATTTTCTTATGCTAATAGACTTAGTAATTTATCAATGTTCATCACCAAAAGCTGAGAAATAGAGTTTACACATTTCAAGAAGTGAAGAGAAAAATAAACACAGATCTTCTGATTCAGAATCCAGGATACTCTGACCTAAATCAGCGTCTGTTTATACAAGCTGTGGGGAGTGGGGGAGTCCCAGGCCCCATCCAGGGGTTCGGGGACGATGCGGGCACTTGCTGGGCTTGTGCTGTGAGAGAGCAGAGCCCACTGTCCCCACCATCCCTGCCCACCTGTTGCTGGGGCTGAAGACGAAGAAGGCACTGGCTTCTGGCATGGGGACCGCCTTCTCCTTGAGGTGCAGCTCAGACAGTGGTCGTGGGCGGGGGCCGACAGGCATCTCTGGCTCCTCCTCATCCTCTTCTGTAAGGAGAATAGCACTGTTCTAAACAACTCCACCACGCCCACCTATGTTCACCACTGTGCCCCCGACTCCCAGAGACGTCCTCCCTGGCAGAAACCAAGGCATCATGGTGTCTGAACACGTAGGGCACCAACCACGACAGACCTGCTCTGCCCCTGTGGGTGCTGTGGGAGCCCATATCCGCTAGAGAAAGACTCAGCAGGCCGTACGCAGTAAGCTGGGTTTTAAGTAGGGTGACCAACTGGTCCCAGTTGGACCAGGACTGTCGTGGTTTTAAAACTGAAATTCCCACATCCAGGGAACCCCTCTAGTCCTGGGCAGACCGGGCTGCTTGGTCATCCTAGGTGTAGGGACTAGAAAAGGTGACCAGTGAGACCGGGGTGTTGCCAGGTGTTACTTGTCTATCAGGGCTGCAGGTGGGGGAAGGGTTGGCTTAGTCGGCTTGCGGAATCCCTTGCAAATAACCCCACCCTTGGAAGTTCCAGGAATTTAAAACCAATACATCCCCAATTTCTGAAACTACCAAAAAGTCATGTGCTGTGGAGATGACAGGACAATACTGCTGACCACAACAGGCCCTTCTTTCAAAGGTTTAGACACTGATACCAATTAAAGAAGCTCCTTTGTCCCCCGGCCAGTGGCCGCCACTCAGACAGCTTCTTCCCGCTCCCGCCAGCACACGCCCCCGGCAGGAACCACGCACAGCCTGTTCTGGCCAGATGTGTTTAAAAGCGTTCAGCAGAGGAAGGGTGATGGCATGGAATTACGAGCTGGACTCCCCAGCCAGATGCCTGTATCCACGTCTTGGCTCTGGTTCTTTCTGGCTGTGGGCATTTTATTAGTCTCCGTGTGCCTCAGTTTCTCCATCTAAGGTGGAGCAATAATGATAATACAAACAAACCTCGGAAGGGTCCTGTCACACTGCAACTGCTATATAAGCGATAGCGGCTTTTATTACGATCCCTACCTGCGGGGAGACTGAGCCCGTGGGTTGGCGCTCGACCTCTTTCTCAGCCTCACCCCCATCTGCCCCTGCTGCCTCGCCAACCGTCCACTTGCACCAGGCTCTCTGCACACTCGCTGCGCTGGGCTGAATAGTGTCCCCCGAAATTCGCACCCACCTACAACTTCAGAATGTGGCCTTATTGGAAATAGGGTCTTTGCAGATGTACTCAGTTATGATGAAGTCACACTGGCCCCGAACCTAATGACTGTTGTCCTTGTAAGGAGAGACTCAGGGTCGCGGGGCACATGCAGGGAGGAGGACACGTGGAGACAGAGGCAGAGACTGGAGCGATGCAGCAACAAGCACAGGACTGTGGCAACCACAGCAGCTGTGAGGCCAGTGAGGATTCCTCCCTAGAGCCTTCCAGAAGGAGCAGGGCCCTGCGGACACCTTGATTTAGGACTTCTGGCCTCCAGAACAGTGGGAGATACATTTCTGTTGCTTTAAGCTTTGCAGCGTGGGGTCATCTGTTAACCTCGCGCCCCCCTGCTTGGACTGCCCTTGGCCCTTTCCTCACGCTCCCCCTCCCCGCTTGGCCCGCCCTTCCCCCCTCTCTGCAGAGCTCACAAGCACCACCTCTGCAGCGGCCCCCTTCGCCCAGCTTCCCTGAGTCCCTGGGCTCCAGGGAATGACCTTCCCGTGAGTTCCAGCAGCACCCCGGCCCCCAGAGCCATGGATGCCTGATCCTGGGTGCATCTGTCCCCCTCCACGTGCTCAGGCCCTGGAGGGAGAAACCATGCCTGGCGCACAGGAGCCCTGACTTCTTGGTGATAGTTAAAGTTCCGCATCCTTCATGAGGAAGGGGATTTTGCAAAAGATGAGGGTCAGGTGGAAGCGGATCTGGCTGGAGAAAGACAGTTATGGGAAGCTCATATGACGGCCCTGGCCGTGCTTCTCTGCACTCTCTCCCCTGGTTAAAAGGAAGCCAGGTGGTGCAGGCAAAGGTATCTAGCACGGGAAGTGGCTCCTTACCAAACAAGAAGCGTTTAGGGACCCAAGGCTGCTAAACCAGCAGAATGTGGCCTCAATCAGAGCCTTTCCCAGGGCAGTTAGGGCTGACCAGCAAGGTCACGTCTCAGCAGAAGGGAGGCACGGGTGAAAGACTGCGGACAGGCCAAGAGTTGGAGGGTTTCTGACACTCAACCCTTGTATGTAAAAGAAAAGTCTTCTACTTAAAGTAGAATAAGTAAAACCAGAGATCACCTAAGTCATGATATTTATAAGTGAAACTGAATTGAGAAGGATCTCAGATTTCTGCCTAGGTGTTTGTATTCTTCTCAGTTTGCTCGACATGCCCCAACACTTTCTTACTATGATAGTTTGATAACAGGTAATTCTATGCTTGCTGTAATCGTTTATGTGTGCAGAAAACTGTATTTCTAGCTTTGTGCTGTTCCTGCTCCTGCGCTCGCCGGCCCCCTGTTCAGGAAGTCCTGCCCTCGTTTCCGTCCCGGGAGGAGCGAGATAGCCGGTCCGCTCAGACGCACCAGCTCAATCGCAGCTAACGCTCAGGAGGAGACGATTTCCAAAGCACAGCTCAAATTTGTAAGGCAGCAGCAGTTTGTCAGCGTGCGAGGCTCAGCGTGTATACGGATGAGGAGGGGCTGACGGTCAGGCAAGGCCAGGTAAAGCTCACGGGTGGCAGAGGAACCCCCTGGACTCTGACTCCCAAGGCGGTGCCGTCCATGGGAGCTTTATCCTCCGGGTCTGGTCCTGGAGGTGGGGAGCAGCGTGGGGAGGGGGGACGGCCATGCGGTGGGCAGGGCGGGTGGGAGCACCCACAAGCAGACCTAGCGCCCCCACTGGGTGCTTGGTGACCCTTGCCCCTCCCATGGGACGCCCACTTGCACCGCTGTGATTTTGCTCCTGGCCAACTAAAACAAAAACATTATTTGTAAACATCCAGTATCTACAGGGCCCTGAGCTCGAGTTTGGGAACACAAAGCCGTGATTCTCGTCCTTGGAGAGCGCAGCGTTTCTAGCAAGGTGGGCGAGTCCACCAGCAGCCGAGAGGGGAGGCATGCTGGCTAGGGCCGCCACCCAGGGCCCTGCCGCGGGAGCAAGGAGCAGGCTGGGGACGCAGGCTCTGCACGGGGGATCTCTTCTTACTGGCTCGAGGTCACCCTGCATTCCTCTTTCTCCCCCAGCATCCAAGCGGTCAGTAAACCCTCCGGCCCTACCTGCAGAGTGAACCCCAAGCCCGACCACTTCTCCCCATCTCCACACCATGGCCCTGGCCCCAGCTGCCATCGTCTCTGCCTGGACACTGCGCGGGTCTCCCCGCCACCCCGGGTCTGCTCTGGACCACCCACCACCCTTCCCTCACGGCAGCCAAACCGAGTCTTTGAAAGGGGAAGTCGGACATCAGACGGCGGCTCTCCACACGGTGGACCAGACCCAGCCTGTGGCGTGGCCACCGAGGCCCTGTCCCTTCGACCCTGCCTGGCTCCAGCTCTGTCCCTTGGTTCCCTCTGCCACACGCACGGCAGCCCTCTCGGGCCCGTGCAGCCCCTCAGAGTCTGCACTCAGTTCCTCCACCTGAGCGCCTCGCTCTGACGCCAGTCTTGCTCCCCTGAATCCCTCAGCTTTCAGCCCAGTGCTGCGTCCTCAGAGAAGCCTGGACGAGCACAGATCGGGGCGGTCTGCCCACTCGCCCTCCCCAACACGGCCCTCGGTGGTGTCATCTTCACACCGCCTGATGGGACCTTAGTGGCTGGCTGCTTCCTGCCTGCGTCCCCACGGCCGTGCCGGCTCCGGGAGGGCACAGGGCTTCTCCGTCTGCCCACGGCTGTGTCCCAGGGGCCTGGTGCAGTGCCCGGCACACAGGAGGTGCTTCATGAGTAGTTAATGAACATCTCCAAGGTCTCTCCCAACTCCAGCGTCTATGGCAGTCGTACAGTCCTGATATAACTGCTTCCGCCTCTTCAACTCCCCAATCCAAAGCCCGGTGGAGACCACGCTCCTCCACGAAGCCTCCCCAGCCTCCGCCACGCCTCTTGGCTCCCCTCGTCCTCGGACCCTGGCAGCCATCAGAGGCTCCCCCAGAATGGTTGGTGCTGTGCCACTGTCTGTCTGGTGTCACTTTTTTTTATGTGTGCTTCTTAAGTTTAAGTCCCTAGTGGCTATTACGAACACCTGTATGCTCATGCAAATACATTAATAAACTAAATAAAAGCAGAATTAGCTGCCACTTCTCTGGGCACTGTTTGTTTCTCGCTGGTGAGCTGAGGTCTGTCTGCTACGAGGGTGTGCCAGCCTGGGCGGCTAAGTCAGCTGGTGAGCGTCTGAGGTCAGGCAGACAGGGAAGGACCCCGGGGCCAGCGCTGGCTTCCCGGCCCCTTTGTGTGACTCAGAAACAGGCTCCTGCTCTGGGTGTCCACGGCCACCCCAGGGCCAGCACACTGCAGGCTGGAGTCCACTCCGCCACACACCCTTGGGAGCAGGGAGAGGGCAGAGGGCGACCCCAGGAGGGGGGACCTTGTGCTCCCTGGTGTCGGCCCTCCTCTCTAGGGTCTGGCTGGGGCAGAGCAGGAGGGAGGCTCGCCAGTGCTGCCCGGCAAGGGGCATCGTGTGAACCGGGCACCACAGCCCAGCTGCCCAGAAGGGACGGGTCGGGAGGACAATGGCAGATGAGGCTCTGCGCCTTTCTCAGTTAGGAAGGAAGAGAAGCAGCTGGGAGTGAGAGATCGGCCAGATGGAGGTGACAGCCAAGTGCCCTTCAGAGGGGTCTTTGGGAACTGATGCTCCTTACTCTGACGCCAGTCTTGTTCCTCCAAATCCCTCAGCTTTCAGCCCGAATGTTGTGTCCTCAGAGAAGCCTGGACTGACCACACACCAGACAGAGAGTGGCACAGCACCAACCATTCTGGGGGAGCCTCTGATGGCTGCCAGGGTCCGAGGACGAGGGGAGCCAAGAGGTGTGGTGGAGGCTGGGGAGGCTTCCTGGAGGGTGGTCTTGATTGGGCTTTGAATCGGGGAGTTGAAGAGGCTGTAGCAATTATTTCAGGGGCAGGCAGGGGAGGGAGGAGTGGGCAGGGCAGGGAGAGCTGGGAGGCACAGGCTGACTTCGCCTCTGGGGGTGGGGGATGTATGGAGCCACCAGCTTTAAGAACGGCTGTCCTGGGTCCTCCTGGTGAGAAAATGGAAACTGGGATCGTGAGCAAATGGGACCACAGGGCCGGCTTCAAAGGCCTGAGTGGGGGATGGCAAACGCAGGACAGCCTCAATTAGCCACAGACCAGAGGTCTCAGTGCAAAGGTTCAAAGATGTATGGGACCAAGGGAAACAAAGGCTGGGTCTGGAGGAACCTAGAGAATCCAGGAAGGGACATACGCTAAAAAATCTATGGAATCCCGAGGACCCCGCAGAGTGTGGGCAGAGCCTTTCAGGTGGACAGATCAGCATCCCGGGGCTCCTCGGAGCCCTGGACAGCTACGTGCTGGGCCAACCGGGAGGCACTTCTAGGATGGCTGACATGGTGAAAATATCCTCATTAGTTCTTTTTTTCCTTGACAGTCTCTTCTTTGATTTCATTAGTTCAACAAAGTAGAGAACAGCCGGGAGTGTAATATGCAGAATAATAGAATAATAGATGCAAGAGGTGTGTCTGGCCCATGGCCACGCAGAACAGACAGGCATGAGCTTGGCTGCTGCTGGGTGCCTGTGTGCAAAGACCCGCAAACCCTGCTCTCTCCTGCTGTGTGCGGGGAGGAGGCATCCTAGGGACTGGCCTGCTGGGACAGACTTTTTGCAGGGCCCAGAGGGATTTGTTTTATTAAACTTAACATGTACACAGAGTAGAGAGATTCCTATGGTGAACCTCCATTTACCCAGCTTTGACAACTTTTTTTTGGAGACAGGGTCTCACTCTGTTTCCCTGGCTCAAGTGATCCTCTTGCCTCAGCCTCCTGAGTAGCTGGAACTACAGGCACAGCCACCACACCTGGTTAATTTTTCTATTTTTGGTAGAGACAGTCTAGCTCTTGCTCAGGCTGATCTCGAACTCCTGGCTTCAAGTGATCCTCCCACCTTGGCCTCCCAGAGTGCTGGGATTAGAGGTGTGAGCCATTGTGCCCTGTGGTCGACAACTTTTGACATTTTGCTGATCTTGTTTCATTTGTCTTCTCTGCCCCCATTTTTTTGTTGTTGGAGTATTTCAAAAGCAACTTTTAAACATTTTAGACTCAGTCCATAAACACTTCAGCTTTTAAAAACAGAACTACAAAATATTATTATACCAATAAGATTAACACAAATTACTTAAAATCATTTAACTCCCAGTTCATATTCAGTTTTCCTCAATTACCTTGAAAATGTCATTTTAAAGTTTATTGTTCAGGATCAAGACAACATCCTCTCACAGTATTTGGGTGACATTTCTAGTAAGTCTTTGAAATTCTGTAAGTTTCCCCCAAGAAGGGTTTTTAAGACTTCAAAAGTCTTAAAGCTCCTCACATTGGAAAAACCCTTCCTGCTCTTTCCATCCGCGCCCCAGGAAACCACATCCTCTTTTCCTCACAGGAGGAGGGGGCTGAGGATGAGGATGGCGTGACCACGGGGAACCTGCTTCCCAAAGACCACAGAAGAGCCCACTAGCGTCCTTGCAGATCTAGCAGAGAGTCAGTGGAGGGAAAGTGACTGGTTCTCAGCCACCTAACTTGGTTACCAACCCAAATATAGCCTAACCTACACAGAGAGGGGCATGTCGGTAAAACCAACAGTCCCTGACGGCATGTTTTTGCCTTCAAGCTTGAAGCTGGTGATGGTATCTGCAATTCTAGGTCAGAGAAGGCAAGCCCAGGGCGTGTGCAGGGCATGGGATTTCAGGAAGCAAGGGAAGTGACTTCTGGAGGGAGGACCTTTGACATTAGAATGCTTTAAAAGGAGACTGCCTGCCGATTTACGTAGCGGGCAGAAGCATGAGACGGAGTCGGGAAGAGCTCTTTTTGTAATGAGAGGCCTGAAAGCATTTTCTAAAGCAACAAGTGGGCCATCTGTGTTGGCAGCTGTCCCTGCACTTGGTACTGCCTCCTGCACAGGGGATAGGCAGGCTTGGGACTTGCTGCTATTGTTAAGTGAGCACAATGCTGCGACACATGCTGAACTAATACATTATACAAGTTAATAATGATTTCACACGTGATATAATCAAACCTTAAATGTATACAGAACCCAGCTTGCAAAGGACATGAAAGCACTGCTCAGACGTGATCTTACCATGAGGAGACCAGAAGCAAAGCTGTCACCCAGGTGATAACTGGTAATGCTTCAATGTAGAGACAGCAGACATTTCCCGGTGTCAAGCGACACTGGAGCCACCTGTCCCTAATCTACGCTACTCTCCTCTGGCTTTAGAATCCAGCTCTCCACCCCCAGCTCCCAATCTCAGAGTCAGGCTGTGGGGCTGGTACCTGCAGTTTCTGGGTTGGGGTAGGGGCTCTTCTCCTCATTTTCACTGGGCTGGAGCTCATCCATGTTGATCTGCGCAGCCAAGAGGGGAAGGAGGAAGAATCCAGTTAGGCATGTTCCACAGCTTGAGGCTTGGAGAAGCCTTTACATTGCATTACAGCCAGGGGCTGAGCTCAAGAATGTGTCCTTGTCACTTTGCACGTCCCCTTCCAGACATCAGCAGAAGCCTGAGATGGCACCGGTCTGCCGTCTCTGCACCCCCGCCCCACCCTCCTGTCACCCCCAGGGGCTTCTCCCATGGGGGTCTTTCCTTCTCTCCCCCTGTCCACAGGGGCTGGCCTGGGAAGGCTGTGACCTCCCTCCCTCTGCACTGGCCCCCGGCTCTCACCTTTGTGGCAGGCGGAGACTCTCCGTCAGCCGTGATGGATTTCAGCTCAATCTTCTCCTCCTTGGCTTCCTCTACCGCCGGCTGCTCCATCACCTCTAGTTTCTTCTCTGGGCTGGCAGTCCTGGCCGGCCAGCAGGAGAAAAACAGAAACCAGTGTTTACTGGAGTCGTGGGGAACAGTGCAGAAGGCCACTGCCCTGTGGTCTGCTGGGGGCCAGTGGGGGCAGATTCCCTGGGACTGTGTCCCTCTTCCCCAGGGCACTGCGTGTGCAGCCGTCACGGGTGCTCGGGGCTGCACTCCGCCTGCCCTGTCCGCACTCCATCAGCCTCTTGCAGCTTCTCAGCCACCCCAGGCCCCAAATCAGAGGAGGGTGATGGGTCTCATCCAGGACTGGTTCCTGGGGGAACCCTGCTAGGTACCCAGCAGCTGCACAGCCTGGGACTGTCCTGTGTAGACAGTGATGGGAACGATGCAGGGCCCAGTCTGGCCTTCTGAGCACCGGGAGGAGCTGTAGCAGCGAGAAGGTGACACTATGCGAGCTGGGCTGTGCCTCGCCTCGGAGCGGCTGCCCTCGTCCTCCCCGACCCTGTTCTCCCACCACCCATCACGGCTTCTCTTCTCAAAAGAGAGCCCCTCAACTTCCTACACAAGTGGGAGCACAGCACACTGCAGAGACTGCGACTCACAGTGGTCCCGAGGAAGCAATGCCTCGCCATCAGGAGAGAGGCCCCACCTAGCGGGGGGCCTGCGGGGGCGAGTGTCCACACCTCTCTTTACTGCCAGTGGAAGTGACAGTCCAGAGCGGGGCCCCTGGGGCCCTGGACGGGGCAAGCTTAGCGGGTTACCTGGCCAGCTTCTTCCTCTCCTTCTCTTCTTCCTCTTCCTTTTGGGCAGATGTGAGGCTCTCAGCATCAGCCAGGTTGTCCACAGCAATGGCCAAGAACACGTTCAGTAGGATATCTGTTTGTGTCCATTCTTAAAGAAAACGACCCTTGGCCTTGGGGTTTTGGTGGGCACAGGCACAGGGAGGGTGTGGGACAGGCAGGCAGAGCTCCCCAGCAGAGGGAGCTCTGGGGTGGCCACCTGGAGGGGCCCCGGCTGTCCCTTGCTTCTGTGTCACCCTGCTAGCTACCTGGAGCTCTCTGAAGGGTGGAGACTGGCTGGCGGCCGGAGTGGGCGGGACGAGGCGGCAAGCCCTGCCTCGCCCTCTAATTGCTGAGTTTCATTTCTGGTGTCCCGCTGAGAAGCCTGGCTGTAACTGGCATTATAGACAGCACTGTCTCTAGCAGGATGCAGAGGGCTCCTGAGAGCGGCTCATCGTAACGGGCGCTGAGGCGGCGGCCTGCTGTCCCTGCCAACTCGTGCCGTGAACCGCACACCCAAGACCCTGGGCGGGTCTGGCAGGGGCAGCAGAGCTCGGGAATTCCTAACTGAAGCAGCCACTTGCCTGTTTCTCCCTGCCCTGCCTCCCCCTCCCCCACACAAACACGTGGGTCAGACAACTGCGGACTGGGAGAAAGTGCACGGGTCTTCAAGTTTGCCAAGCTGGCTCCAGCCCCTGGCGCCCGAAATCCGCGCTGTTCCACACAGACGGAGCGCAGGCCCAGGTGGGGGGGGGGCGAGGGGGGGTGGGCGCTGCTGGGCACCTGCCCCTGGGCCCCAAGCCGTGCAAGGGGCTTTGTACACGTTGTCCCATTAAAACTCCCGATGCCCCCTTAAGTAGCAGGCAGTACTGTTGCGTTACTGCATTCTGCAGACCCTCCAACGTGCAGGAGGTCGCCCGGCTGGTAAAAGGTGACGCCTAGTCTGTAGGCGCCGATGATGGCGTTTTCTGCACTACCTTAGCTGGGACCTGAGCCGAGTCTTGGCCCAGAGCTCTTCCTGTCTCCAGCGGCTCTGGGTGCAGCTCTCACGGGCCTGTGAGCAGGGGAAGGGAGACGCACTCGTGGCTTGTGACCCCAGAAACCCCCCTGTGGCCGGGATGGGGAAGGGTCTGCCCAGCCCTGCCTGTGACTAGAGTCCTGGGGGCAGCATCAGAGAGGGCTGCCGACCAGAAAGCAGGGAGGAGGGCCGAAGGTCGTTTGGAGGCTGGCGCTCACCCTCCTCCTCTGAGCACCCTACCTCTAAGCAGAGGCACCGGCCTGGGGAGCCCACCCAGGTGCGCCCGTGAGTGGCTGCACAAGCCACACGCCAGGGGGCGTCCCTCACCTAGATTACAACAAGAACGCGCCTCTGGGAGTCCTGCCGCGTTGCAGCCCTGAACGGTCTGGAAGGTGGACCGCACCCACCCCAGAGCTGGGCTTCCACCCAGACCCGCCTCTGCCTCCGGTGTTCTAGGCTGGGCCCTGCTCCTCCCCGGTGGCCTGGCGGGGGCTGGCAGGGGGCGGGGGCTGTGGCGGGCAGCCGAGCAGCCCCAGCAGGACCCGGGGCACACACAGGGCACTGTGCTGCAGGTGGGGGTGGGGCATCGGGGGTGGGGAGGCAGCTGCAAAGGATACAATTTCCACAGATGAAGAGGATGATGAAGTAAATACAGACTAACATCCCTGGAAAAGAGGGGCCGCCATAAGCCATGATCCCATCATACATCACCGAATTCCAGTCCTCCCCGGTCAGGATCTGAATGACACATTCCCACCAATAAGGGACACAGCGTTAGACCAACAGCAAACCCCAAAACCACCCTGCCCTGCCCACTATGTTCACAAAAATGTCCAAAATCTCTTTTGCGTCTTTCCCTCCTCCTGGCCCCCGATTCTCCTCCCCAGGGGCTCTGAGCTATTGACCTGGGTGAGTTTGAGCCTGTCCTTAGACAAAAATGCATGGCCACTGGCATGGTATTGTTTGGGGGTGACCGAAGGGCCTGCTGCCTCCCACGTGTGTGCATGACTGCAGTGAGCCCATCCTCTGGGGCGGGGAGGCATCGGAGCCCGTCACAGCTGCGGACGTGCTCGCAGAGAGAGTGACCTGCGAGTAGCACCAGCACTCTGCGAACTTTAGTCACCAGGGCGCCATTGCGCCATCTTGAAGATTTTGGCAACATGCTCATATTCACTTTTATCTATAAATCTACTTATCTACTTTCAAACTTAAATACATTTTACTTTAACTTTTCCCTAAGTCAAAATATCTGTGAAATCACAAATTTGATGGGCCAGTTACATTTTTTCCATGGACAAGCATGGTGGGTGGGAAAGACAATGTGTCATGACCCCCCCACCCCCGGACCCCTGATGAGTGCAGTCTGCTTTGCTTTGTTTATATTTTGGGCTTTCATGACTAAGAAAGCATTCTGAACGCTCGGAGTTTTTCCCCCCCGAACGTCCACCCAGCAGTGGCATTCCATGGGGCATGGGGTGGGGGAGGCTACAGACAGAACGTAGGACTCTCCTGGCAGGGGCCCCTCCAGGGCTGACCTCGGCTGGCTTTGGCTGCCCAGTGAAGGGTGCAGCTTCCCACCCCTGCCCTGCCGACCTCCCTCCAGTGCGAGCCCCAGCAGAGAAGAGTCCGTACCTGAAACACAGTGAGGAGGGACTGAGGGAAGTTGTCAAATGTGCTTCTGCGGGTCTGCATCTCATCAAAGTTGAACTTCCCTCCAAAGAGCTGCATCCCCAGGAGGGAGAAGATGATGATGAAGAGGAAGAGGAGAAGGAGCAGGGAGGCAATGGAGCGCACGGAGTTGAGCAAGGACGCCACCAGG
The DNA here is from genome assembly GCF_020740605.2 of Lemur catta. Classification (NCBI taxonomy): domain Eukaryota; kingdom Metazoa; phylum Chordata; class Mammalia; order Primates; family Lemuridae; genus Lemur; species Lemur catta. The sequence continues at coordinate 97,972,075 of NC_059133.1, forward strand.
TTGCTCAAGGAGTTCCAGTACCTGCGAGCCAAGGGGAGGAGGTCAGCACCTTCCCTGGGCCTTCCGTCCCTGCCCCGCTCCCTCGCCCACCGCCTGTTGCCAGTGCACGGGTGGATATCCACGCCCCACTGCCGTCCCCTTCCTGGGGCGGGTGCTGGTCAGGTGTGAACTGGGCCGCTAAGCTCCCTCAGGTCCCAGAGTCGGCGGCGTGGGACGGGGAAGGCAGGGGCATTGGTTTGAAGCCCGGGTGCCGACCTAGCTCTGCTGGCTGCCACTGCTCGTGCTTTTGAACACGCCACTGAGCTTCCCTGCTGCCTGCATCCCTGTCTGTGAGGTGGAGACCACGCTGGCACATGCTGCCCTAGGTTACTGGGAGGACTACATGCGATAACCTAACCTGCCCAAGGCCCCAGTATAGTGCCTGGCACACGGCTGATAAAGGCCAGTAGTTACTGTTGTCACCGTTGGTCTTCAAATAGGGAAAAAAACACAAAGCATTTTTATTTTCAAGAATGCCGTCTGAGCCCGGCCCGGGTGGCAGTGGCCAGCAGAGGTATGAGTTAGGTCCCTCATGGGCTGCCCCAGAATTGGTTTTTAAAAGGCCTTTCCTCTGGAAATTCTGATTCAGTAGCCATAGTTTGGGACCCTGATATCTGTGTTTTTAACAAGCGTCCCACAGGATTCTGGCCAGCGGCGAGTCTGGGAGAGCCCGGGCTGCGGCAAGCCGGGGGCTCCACCGGGAGCGGAGCGGGAGCTCTGCCCTGAGCAGCGCGGGCCTTGCTGGATCGTGGGGAAGAGGTCCCGGGCCCCTCTCCACTGCAAATATAGAGGCCCTTCATCGTAGCCTGGGGGACCCCCTTTTCTTGGGAAAGTGCGAGAGGCAACGGCTGCTGGATGCGGCTTGGGCAGCCATGCAAGGGTCTGCTCAGCGTCGGGGGGTGCCCTGCACGGAAGGGGTGGCGGCCCCAGGCAGCAGGCGCAGCCCCTCTGGCCCGCCTGCCCACGAGTCACGTCGGGGGGCTCCCAGCTCATGATCGGTCCACACAGCGGATCGCTGCTGCTGCTCTAGTGAACGGCCCATGGCTCTCCAGAGAAGGGGTCTGCATCAAGTGACAGAAGCAGCCGGGCCGGCAGTGTGGATGGTGACACGACCGTCTTCCCAACCCGTCCTCTCACACTCCTTTCTCCTTCGCAGCCCTTCCCCTCTTCTGTTCTGCCTGCCAGCCACACCCTATTTGAAGAACATTAGCATGCATTTATTTGTATCTGTTGTAGAAATGCTCTTAAGTGTATTTCACTTGCGAAAATACGCTCTAAGTTTTAGAGGGCAGAGCCCAGAGGTTTCCCCTCCATCTTCCCCAGTCTTTGTCCACAAGTAAATTCTGTATGACCCTGTATGTGAGCCAGGCTGCCTGGGGCCCCGTGGGCTGGAGCTGCAGTGACCACTCGCCGCAGGACGGTAACCTCCCTGAGGGTGGAGCACCCTCTCCTCCCACACGGACAGCAGCGTTGCCAAGCCTGCCCAGCCCAACACCGCTTGGGAGTGTTATCATTTCCTAAATCCTGATTCCCAGGTCCCAGCCCAGAACCATGAAGTCCTGGTGTCTGGCGCTGGGACTTGGTGGCCCTCACCCAGCCGGCCCAACACTTGCCGTAGCTGGGAGTTAGGGACCAGTAGCTTCAGAGTATATTTATCGTGAGAATCTCCCGCTGTGTCAGCGGGAGAGTGTCTGCAAGTGCACTGAAGTCACAGATCCCCCTAGAGATCCCTGTGTGCGTAATTGTCACAGAATGTTCTGGAAAAGTCTCCATGGCCATGGAAGGCTGCAGCCTTAGTTTTCATGAGGTAAACCGCTATGAGGGACCAGTAACTCAAACCAGGCTTATGGCTGAGATTCAGATATGTCTGACAGCCCCAGGGATCCCAGCAGGAGCCAGATAAGGAGGCCCCAACTCCAGAGAGAAAGTCACCATAAGTGGGACAAACTCTGGCAGAATGGCCCAGATGGGGACAGAGATGGAAGGTGAGGTGAGAAGGACATCTCCTGACGGAGGAGCCCCTGGGGCGCCTGGGCTTGCGGGGAAGAGGAGGCTGTGGTAGATAAACAAATCGAGTCATCTGGGAGGAGAAGTCTCTTCCGGAAAGGTTGTGCATGGAGCTGTGTGACAGCCGTAAGGTTGAGGGGCCACCAGTGGGGCCGAGCATGTGATTAAAGTGCCTGCCCAGGCCCCTGCCTCCCTCAGCGGGTATCCGGGGCAAGTCTGGGCTTCCCTTAGTCAATCGGGTGGCAGCCCACAACATCCAGACTGTGGGATGACAGAACTCCTGTCCCCCACCTGCCACCTTCCCCAACTCAGCCAGTGAGAACCGTAGTTTGTGGCTTAAGCTCAAATCCTCAGAGCACTCCTCTCTCTCACACCCCACATCAGCAAATCCTGCAGCTCCATCTTCAAATACATCCTGAATCTGGCCATCCTCCATCACCTCCATCACCCGGCCCAAGCCACTGGCCTCTTGCCCTCACTGGCTGCCCTGCCTGGACTATGGCTCCCTGCGGCTGCTCTCCACACCACAGCAGCAGGTCCTGCCGTGATGGAAGCCACACCAAGCCTCCAGCCTACTTAAGCCCTTCGGTCACTGCACCTCCTCCTCAGGGCAGAAGCCTGAGTCCTCACGAAGGCCTGCAGACCTTGCTGAGTCCAGCCCCACTGCCCCAGGCAGCTGGCTACACACCGCCTGCCTTGTCCTCTCGGGCCTCCTCGCCGTCTCTCCAGCTTCCAGAGCTCTCCTCTGGGCCCTGGGGTCCTGCTGCGTGGGCTGTCCCGCAACACCGCAGACGCACACAGCTTGGCCTCGGCCCCTTCAGGCCTTGGCCCACAGGATGCCCGGCTAGGGGGGTCCCACGCCACCACCTCTCCACCCCCTCACCCTACTTCTTCCTAGATATCAGCTGAGACAAAGAATTTAAGAAGACCCCAAAGACAATCACAGGAACAAACAATCATTAATAAAAGGAACTTAATTAAATTAAAAAGCTGCTACGTAGCCAAGGAAACAACAGAGCGAATAGACAACCAACAGAATGGGAGAAAATATTCGCATGCTATACATCCGATAAAGGGTTAATAACCAGAATCTACAAAGAACTCAAGCAAATTGGCAAGAAAAAATCAAACAACCCCATTAAAAAGTGGGCAAAATACATAAACAGCTTTTCAAAAGAAGATAGACTGATGGCCAATAAACATATGAAAAAATGCTCAATGTCACTAATCATCAGGGAAATGAAAATCAAAACCACAATGAGATATCACCTAACCCAAATGAGCATGGCTTTTATCCAAAAGCCCCAAAACAATAGATGCTGGCGTGGATGCGGAGAGATAGGAACACTAATACCCTGTTGGTGGGACTGCAAACTAGTGCAACCTCTATGGAAAGTCATATGGAGATTCCTCAAGGAACTAAAAGTAGACCTACCATTTGATCCAGCAATCCCACTACTGTGGATTTACCCAAAGGAAAAAAGTCATTCTATCAAAAAGACACTCGAATGTTTACTGCAGCTAATTCACCATTGCAAAGATGTGGAATCAACACAAGTGCCTATCAATTCATTCGTGGATTAGTAAAATGTGGCATATGTACACCATGGAGCACTACTCAGCCATAAAAAATGAATTAATACCTTTTGCAACAATCTGGATGGAACAGGAGACCATTCTCCTAAGTATTGCAAGAATGGAAAAACAAACCACATGTACTCACTATTAAATTGGAACTAACCAACCGATCAGCACTCAAGTGCACAGATGGAAGTAAACTCAACAGAAATTGGGCAGGTGGGAGGGGGGCGGAGGGGATGGGTGAAATCACACCTAACAGGTACAATGTACACTATCTGGGTGATGAGTACACTTACAACTTAGACTCAAGCAATACAACAGCAATCCATGTAACCAAAACACTGACACTCCCATAACATGCTGAAATAAAAAAAAAAGACAAACGCAGAAGCTGGTTGTTTGTGCTATTTGTCTTCAACCTACTGTTGCTTCCCATTCACCAGGGGCAGAGGTGGGCTGGGGCCCATGGCTGGCCTGCCACCTGTCCCTTCTGTGCCTCTGGAGCAGGATCAAGAGGGCAGAGCTGGAGTGGGGCCTGGCAGCACGAGGGTCCACCCCGCACATGCGCATGAGTGGGGAGGTGCTATGGACCCTCCAGGAGACTGGACTGAGGAGCTGCCGAAATGATGGGGTGGCCAGCAGAGTCCAGAGGAGAAGAGTGGGCTTCTGAGCCTAGTGTGGCTTGGCTGATGGCAGGGTCCAGGGTGGGGGTGTCATCTTCACTGAACAGAGGAGATTTGTAGGTGTCCAGTGGCAGCCTTGGAGGTGGTATGGTGACATGAAGTGGCTGGCAGTCTGCAGATCCTTACTCTCTCTTGTCATTACTGTCACCTGACTCTCCCTGGCTGACACTGCTACCGCCTGAAGGTGCTGGTCGCCTCCTGTCCCAGAGCTGCCCTGCACCTCAGGGAGATTCGCGAGTGGCAAACTGGGGGGTTAATGGCACATTAACAATCAACTGAGGCTGTTCTCCTAATTGATCAACAATATGAAATACACACGCTCACACTCTCAAAAAGAAAGAGCTTTGGAGAGAAGTGAGCAGCATCAGAGGACGGTGTTTAAGGTCTTCTGGTTGCAGACATCACGGAGCAATGGAGAAAGCAACGTGGCTCTCTGCAGAACAACGCACACTCCCCACGCACACGCACGCTCGTGCTCAGCCTCGGGGTGCAGTGCCGGGAGCACCCCACACTGCACGGTCAGCCTTCCGATAACCTCTCCTGCCCATTCTCCTGCCCCGTGGGATCATTCTCTCCAAAGTGCGCGTTTTTGTCCACCCGTGCCCCATCCAACCTGCCCAGATCACTGTTTTCTCTTGAAAGTTCAGCGCATGTGAGAGTTTTGCCTGGCCCAGTTCTTTGCTATCCCAGTTCTCACCCCCGGCCCCCGCCTTCCCTTAAGTTCTCTCTCTTGCTGACCTCGCTCCGCTTTGTTACCTCGTCCCTCTGCCTCTCCGGGTTAAGTTGCCACCATCTGTTCAGGGACACTTTCATCTCCATTTGTTTTCCCTTCTCTAAGTCTGTCCCCGGGCTTGGGGCTTTGTGGAATTCTTCCTCCTCTTCTAAAACAGAAAGTACCCTGAGCCTTCCTTGAACTGGGACATTTCATCTCATGAACTTCTTGCTTCAAAGGGCTCAGCCTGGCTCCTTTGCCTTTATCCTGGTGCAGAGCCGAGCCCTGAGCTTGCTATAAATAAGAGATCTTCAAATAACAGCACCGATCGGTTTCAGATGCTTCGCGGATGCCGCACCCTGCTCCCTCTGTGCTCCAGAGAGGGTCACAACTAAAATTATGTCTGCCCTGACCGTTCTTGTCCTGAAGGGTAAAAAAAACCTCTTAGCTTTGGTGGCAAGTGATCTATTGTTGGAAGAGTATTTATAAAGCAAGTTCCATGCAGAAAATCTGTGCATAGGGCTTTGTGGATGTGGGGGGGGGCAACAGGGTGAGGAGGATGAGGGCCAGGTGAGACAATCTGGGGGAGCAGGTGGAATCCACTCAGGGGTGAGCTCAGCCTCGCCTCGCCTCTGCCGGAGCCAGCCACAGGGACACAAGCGGAAGGTGTCCTCGGACCAGAGCTTTGGTAGAGCTGAGCCCTGGTCCCTCAAGACACAAGGGAGCCTGGAAGGCTGAGTGTGACGAGAGGTTGAGCTGGCATCCGAGGGGCCAGGAGGTACCACACAGAATTCTAGATTATCTTGGTCAAGGCCTGGGATGGCCTGGAGCCACGGCCCCATCTGCTGGGTCAGTTCCGGCTGGCACCTGGCCTTGCCCCTCCATTCTAGCAGGGCTGGGAAGCACATGTTATGTTTTTTACTTTCGAGTCAAACCCTGGCTTGGCTAACAAGTTTGAAGGTCTTATCTCCCCTGTTTGTGTCAAATGCTTTGGTCACCCTGAGAACAGAACTTGCACAGGGAGTCAGACCTGGTCAGCCGGCAAGGAGCTCTGGCCTGAACCTTGGGGTGGCCTTAGCAAGGTGCTCCTCTGAGCTTCTAGACCACGGGGCTGCTCAGTGTCACCCACTTGGCCCCACAACCACATATGTGTCAGGTTAGGGCGGGAGCACCCTCGCCTGCATCGTCCTAATCCCCAGTAGGTGACGTCAGTCCACCACCGCCCCAGAGAAGGGCCACCCTCATGCTGACAGCCCAGCTGCAGGCTCCGAGGTCTGAGCTGCCTTCTCCACAGGCCCTTGCCCGGGACATGGGCACATGCCACATAGACCTCTTTAATAATGGCCCTTAATGAGCTCAAGCCACCATGCACGGGCGAGAAACCTGTAGCCTCAAGGCCACATGTGGCCCTCCAGATCCCCAAGTGTGGTCCCTCGACCAAATCCAAACTTCACAGAACAAATCCCTTTATTAAAAGGATTTGTTCTGTAAAATTTGGATTCAGTCAGAAGGTCACACTCAAGGATCCGGAAGGCCACATGTGGCCTCAAGGCTACAGGTTCCCCAGCCCTGCCAGGGGCCCCAGAAGAGTGGGCGGGTGAAGGTGCTGGGAAGAGCTGGGGAGGGGTGGGGCGGAGGGCGTGGATCTGATGTCATGCAGACTCTGGTGGAGAAAGGAGAAACTCAGAGCCTGGAGGATGTGCAGAAGGCTCTCACCTGGGGCTCGGTGGAGCCCACGTGTGGTCACAATGCAGAAGTCAATCTCTCTGTGCCCATCAGCCCTAGCTCTCGTTTCAGGGACGGAGCAGCAGGGAAGGAGAGCAGAAGTACAGAGGGGACAAAGGTGTGAGAGGGAACATGGCAAGTGCTGCAGGGACTTCGTGGTGTTTGAAAACCAACTGTATAAAAAATGAGATGCAATTATTCAACTGGAGTCACACCCAGATTTCACCCTTCTGAACGAAGCCTTTCTTCCTCCCATGGAGTGCGGTGACAGGCTAGGCTGCCAAGGAGCAGACAGACCAGGCACGAGTCTTGGCAACAGTTACAGCCCCATAAACACAGGGCCTGATCCACCATCGGGCTGGAAGGCCCACTGTCACGCGTAATGTACTCAAAGACGACGACGATTTTGGCTGTGTGCGCCTCTCCATGTGCCGGGGCAGCAATCTTGTCCTTCTTATTGTGCAACTTCCCACCCATGGCCCCGTGAACACTCAGCAATTGAGTGACTTACAATCTACTACCAGGTTCCTGGTGTCTTTTCCTTCATGAGACGCATAGGATGGACGGCATTTGTACACACAGTACACTCCCTAGGTGTTCTCAGATTTTGACAAAACACAAAGATGTAACTACGCTAATAATTCATTTTCATCATAATGATATACCCAAGACCTCTGCTCCCTTCAGGCACCCTGGGTGAGCTGTCAGTCCACCTTGTCTTGACCATTCATAAAAGCATTTGGGAATGCCAGTGACCAGGAGTGATGGTGTTACAAGGACGATATTAAGTTTATTTTATTTTATTTTAAGAAATCATTCACAGACTTAGGTATTTTGGCTCCTAGTAATAATAAGTTACTTGGTATACACTGTTCAGCTGCTCTGGATATATCAGTGTCTCGTGACCTCATGGCTGAGAACCACTGATACAGATCAGCGCTGCCGATTCTTGGACATGGGCCCTGGGGAGGGAAGGGCAGCTGGGAATTACTGAACGTGATCCACGAATCCATGTACACACCAGGCATTATGGACCTCTAAATAAACAGCCTGTCTTGCATTTACATTGCCACTTTTCATATGTATACAGATATGTAGGAATTAATAAAATTCACATTCATTTGAAAGCCTTGAAGAATTCAGAGTAGCTCTTACCATTATGTGCTTTCTCAGCCGAGAACTATCAAAAGTACCATCTGGACATGGTTAGGGACTAGACTACAGAGAAGACAGAGCCGGAAGAACCAAGTTTTGCAATCACATCTGAAGGGCCATACTGTATGACAGGAAAGTGGACCAGAGACACAGCAGGACATCAGGCCAGTGGCTTTTACAGCGGGGGGGCTGGACCACTAGCACGGACCCTCCAGGAGCCGCTGGCCAGAAAGCTGGAGGCCAGCCCCTTCGGGAGCCCTGCCGAGCCTGAGACCCACAGCCCACGGTGAGAGCGCTCTGCCTTCCGCACCTGAGCAGCAGCGAGGTGCTGCCAAGAGGGAGACACGGAAGGACCACACGTGGATGGCCCAACTCCAGCCTCAGTTCATGGGACCGCGGCATCCACTCTCAGCCCACATTTCAGGCATTTTCTTGGTCACTGGAGTGCACTGTGCTCCCAAGGCTGGGTGTGGAGATGAGGTACGTGGGATTCCTGAGCACAGTTTTCTCAGAGGGCTTGGGGATTTGAAAACAGGAAGACGATGGCCTTTGCTAAAGTAACTTGCAAGTAGACAGTGAAATCCTGTTCCCAGTTTCATGCGGATCTGAAAATACTATTAATACTACTGCTTGTGGAGGGACTACGGGAAGTTCTCTACGATAAAGATAGATTTTGAAAAATGGTTTCTTGGCAATATTTTTAGATTAGAAATAAATTGGTGATTAAAAATAGAATGAAAGTTAAATTTCTTCAAGATGCCATAACAATACCTAGCAGCAAGATTTCTTTTCTATAAAAATCTAAAAAACAGAACCCCAAACACGTGGACTTTCAAGAATTATTTAAGAGGCCCTGAAAACTCCAAGTTAAAAGCAGATTTTTCCAGACTCCAGGAGGAGCAAGTAGAATCAGCAACTATCTAACAATGAGAATCGGTACGTAAAGATCCTTTACGTTCCGTCTCGAGCGCAGACAAAGCAGTTCAGCCTATCAGGGCTGCTGCCCGCAGCGGTGGTTAGGGGCACGGCACCTGCAGTCAGCCAGGCAGACCCGCCTTGTAATCCCAGCATTACCCTGAGCAGTTTGTTCCTAGCTTGGGCAAGTGACCTAATTCTCCAGGCCTTAGTTTTCTCATCTGCAAAATGGGAATAACAACAATAGTACCTACCCTACCTGTATCCTCTTATTGGCACTTGTGAAGATTAATCAAGCTAACATACGTAAGCTTCCAGACGGCCCTATCTGGCAGAGTCAGCACCGACCATGCTAATGGTTATTGTTACTAGTATTTCTACTTTTCCTATAAACCAAGGATTTTCTGTAATGCTGACATATTCAAGGACATTCAGGAAGAGCTCTTTTTGGAGGGGGTGGAGGGGAAAGAAGTTTGTTGCTCAAGAGCATTAAACCTGTGGATTTAGATTCTACATGTCCTTCAAGTCCCTCATCTGATATTAAACCCTCCCCAAAGACTTGCTCCTGCTCCCAATTTCCCACAGCAGGTATTTTGCCAGCTCATTTTATTCTGTCCTAGATTTTCCTTTCACCTCATGTGCACAGAGGTTCCATCTCCCCGACCAGACTCTAAATTTCTCCAGGGTTCAGTTCACGCCATACGTCTTATTTTTCTGTCTCAGAGCTTGATGCCTAATATGCACATGGTGGGTAAATAATTAAGAATAAGACTATTAGCTCTTTTCTCCTTCTTCCTCCTCCAATAATAGCAACCTTAATAATTAATAAAAGCTCTGGTCACTGAGTGCTTCCTGCGCCTGGCACTGAATGGAACATGCCGAACGCCTCGCCTCCCCTGACCCTGGACGGCACCTGGGGACGTGCGCCCTGGGCAGTTGCCGCGAGAACTGAGAGAACAGTGGGACCTGAGAATGCTGCGCGGGCCCCGATGACACTCACAGCCACACCCAGGACACTCTGAGCAAGGTGGGGTGAACTCCAGGTCCTTGAACAAGGGACACCAACCTCCACCCCCTTCTCCCCCAACACAATGGAATTGTGGTTTTAGTGCTCCTGGTACCAAAGATCGCCCAACGCAGAGGTTTTCTGGGCTTGTGAAGTAGAGATACTTAAGGACGGGGGCTCATACTTTGAAAGGGGGTTCACAGTGTGAAAAACTCCCTCCAGGTGTTTCTGATATGTCTTCCAAGGATGACCATAACCCACAGTAAGAAATAAATATCGTACTGCAAGTCAGGTATACATCTGGAATATTTTCATGAAACAATGCCTAACGTTCACGAGAGGCTTTCTGATGTTTTTCTGTTCTACTTAATTTTTTCATTAAAAATGATGGTTGTGAGAATGTGGGGCAATTGGAATGCTTATACATAGCTAGTGGACATGTAAAATGGTTCAGTCTGGAAAACAGTTTGACAGTTCCTCAAAATCTTAAACACAGAGTTCCCAAATGATCTAGAAATTCCATCCCTAGGTATGTATCCCAGAGAAATGAAAACACATCCACATTAAAAACTTCATATGAATGTTCATAGCAGCATCACTCATAATAACCAAAGATGGTAACAGCCAAATGTCTATCACTGAAGAATGAGTAAGCAAGATGTAATGTATCTCTACAGTGGGATACTATTCAGTCACAAAAGGAACAGAGCGCTGACACGTGCTATGACAGGGATGGCCCTTGAAAACATCACGCTAAGTGAAAGAAGCCAGTTATGAGAGACCACATAGTGCATGATTTCGTTTATATGAATTGTTCAGAACAGGCAAACCTACGGAGACACTAAGTCAACTTGTGGGGGAGGGAAGGGGGGAAAGAGGGGATGGGAATGGAGTTTCTTTTGGGGCTGATGAAATTTCCTAAAACCAGAATGTTTTATGGCTGCAAAGCCCTGTGAATGTGCAAAACCCCACTGAATCGCACACTTAAAGGGGTGAACGTATGGTACGTGGACTGTGTCTCAGTGAGGCTGACGAAGGGTGACGGCTTTGTGATGGATAAATCGGCTTCGCCACCCTCACGGGCCACCACACAGCTGAGAACTGTTGTCCCATGTGCGCTGCCGCCGCCCGGCCTCTCAGTGACAGCTGCTGCCCGGCCGGGGGGAGCCGCAGCGCGGGGCGGGCGAGGGACAGGCGGGCGGGGGCCTGTGGCGGGGACGAAGGCCGTCTGCGGCACGTTTCTCCGGCCCGTCCGATCGCGGCGGCGTTTGCGGCAGCACAGGTCCCACTAAGAGACTGCGTTTCTCCGCCTTCCTCACAGCAGCGGCGGCCAAGAACAGAAGCCCTTGGTGAGATTTCTGGGGAGGTTTTTCCCTCCCAATTCTTTTTATTGTGTTAAAATACATATAACATAAAAATTACCATCTTAACCATTTTTAAGTGCACAGTTCAAACGGTGTTAAATACATGCACAAAGCTGTGTGCGTTCACCAGCACAGTCTCCAGAACTCTCCTCAGCTCACAAAACCGTGCCCACTGAGCAGGGACTGCCGCCCCCGTGCCCAGCGCCTGGAGCCACCACTCCACTGTCTGCCTCTTGGATTTTGACTACTCTAAGTCCTCAAAAAGTGGAGTAATAGTGTTTCTCCTGCTCCTTTCACTTAGCATGACGTCCTCAAGGCACCCACATTATGGCACACAGCAGAATTTCTGTCCTTTCTAAGGCCAGATAATCCATTGTGTGTGTGTGTGTGTGTGTGTGTGTGTGTGTGTGTGTGTGTGTCACATGCACACCAGGTTTTGTTTATTCGCTCATCTGTTGATGGGCACTTGGGTTGTTTCCACATTCTGGCTGTTGTGAATGACCCTGCTATGAACAGGGATGTACAAATATCTCTTTGAGGCTCCGATTTCAATTCTGTTGGATGTATACTCAAAGGTGGAATTGCTGGATCATATGGTGATTCCATTTTTAATTTTTCAAGGACCTACTGTACCATTATCCACAGTAGCTGCACCATTTCACATTCTCACCAGCAGGGCACAAGGGTTCCAATGTCTCCACAAACTCACAAACACTTGTTATTTTCTTACTTTTCTTTTCTTTCTTTCTTTCTTTCTTTTTTTTTTTTTTTGGTGACAGGGTCTTGCTCTGTCACTGGGCTGGAGTACAGTGGCATCATCATAGCTCACTGCAGCCTCAAACTTCGGGGCTCAAGCGATCCTCCTGCCTCAGCCTCTTGAGTAGCTGGCACTACAGGTGTGAGCCACCACGCCAGGCTTATTTTCTATTTTTAGTAGAGATGGGGTCTTGCTATGTTGCCCAGGCTGGTCTTGAACTCTGGGCCTCAAACGATACTCCTGCCTCGGCCTCACAAAGTGCTGGGATTATGGGCATGAGCCACCACACCCGGCCAAGACACCTGTCATTTTCTGTTATTTGAGAGTAGCCATCCTAAAGGGTGTGTCTGGGAGAGACTTTCAGGGGTAAAGAGACTGACTCAGATCCTTTTGCCCCTTTCTTCTCTTCCTCCCCCAAATTCAAGCTCAAGGGCCCAGCCTCCAGAAGCCACCTTGTAACCCCGGGGAGGAATCAGCTCCAGGGCAGGGGAAGAAAGGAGAGAGGAGACTGAGTCTCTGACACTTTCTTCAAACCACCTCTGCTCTCTGCCCCTGGACTTCTTTTCTGTGACAGAATGAATCCCTGATTTACTTACACCACGGAGACGCGTCTCTGGTATTAGCAGCCAAAGTGATGATCCGCCATCGAAGTGAACACACCCCTCCCCTGCACAAGAGCTGCAGACGGACCCCTCCAGGAGGAAAAGCTCCTCTCCCGCCAGGCCTTTGCGTCGCCCTGGCCTTCCGGAAGGGCTTCTCCCCAAGTTCATCTCCCAAGGGAAAGGAGAGCCACGTACCTTGTGATCTTAAATATCCTCAGCAGCCGGACGCATCTCAGCACGGAGATGCCCAAGGGAGACATGACCTTGGTCTCCACCAGGATGGTCTCCAGGATGCCCCCGCACACGATGAAGCAGTCGAAGCGGTTGAAGAGCGACACGAAGTAGGCCTGCAGGCCCAGGCTGTACATCTTCAGCAGCATCTCTGCGGTGAACAGGGCCAGCAAGGCCTTGTTGGCTGTGTCTGGAGGCCCGGGGAGGAGGGCAGCAGGAGGAGGGGAGAGAAAGCAGCAATTATCACCCTGGAAAAGAGGACCCGACACCCACTCCTGTCCACTCCGGCCAGAGCAGGGCGATCGGGCCAAGCCCGTGGGAAGGGGCTGTCTCGTCGTAACCACGACGGACGTTTGTCAGAGGCTTGGCACGCGCCACCTTCTCTACTTCTCGCGGCAGCCTGTGAGGCTGGCACTGTTATCATCATGCGCGGTTTCCAGAGATGAGAAGTGAGGTTCAGAGAGGCGAGCGATCTGCCCAAGCCAACACCGGGAGTTGAAGCTGGGCTGTCTGAGCCCGACCTCCCCGCAGCCCCCCCGCCCCCCCCAGCCTCGCTGCCTCCCAGGACCCGGAACGGGACTCCCAGGGCTGCCGAGCCCCGGTTAGTGGGGCCTCTTCTAGGGTGCAGGGAAGGTTGAGGACATTAACAGTCCACTGAGGACGCCAGTGCTCGGGCTACCGTTGGCGTCTTCCCGGCCTTTTTGTTCCTGTCATCCTCGCACGTTCTGGTTGAGGCTCCCTGGAGGCTGTAGTAAGGCCGGGAGTATTTAGAATCTACTCTGGGAAATTGGCAGCCACGGGTCTGAGATAGCCAAACAGGCTGCAGCTCCTGTCCTTGTCACCTGGACCCAATAGTGACTGTGGGGCAGGCAGATGGCGTGGGCCCGGCTGGGTTAGCCGTGCTTATTTCTAACGAGGTTGTGTATTTTACTGGGAGGCTTGGGAGCTGCCAGGCCCTTGGCATCTCCAGCATGGTGCCTGCCAAGAGCCACGGCCACTGGCACGTTCCCATCGACCTTCTGCCGGTGCTCGTTCCCTCCCAGGACTCAGGGTGGAGTTAGCAGGAGGACAGCGGGACAGAGCCGGGCCGCTGCTCACCTTGGACTTCCGTCAGCCAGTGGGGCTGGTTGTAGTGCTCGGAGGCAATGGTGAGCGTGTTCAGGAAGACCAGGAAAATCACCAGCCAGTAGAAGACGTTGGACTTGACTGCCGCGCGGCACTTTCTTCGGCAGAACCGATTCCATCGGCGCCAGTACCGGCTGGAAAAAAAGCACGGGGTTAGCTGTGAATTCAGATTTCTTCCAATCTGAGACGTGCCACTGTGGTTCGTTTCAATGCGACTGACCTGGCCTTACTAGAGCAGCCCTACCTGGTGGCAAGGAGCTCGGCTGCCCTCTCAGCCGACCAGCCCCCACCACTTAGCTGTGTGGCCTTGGGGATGTCCCTGAACTCCTCTAAGCTTTAGCTCTCCCATCTGTGACACGGGATTAGGGCCCACTTCACCAGACTGCTGTGGGGATTGATCAAACACCTTATAACGTATCTGACTGCACTGAAGTTGAAGCTGCTTAATGAAAACGTTTGTATTGTCTAGTAACAGCATTATTAGAAATAGTATTGCAAGTATCAAGAGCATTATTAATAATAGTGGTGGTACCTGGTATCCTTTAGGCACTTCTCATGCCTTCTGCCCGTTCTTTAACTCCGCAAAGCAGGTTATATTATCCTGCCCTTGTAGAGGGGAAGACTAAGGGCTGTGGCTGGTGAGTGCCTTGGCCAGTATCACAGAGCGGCAGGGCCAGGTGTGCCTTCTGCCCGGCCCAGCTCCTGGCCTGCTCCGAGATGCCTCGTCCATGCAGTGCAGGGGCACCTGGAGCAGAGGCTCTCGGCTTTTATGAGGTTACAGAATTTTTTGAGAATCTGATGAATGTGTAGATCCTCTGCTCAGAAAAGCAGCCACGGCCCCCACACACCCTCGAGGGCGAGCCGTGCAGCACACCCGCCCTGACGCTCACCCGTGGCCCACGGGATGTCCCCGCAGCCTGCTGGTTAGGACTGCTGTCGGGGACCTCCAGACCCGGCTATGCCTGGGCTTAGCTGGGAAGCTCTAAAAACACTCTGAACAAACCCACCAGTCTCCAGGCCTCAACACCAAACCAACTGAATCTGATTCTCTAGGGGCTGGGTTTTTTTGAATACCCCCAAAATATATCACTGGCATTTTGAAAAGTTCCCTGGTGGCTCTAATGTGTAACTATGGCCGAGAACCGTTAGCTAGATGATCCCAAAGAAACACTTACACTTTATGATTCTACAGTGGAGGGGTTTACGGTGTGTCCCTAATTTCACCCTCTCAATACAGGGAAAATATTCAGCTGTATTTGGTAACTCAGGAGACAACGGATCTAATAAATGCCTACGCCGCGCGGAGGAGAGAGGGAAGGGGCGGCTGCAGAGGAGCTGGCGGGGACGGAAGGGAGCCCTGCGGAGGGCGTGGGAGGGGCGGGCACTGGACTTCAGAACCCAAACACCCCACAAAAACAGCCCTTCTGTCACCTTGCAGGCCGGGACGGGGGTGAGGAACACTCCCCAGCTGTACGGGTTGGAGGTGATGAAGGCAGTAGCTTGACCACCGGCAAAGAGGACCCTGCTTTGGCAGTGTTTCTGGAGGCAAAGTCAGGGGGACTGTGAGGTGAGCGGCTGTGGGCAGGGCGGGCTGCACCGCTCTGCACAGACAGACCCAGCAGGCACTGAAGACAGAGCCCTGCTTGCGGGCGAAGAAGGCAGGAGGAGAAACAAAGCAGAATCTTGGAGCTGTTGTCCACGAGTATTTGCAATTCTCCATAAAATGACCTCCTTTCTAGGGAGCTCCCTCGTCTAGACAGACACTCCTCTAAGTGAGCAGGCACGGTCTGCCTCGGAGCAGAGAGCTTCATGCCCCACACCGCGGCCCACCGGTGGGTCATGAGGTCTCCCAGGAGACCACGACTGGCACTGAAAACAGGAACAGGACGGAAAACATCACAGTGCGTATCACAGAGTGAGAAACCTGTTTTTTAAGTAAGCAGTAAGGAAAAATATTTAAAATAAGACTTTGTTTCAGGGGTGTGTGTGTGTGTGTGTGTGTGGTGTGTGCTGAGTCATGATGGGGACACTGCCCTCCACATCAGGGCAGTGAGAACGGAACCAAGGTCCTCTGTTCCACAGCAGAGCCCACAGCGTGGGCCTGCCTCTTCCAGCGGCCGGCCGCGAGGATCCGAAAGCCTTCGGCCACTTCCTCTGCCTCCTGTGCTGGTAGAGCAGCACACGCCATTCCTGTGAGCAAGCTGTGCTGTGCATGGCGTGTTCCTTCCCAGCCCCCGGGTCAGGCAACACTGCCCTCGGGTGTGCCCGCCTGGGACACAGGGCCAGCTGTGTATGTTTCACATTCTGCCCCTCCGCCTTCATCCTCTGCTTTCAGAGCGGAAGTCCCTCCAAACATCACCAAATTCCAGGGTGCCAGGGACAACTCGTTCCCCGAGGCTCCAGGGATGGGGACTTCTGTTGCATGGACCCCTCCACCGATCCCCCAAATTGCCTTCTGGGGTAACTGGACTGAATCCACATTTCTGCTCTGTCATTTTCCTACCTATGGTCTGCTGCGGAAAATTCCGTTACCGAACCTTTGCCAAAATCTGTGATGGGACTAGGAGAGTGAGGAGTAATCTAAGAGGGGTATTCTTTCCTGAGAACTGGAGGGAGAACTTAGTTCTTGGCCTGCAGAGCAGGGGGGGAAGAAAGGATTCATCTGGGGAGTGTTCTGATCTGGCCCCTCCATCACTGGGTGCTCGAAGGCCCTCTCTATGACTGCCAAACCTTGCAGGGGACACTTACCCGCTACCTGGGGGAAATTCACTACCTAGACAAGCAAGGCTGCCAGGTTTCCAAATGCACCCTAGCATCCTTGCGTCCTCCAGACACACCACCCTGGATCTGAGTGAGGAGAGGGAGGTGGAAAGAGGGACAGGGGACGGGACAGAGAGTCCCGGGTGGTCCTCAGTGAGAGGCAACCCCTGGAGCTCATCGGATCTTGATGCTCAGCAAGCTCACCTGGCCTGGGCTTTCCATGACTATGATTATTAATATGGCAAGACAGTTTTTTCCCCTAAGAAAATGAATTTTCAGGACAAACTCATATCTGATCTTAAATAGGTTACACTGTAGTTACAACAAATACTTTTAAAATAGATATAATCTCCAGTTACAGAAATCACTGAAAATTGTTACTCAGAGTCCAAAGCAACCAAAGTTGCCCTCCCTTGTGGTACGTCTGAGCTGACTTGGAGCGAGTTTGATACCAAGAACTCCGTTAAGCCGTCGTCCTGTGTGGACAGGGTGCTGCGTGGCCAGGCCCCTGGCGTGGGTCTGCAGCTGCTCTGCACAAACCCCGAGGCTGGAGTGTCAGGCGGGACGGTCCTCTACGGCGGCTGCGCCTGCGCACGGCCACGCGGGCGCACGTGGATCCGGGCTGGGGCGATTCCTCTCCAGAGACAGCATTTAAAGATAATCACACACCTCCCACTCTTCAAAATATAGCTCTGCTTGACAACTGGTTTCCTGGCAACACTTCCTACTGTATAATAAGTGTGATGGTTTATTAGAATGTGTAAATTTATTTGTGTTTACATATGCATGGAGGATATAGAAATTAAATGATAAAACAAGGAGGAGAAATTTGCCTGCTATTCATGTTCCCTTTGCACCGACTGGAAGTCATTTACTCTAGAACAGAATCTTCCATATGCAGACAGGGGAGAGAGGGACGGATCCGAATGTGTCTCATCTACTTCCCTAAACTTCCACATCCCCGCACGCCCGTGGGAAATCTCTGCCCTCGCACCCTGGCTCCGCCTAACCTTCTCCCAACTCTGGGCCTTGCTCTGGCCTCTCCAGTTCACAGAGCGGCCTCCCAGCCATCTGCCTCCGCCCCCTCCGTCCTGCCCTCTCTGAGGCTCACACTGACGACCTCTGCTAGTCTCGCCCGCCTCGCACTCCGGGAGCGCCCACTGCCTGCACTGTCACTGCAGCTACGCACTCGGGATGCAGCCGCTGACCACCAGCCGCCGGCTGTTCAACAGTCAGACACAGCCGCGTCTGCACAAAGCCCACACGGAGACACAGCCACTCAGTGCAGCCACAGCGGGGACGCCAAGTGCACAGAAGGACATCTTAGCCAGGAAACGGTCCCCAGAGGAAATGACTTACCCTTTCCTTGTATTCAGTTATGTCTTATGTGTGTGGTTCCTGCCTGTCCAACGATGAGGCCCCTGAGGGGAAGGGCTTGTTTGATTCCCCCGTTACGGATGGAGCGCGGCACTCGGCGCAGCCCACCCTGCTCGGACGACCCTGGGCTGACGGGCGGCTGAGCTGCGGAGACGGGCTCGCGCAGGTTTACTGGCTCCCTTGGAAGACAAGGCCTGACACCGCCGCGCTCTCATGACCCCGGGCTAAGGGCGCGGCGAGGGAGGACAGGGCTCCCAGGACGGCTGGCTCGCGGGCAGCTGCCGACAGGCGTCTCGAGGACACACAGCGTCGACGTGATGGCACTGCAGGCCCTTTCTAGTGGCTAGAGTAACTCTCCATCTTTCCTTTCACAGAACCGAGAACAAGTGACACTGAACATCGTTAAATTTAATTCTTTTATAAATAACTTAAAAACGGACTATCAGAGATTGGGGCGGGTGTGGATTTGTGGCCTGTTGCCGATGGTGGGTGGCAGATGCAGACAGCACTACTGCACCAGAGGCCGGGCAAGCCCAGGTTCAGAATCCTGCCGGGGTCATTTCTGAACTCCATAGAGTTGAGATTCAGAAACTCTAATAGCTTATCCAATTAATCCCCTCAGGTTGCAAAAGACTTTCTGAATCTTTCTTCCATAACTGTTTACATCCCATTTTGAACAGTGAGCTCCAAATGTTGCCAATTCCTTACTTTAACTAATTCCTCTAACTAGAGACCGGGATTACCAAGACAATACCCAAGTATTGCCATAATGAGCTAATTAATTTGGCAAATTTTCTGTAAAAGCTGCATTCTAATATTTGCTTTAAATAAACTGTGACTTTGTATCATTCAGTCTTGCAAATGGAACAGATCACTTCCAAGCTTAAATTGTTGTCATTATTGAACTGTTTCATCTCAGGAAATGATTAGAAATACCTCGATAATTTCAGTGGCCTTTTCAGCCTTTAAGAATCCCTAAACAGACACATCAGTGGGCTGCAGAATCCAGACTAGATGGCTACTGTCTGCTGTCTGCTCAGCATCTCTAGGGCCACACTGTCCCATGAGGCAGCCACTAGCAACGTGTGGCCATTATCCACATGAAACGCGGCCAACCCAAACTGAGATGTGCATTAAGTATAACATGCACCCTGGATTTCAAAGACTTTGTACAAAAACATGAATATAAAATATCTCATTAATAATTTTTTATATTAATCACATATTGAAATAATATTTTAGAGACACCAGTTTAAATAAAAGATGTTAAGATTAACTCCTCCTGTTTCTTTTTACTTTTTTAACATGGTCACTAGAACATTTTAAAAACCCCGTGTGTGGCTCGCGTTCTATCTCTGTTCAGCAGCGCGGCTCTGGCATTGCCCACGGCGCGTCCCACACGCTGCAGCTCTGCGGGGGCAGGGCCAGTGTTCTGGGCAGAGCCTCGTCACGCGGTGGCAGCGTGGCTGGCAGCAGGCCCTGCGTGTGGGTCCTCACTTGGCCACACACAAGCCCTGGGACCCGGGCCTCTCTAAGCCTCAGGATCCTCATCCAAAATGGGTCTAAATGACAGCACTGACCTACTAGTCATGGTAGGCTGTGGGGAGGAGTACTAGGTCTGCTCTCCTGGCCCCGCTTCTGAGTGTCCTGAGTGGCAGCTGAGGAGGGAGAGACCCCACCCAGAGGTCAGCGACCAGGGCCAGTGGCCGGAGCACAGCAGGGCGAGCACAGTCCCCAAGCTGGGAGGCACGCGGGCGGCTGACAGGCACGCCGACCGCTCCCTGGTTTGCAAAAGCACGGGTTACGCCATACATCAGTGGATAAAAAACCGTTCCCACGGTGTTCTGGGCAATCTCCAACGCAAGAGAGTCGACACACGTGTGTGATTTTCTCTCCCATACTCCAGATCATGTTCATTCATTCATGATTCACTCATTTGCATGGAATGAGAATGACATTTGGGAAATATTTTCAAACGTATTTTTATATCCCTTGACTCTTATTGTGAGGGGGCTTTGGAACTACTAGAAGTACAACAGGCTTTCCCAGCCTTGGCTGTCAAACTAGATATTTTGTGTGAATCTGTATCAGCCTGTTGTCTTACTGGAGCAAGGCCATTCGTTCATTCATTCATTCACTCAGGAAATGAATTATATCAGGTCCACCACGTGCCAGCTACTTCTCCAGATGCCGAAGACAAAGCAGTCAAATCCAAGCGTCACAGAGAGGAGTCTTCCTATTTCTAGAGCTCCTTTCATGTAATAAGACCTAGGTCTGCTGGGCCTGACCCTAGATTTTTGTGTAAAAAGGGTCTCGGTTTGAGACGAGAGGAAAAGGAGAAAGGCCAGCGTCCCCAGTCCCGGGGGACATGGGGGAACGAGGGCACAGGGCGTGGAGCAGAGAGTCAGGCACCAGGGTCCTCACTTAACTCTCAGCCTCAGCACCAAGCCCCGAGAGGCTGGGGTGCTGCTCTAGGGACACCTGACAGACACGGGGAGCCTCTGCAGGCCCTGGAGGAAGGTCACCCCTTGGCTTGGAGCTCCAGCAGGCTGCTGTGGGGGTGGGGGGGGCACAGGTAGGTAGGTCCCCTGTCATAGCCCCTGACTGCCCCACTCATCCAGGGCAGGGAGGGACCTGGGAGCGTCTGCAGGAAGGTGAGGTGTGGAGGCGCTCAGTCAGCGCCCCGCGGGGCACGGGGCAGAGAGTGGAGGTGGGGACTTCAAGGCCAGAGGCCATGGGGGCAGGAGCCTAGTGGGGGATGCCCCAGCAAGGCGGGCCTGCGGACACCCTGTGAGCGGGGAAACAGGGTCCAGCGGGCTTGTGAGGGCTCCGGAGCCAGTCCTCACCAAGGCCCTCGCCCCAGGCGTCCAGACCCACCCCTGGGAGGAGCTGGGGAAGGAAGTCTGGGAGACTCCATGTTACCTTTAGGGACCATTTAAAATACAGCCCTGGGCTACATTCACCAGCTGGACTAAAATGTGGTGTCACTTATGCTCCTGTGACATAGCAAACGAGGCTAGGGAATCAAGATTAGCTCTACCAATACTTTTGGGCATGCACAGGATTTGTGGGGATAAATTCACATTCCCCTCCACGCACCGGCCCACTCAGCCTGCAGCACACACGCACGGACAGCCCACCCTGGACAGACGCTGGGCGAGACCTGGAAGGCCTGCGAGGCCGCAGATGCAGCCTCAGGAACAGGCCTGTGAGCCAACAATTAAAATGCAACGTGACTGGATCAGCAAAGCACCCCGGGGATGGCGGCGGCGAGCAGACCCCCTGGCAGTCTGCAGGTGTCACAGACGCAGTAACACGAGCAATTCTTGACCAAAGTCTGGGTTCTTGGAGACATGGGCCCGTGCGATTCAGGCGGAGGAAAGCTCCCCGCAGAGGCCTCCCTGCGTGCGGGGACAGGGACCATCTGGGTAACTGCAAGAAGTTCCCTGTGGTGGGAACCAAGGGTATTTTCAGGGGGTGCAGGAGATGAGGCTGGGGGCAGATGGGGACTGAAGACCAAGGGTCCTCCCGAAGGTTCTGACATTGTCACTGAGCAGAGACACAGACGGGAGTCATAATCCTATGTGCTCTCCATCATCCTTGAAGTTCACATCTCACCACATTCTACAAACATGAAGTAGGTCAAGATAGCCACAAAAGTTCACTTCATGTTTATTTTAACTGGACTTCACCTTAAAAGGGAGGAAGACACATTCCGTCTGACAACCTTCTAGGGACAGCACTGCCCAAAGGCCCGGCAGTCGGGGATAATTCAACTAACCTCTACCCCTGAATTATGTCCTGGTCTGATTCATACACTTCTTCTTGGCTGACGTACAGAAAGAAGCAGTTACCCCTTAGATCCACACCCCTCCCTCGGGCCGCCCAAGGGGCGAGGACAGAGCTGTGGGCAGGAGGGAAGGGAAGCGGTCGCATCTCACTCACCTGAACTTCGATTTGGAGATCCGGTGGCTGAAAGAGAAAAAGGACACATTACCAAAGGAAACACCAGGCTTTCATCTGTGTAAAGCTGTTAGCAGTCCCAGAGAAGTTTGGTGTTCCCCGGGAAGCCACACATGGGCGCGGGAAGGGTGCGAGGTGTGCATCAGAACAATTTGCCAGAGAGAGAATGCACGGTACGTTTAGATGTGGGGCCTGAGGTCTGGCCCCGCTGACATGCACACATCTAGCATCTTCTAAGTATAGACAGTCCTCACTGGAGGGGGAGCACCGTGTCCTCAGACCACTGGGGTCTGCCCTGCAAGTTCTGTGAGGTCTGCTTGGGAAGAGGTGCACCCTGAGAAGGGCCACAGAGGAGGGAAGGCCTCTCCTGAAGGCAGAGGACCCCAGTGCAGACAGGCAGGAACACGTGGGCACAGGCCGCACGGCTGTCTGCGGGAGCCCGGCCACAGCGGGGTTGTGCGTGACACGGGCGGGAGCGGCTAGCTGGAAAGGGAGCGGCAGCTACAGCTGCAAACGGCCTGGAGAATCAGCCGTGGCTTCCAAGGAGAAAACCACATGCGGCTCTAAGGCCTGGGGGTGTCTGGGCAGAAGCACAGGGCAAGTGTGACGGTGGCTGCCTGGAAGGGTCATCGTATGGGGACAGGAGGTTCCACTGAAAGGCGGGACCTTCAGGGAGGTCCTGGGACTACCTAGTTCATCAGGAAGGAGTCCAGAGGAGGCGGGGAGCAGCGGGCAAGAGAGCCCGTGACAGGGAAGTTGCACAAGGGGCACAGGGAGAAGGGAGAGGGGAGGGACGTCAGCAGTGACACGGAAGGCTGGAAGGCACAGGCCAGCTGGGCTCCTGTGCCAGGACACGGGAGCGAGCCCTGGAGGGTGCAGGCGGCGATGACGCCTGGCTGGACAAGCACAGGACGGAGGAGTCCGAGAGGAGACGAAGGAGGGGATGGGGACGGCAGCAGGGAGACAGGTGAGCGCAGGGAGGGAACAGGAGAGGGCAGTCTGGGAGGTGACTGCCTCCGCTGTGCCATCCCTGCCGGCACAAACCGAGCTAGGTCGCAGAGGTAAGAAAACATCAACCCCTCTCATTATTTTTTATTAAAAAAAAATTAACCCAGAAGACGTGACAGGTGGCAAAACCATCGTGCATGAGATAATTATGTCTCTGGGGCACCGAGAATCAGAGCCAAGTGCCTTTACTGCTCGGAACTGTTAGCTAATGACCTTTTCCCACCCCCAAAGACCGCCTGTGCGGGCTGCAGGGCTTAATCACACGTTAACAACGCGTGTGGGAGGGGACCAGGTGCCAAGGGCAGCGTTGTTATTTAGAGCCAGTTTAATGGGGAAACAAATGTCTTCCAGCTGCTCACTGGGTGGCGGGGAGCCCATGTGCTCCCGCTCCGGCAGAGCCACGCTGCCCACGGGGCGTCAGCGTCTTCCCGGGCCTGCTGTTGGGCAGGTGTCTCTCCTTGTTGGCAAACACAAGCCCACGTGGGTGACCCTGGCCTCCAGGCTTGTCACTCTGTGTCCAAAGGCTGGCCCGGACCTTTTTCCAGAAGTGCCTCAGTGGTCCCCTCTGGGTGCCCTGTGATGCGGACCACCAGCCCTTGCTGTGAGGCTCTCCCTGGTCTCAGTCCACGGGGGTCATGAGCAAAAGTGGTTCTTAAAATCTCCCGTATGGAGAGACCTGAATCTGAGTGTTCACCCCTCCCAGGGAAGGACTCTGACACATGGCACAGGGAAGGGGAGACTGCTTGAAATGAGGTCCTAGTTCAGGCCCGGTCCTTGGCTGTGGGTCCTTCCATGGCATCCTGGCACGTTCCGAGCGGGGAATGGAGCAGAACTTTCTTATCCACTTAGGTACAAGTTCTGATGTACAAGCCCAGACACCACATTTGAAGGCTGATGTTTTTGTTGTTGTTGCTGTCCTCAGGGGATTGTGAGCATAATTTTAAGTTCACGGGGTCCAAAACAATCCTCCCTTTTTAAGACTGGCACATTTTACAAGTACTCAGCAGAATCGCTGGGTACCATGTTACTTACACACCTCGACTTAGGAAGGGCAGGGCACTGCTCAAGTGGCATTTGTCTGGAGACTATGGAACACTCCAGGCCCTCGGGGAGCTGAGCTGAGAACGTTCTGTAAGTCCCTTTGCATAGCAGGACCCCCCACATAACAACAGAGGGGCTCCGAGCTGGGAGAGCCGCTCCCCCCATGTGAGGATACCACCTCGGGAGCGCTGGAGCCTTGGGATCCTGGAGCCAGTCCACACCCTGGGCCACCTGACCTGTGGCGAATCTCCCTCCTACTGGTTTTCAAAATCTCAGACTCCAAAACGTCCTCTGAACAGCAGAGCGCTCCAGCTTCTCCGAGCCCCGTGGGTAGGGACCCCCTGGCCTGCCCCACCACCCCTGCCCTAGTGAGGCGGATCCTCGAAGAGCCAGAGTCACTAGCACCTGCGGCCGTCAGAGCCACCCCCGGGCTGGCCCGGAGTTCCTCCCACCCGAGACACTGTCTCCGCCCAGGCCCCCCCAGACGAACCTGTGGGGAGACCGGGAGGTTTTCCCTGATTTTGAGGTTCAAAATTAGAGAAAAACCCAAAACTTTGTTTTGCTTAGTTGCTCAACTTGCGCTTGTCATTATTTGACAAATACTTGAACTTCTTGGGAGCTATTTATATTTTCAGCCTCTCCCCCTTCTTAGGGTAATGAGCACCATATGTTTACTACCTGCTGTGTAAAATAGTATTTCCCTGGATTGTCCCAAATTTGCCTTTAACATAAGTCAGGTGGCCCCGCAGTCACACCCGAGCTGCCAGCATGTCTGACTCAGCGTCCTTAGCTCCACCAGCTCAGCACTGCCACAGCTGTGGTCACTGCAGAGGGCCACCCGGCCCTTGTCACTGCTTCCCCTGCCCGGTGTGAGCCTGGCCGCCCCACATCTGTCTGGAGCCTCCTTCTAGTGTCCCTCCTGCTCTTTCACGGAACCCAATCTTTGTCCCCACTGGGTCCCCCAGTCTCTCACCCTTTAATACCAGACCTGACTGCTAGGACTCACCTTGGCCCCACGGTCATGCCAGTGTTGCCCTCATACGACAGTGACCCCACGCCACTGGGCCTGCGTGGCTAATCCCCACCCTGGCTCACCTGTCGGTGCTCCCAGGCCACTGAGCCTACCAAAAAATATGTGGGACCGTGCTGCGAGGCTGACTCCACGTTCAGGGTGTCAGTCTCCACTCCGGCTTCAGCGCTGCTCTTTCTTCCAGTGACTTCTCGGTGACTCAGCACTTTGAATGTTCAGTACTGTCCTCTAAGTCCCTACGCCACCTCACCCTCACTTTCGGGGGCCACCTGGCATGACTCCTGTCGCAGGCTCCTTCATCAGAACCTTTTCTGTCTCATGTTCTTCATAAAACTGCAACAAGCTTTGAGAGCTGGAAGGGACCCTTGGCTACCACGTGGGCCTACGGTTTGTCATTTCTCCAGTTGTAGGATGCTTTCTTCGTATGAGGCCTTACATGGAAGCCCAGCATGTCCCTTGTGTGGCAGCCCCTGCAGGCGGGTTCCAGGCCCCCTGGCCTCTGCTGAGAGCACCCAGAAACCTCGGTCAGCCCTGGCCCTCTGCTTCCCAGAGGAAGGGGCTGAGACTCGGAGCGAGTGCTCTGGCCGAGGTCACAGGGCTGCCAGGTCTCCTTTTCCATTCTCCAGTTGGTCTCAGAGGTGGAGGAGCCCCTCCTTCCGGTGTCAGTTCAGTGTCTCCAACTGTCTCTGACGTCAGCGTGCCCTTCCTCCGAAGCCACGGCTCCTGTAAGTCTTCGGTCCTCTCCAGCTCCTCACTGGCCCTGCCTTTGCCCTGTCGCCACGGGGACTGCTAGCCCCCTGTGCCACCCTCCTCTTTGCGCTCTTCCACCCTCCCTCCACGCTCACTTCCCGAGGGAGCGCCCTGTCCTGGCCCCCACCCTGCCGAGCCGGACACCCACAGCAGTCCCTTGAGCCCTGTGAAGCAGTGCTCCAGAACCCGCAAACAGCGGTCCCCTTCTTCCCATCTGCAGCCCGGGCCGCGGTCCCCTCATCTGGCACCTGCTCATGCTACTGCTGCTCACCGTGGGGGCGCCTGGCTCTTACCCCACAGAGATCCTCAGGGAACACCAAACTAAGACGGGCTCAGTGTCACGCCCTGTAGTCCCAGCTACTCAGGCGTCTGAGGCAGGAGGATCGCTTGAGCCTGGGCATTTGAGATCAGCCTGGGCAACACAGCGAGACCCCATCTCTAAGACCCAAATCATTAAGGTTCTACCAGGCCCTGCCCCGTCTGCAGCCTCACCCCTGCTCCCTCTGCTCACATCGCTCTGGCCGTACCCAGGGCCTGGAAACACGCCGGTGCCTCTGGTTGGAATATTCTTCCTTATTCTTCACCTTGGTAACTTATGTTCAGCCTTCAGTTCTCAGTTGAAATTTCAGTTCTTCAAAGCCTTTCCTAACCCGCCCGACTCAGTCAGGTCCCTCTGCGACTAACTGGACACTGCGTTTACTTTCTCTTCTTAACGCTCACCCCAGCGTCCAGGCCCCTCTGCATTTGCTCAGGGTCTCTTCCACACTAGGTTGCACGCGCTGCCTGCAGGGTGCCTGCTTCCGCCCTGCTGCGTCCCCAACACCTGGCGCCTGGCTGGCCGCCCTGTCCTGAGATCCCTCCTCCCGGGGCCCCCAGGTCGGCGCTGCTGTTCTCCTAACGCGTCCCGTTTGTCTTGTTTGCTGGGACTTATTCTCCCGTGCGTCAGGTTCGGCCCTTGGTCTTCTGCCTTCCAGTCCTCTGTGAACAAGCCTCGTCCTGTCACCTCCTTCATGGTTTTTATCCCGATAACCGCAAATGTGTGTCCCACCGCTGGCCAGAGTGGAGCCCTGTGCTGCACGGCTGCTGTCGCCTGACACCTGCAGATCCCTCCAGGGCCTGCTTCAGCTCTGACTTTTGCCTCAGGACCCTTTTATCTGTTCAGCCTGTGCTGGTCCTTCCTCTTCACCACCTCCCTGCCCACCTGCTCCCACGTGGCAGTTCTTTCATCCCTGCCCTGCCCCCGCAGGGACCACGTTCCTCCGAGTTTTCTCACTACATAGCCATCCTCACTCGGGCCTCATCTTATCACTAAGACTTTAAACCCTTAGCTTTACAAGTGCAGGTCTCTCCCTGCCCCAGGCTCAGTCTCAGGCTGCTTCTCCCGTCGGCAGAGTCTTATCCCATTGCTGTCTGGGGCAGGTGGGAGGCAGGGGACGTGGGAAGATCAAGATTCCTTGAGTGCGTATTGTAATCCCGGCACTGCATGTGGGCATTCCATATGCACAAAGCAGACTCGTAAATGTGGATGTGCACGGAGACAACAGGGGCCGTGTCCACAGAGCTCGAGAAGCTAGTGGAGGGCATCCTCTGAGGAAATGACAGACAGACTGGAGACTGCCAGCTGCCCTTCATGGGGGACGATCATGTTCTCTTGCCAACAGAGCCTCACGCTCTCCCGAGAGGCGCTCTCTAGTGACTTCCTGGTGCCAGCTCCCTAGCCCCTCCTGGTCTGCAACTTGGGCCCTGCCCAAAAGCCAGAGTTGCAGGGTCTTTGATCATGTTCTCTCCAACCCTCCTCCTGGAGTCCAGACAACAGAAGGCACTTTGAAGAACTTACGGACTTTGAAGCCTTCCTGTATGCGCTTCCCTAGTGTTGCTTTCTGGGGCCAACTTCCAGCAACTCAAGTGCTTGTTTTGTATGATTCCAGAAGAAGAGGGAAAAGGTTTGGACTGCTGCTTTAAAATGTAATTAGCATCGTATTTTAACAACATTTTGACAATAATTGCTTCCCGACAAGGCTGAGAAATCTGCAGTGCAGACTCCGTGGTGCCGCTGTCAGAGTGAGTGATACCACAGCCCGGTGCCCTGGAAACGCCGCTCGAGCCGGTCCCTCCTCAGCCTCGTCTCCCCGACCGTCACTGGCTGGGGGCCCTTCTCTCGGCCAGCACAGCCGCGCAGCAGCCTCACCCACCGCACGCTCGTGGCCCTCGTGGCCCTGCCAGAGAGGGAGGCAGCCGCAGGGGGCGGGAGGAAGACGCTGCTCCGTGGAGGGGGCGGCTCAGACTGGTCCTACTCAGTGCCTCTGTCTGCAGGTCCTTTCGGTGACCAGGCTGAGTCCCTTATGCCCCAAGGCAGCCAGAACGGCAGTTCCCACTCCCCAAAGTGGAACCTGAATGGGCTGGGGGCCTCGCCCCACACTCTGCTTCCTCAGGCGCCGGTCACTGGAAAAGCAGCAGCTTCTGTTCTGACCACAGGTGACTCTGGTGGCATTTCAGGCACCTCTGTTTCCCTTTTGCTGCAGGTGAGGACACACGTGCCTCTTATCTCCTGGCGCGTTTTCTTACCATCTGCTTTTCTTCTGGGTCACATTAGTCAGAATGGAAGTGTGGGGAGCAGGCCCGGGGACCCCCACCTTGCCGTCTCCTACGAAGAGGAGCGAAAGGACCGGGAAGAACAGACTCTGGGGCCGCCCCCCACACTCTGCATTTCTCTGCAGTGATGGAAAGGGCCCAGGATAGCAGAGCCAGCCTGGCAGAGGAGCTGAAGACGAGCCTCAGCCGGGCAAGAGCACGCCGGCCTGCGCTCCCCGCGGGGCTCCCACCCCACGCTGCCGTTTCTTGCTGCAGCTCATTTCTGCCCCCGCGGTGGCGAGCCACCCTCGCTGACTCCCAGATGCCGCCTCCCTGCCCACGCCCCAGGAAAAGCCCCAGCCCCTGGGCTCGCCGTGCCTACTCACGCCAGCCTGGCCCCGCAGTTCTCGCCCTCGATGTCGCCTCCGGCCACGTTTTCGGTGTTGACGGACTCGGTCTCGCTGGTGGGCATGCTCACTGCAAGAGTCAATGGGATGCGGGCAAGGCGTGAGGGGGAGAGCAGCATTAGTCTGCAACACACCCGGTGCCGAGACCCAGCGCCAGCGGGGGAGAGCCTGGGCGTGTTGGCCGCTGACTGGCAGGGCCAAGGCCCCACACTGGCCTAGCCAGGCTCGGGGAGCTCCTGGACTGACTGCCTGCTCTTGTCTGGGGGGGTGGTTTCCTGCGGGGACGCTGTAAACCAGTGGGAACGTGGGAGGACATCTGGTGATCAGAGTACTTTACCTTAGTGGTAAGACACTGACCCCCGAATCCTTTCTCTACCTTCCATTCTATGCCTCAGAAGAGCCGTGGAAGCTTTCCCGTTTGCTTCTGCTACTTGTCATAGAAAGAGGAGCTTTCATGAAAATATGGTATTTCCTTTTCTTCTTTCTGCCTACCAACTCTAAGGGGGTCCATCCCCGAGACCAGGGCCCAGCTCGCTGGCAGAAAGGGCACGTCGCCGCCCGCGTGGATGACCACATGGGTGTGGAGGGCTCCCCGTTTCTCACAGGTGCCGGGCCCCGAGTCCAGTACATCTAGGACTGTGCCCCGGACAGAGAGCCCAGTGAGTGACGGACTAAGACTCAGACTAGCACTGCAGACATCAGGAGTGAAGGAGGGTTGAGTGTGGAACCCACAAAATGAACTCTAAGTGTGGCCTAAAGACAGCCTGCAGGACACTTGCTCCCTCTTTAGCCGCCCTGATGTTCCCAACTCCAGGCTGATCTGGGGTATGAGCCATTCAGTTCCACCAGAGCCAACTCGTCCAGCCCAGACCCAGCCTCTTCCCTAGGCAGCAGTGGGCTGGATTTCCAGAACAGGGACAGCTTTCCAGCTTAGAACCCAGGTTTGTGGCTTACAAGACGCCATTTCTTTTTATTACTATATTTTTCTTCTAAATAAAAGTTTGACTCAAACTCAAAGAATTACTCTTCACCTTCTATGCCCCTCTGAATATGACATGAGTTGCTTAGTTTCGCCAACCCTTGTGCTTTAGAGTGGCCCCCACATCCTCTGTGCTGGCTCAGCTCTGCTTCCAGAACAGCACCCGTGTGGTGAGAAAGTCGCTTGCCCTCAGCAGACACCGAAGGCACACGCGTGTGCACACATACACACGCACACACACACAACTACTGCAGCACCAGCCAGCAAGAGAAATGTCCTCCTGTCCACTCCGGTAGGTGCCAGCACACCTCTCCACACAGGGCACAGGGGGACGTCACCATGGCTTTCTGTGGAGTGACTACACCAAGCAAACTTCCCTTTCTTCTGACCAAGCACACCCGCCGGGGCGCCTCCTTGCGCAGACAAGACGGTCGGTGCCAGAGCCAGGCACAAGCCATCGACAGAGAACACGCAGTCAGCCACGGGCAAAGCAGAGAAACACGGAGCTCAGCTTCCACACAGAACATCCACTTTCATCTCCGAAAACAAACCAAAACAAAGAAAATTAAAAAGCAATAAACCAAACACACAGGAAAACATCACAAAATATAACTAAACCCCCAAATCACATGAATTAACAACACGGAACAAAGGAGGGACCCCGGGGCAAGGAGTTACTCCAGCTTGGGCCCTGGTCTACAGGCGTGGATCTAACTAGGGACGTGAGGAGAGGGCTTCCGAGAGGGGACCTGCCACTTGACTGTGCTGCCCCCGGAGGGAGGTGTCCCTGTCACAGGCTCAGGCGGGTGACTGATAATCAAGCTGTGGCACGGGTACCCTTCACCCTTCTCAGCGGCCAGGTGCCTTGTCTGCCCCCACACAGGACCACATTGCAGAAGTCCCCCTGCCACGGACTCAAGGGCTCCCGCACAGCCCACAGCTGGGTCTTGTCAACCGCAGGGGAAAAACAACCCACTGACCGCCGGCCCTTCGTCCAGTTCTATCATTCAGTTCCATTCCGTAAAGCCCCAGCGAACACCTTGGGCCTGCCCGCATGCAGAACATAGACGTATCTGCTTTTCACCAGTTTAAATGGGCAAAGGAGATACACTGTCATCCATGGGTGGTCTTCCGAGGAGGTCTGTAAATACGGGAGAATTCTGCCGCTGGGTCTGGGCTGCTGTTGGCGAGGAGGGTGCCCTGGCAGCGTGTGAAGACCCCAGTCACTGCACGGGGAGGGGGACTCTGGATTCTGCACGGGTTTTGAGTTCTGGATGCCAAATACTTTAGCTAATAGCTCACAGAGAGTTTTCCCACTTCATCTGATAGAGCTGGCGTTGGCAGCGTCTCTGCCCGGCCACTGCAGAGGGTGCCGGGAACGAGAGGCCCGTGAGGCACAATCTCAACTTCTCAACACAGAGCAGCAGCTGGGGGAGGTGGGGAGTCCGCCGCCCCTCCCGGGGGATGCCATGCCCTGACCAGGAAGGGGTGCCGGGAGGGCAAGCTGGGCTTTAGGAGTTTCTTAATTTCATCCTCCTCTCCTGGAACTCATTATTTTCAATGAACGTCCTTGAATGTTGCTTTTTGGTGAGAATTCACACTAGTTCATTACAGAAAAGGGCCAGGCTTACTTTTAATCTATGTAAAGGGTCATGTCTCAAACACACTCTTCTTTAAAATACAAAGTATAGAATAAACAGAAACATCACAACCAGTGACATTTACTTTTTCACTTATCAAAAATCCTATATGAGAGAAGCACTGAGAGTTAGGAGCGGAAATGAATGACTTGGTTCAAGTTCTAGAGAAAGGTCTGTCTCCGCGTAGAATGCTAACAGTCACTAGCGTGAGAATCTCATAATGAGCGGTCTTTTGTTTGGAAGTGACGAGGAGAAACCACCAGGCTCCACCTGTCCCTGTGGCTGGCGGGGGCAGGAGCCCTGGGCAGTGGAGGGGAGCCTGGGACATCGAGACCTTTCACACAGAGGCATCATCCAGCTTCTGGCTTTGACATCCTGAGTGTCCCATCCTGTTCAATTTCAGAAGTAACCGTATGGTAACTTTAAAAACAATAGGAAGAGCTTGATAAATACACAGCCATTCAAGTATAACTGAATTGGACTAGGGCTGGTCTTTCCTGGGGGCCAGGTTGGCAGCCACCTGTGTGGAAAGTGACTTGAAGATCCTCTAAGTCATCTCCCTTGATGGCTTGCAGGGGTCTCCATCAGATCTGCTCTTTTGGGTCAAGTCATATAGCTAAATGTTCCTTGCTGAAATGAAATATCTCACCTGGAAGGAGCAATGATTTAACATATTAGTGCCTACTAGTGATAGTTTATCCCATAAGCACTTGAGAGACTAAAACAGGTGAAATGGCATTTGTGTTCCTGTTACTAAGGGATTGATTAGACAGCGGTATCACAGCTGATTCTTTCAGGGAAACTTCTAGGGAACTGAATGTCCAAATTGTTGAAAGTTTAGAACCATAAACGCTAGATGCTTCTTCCACGGATGACATGGAAGACCCGACCCCTCCTTTGCTCACTCAAATGATGACCTGGTGGGCAACAAAGGCAAAAGGATGGCCAAGGGCATGTTTTCTCCAAAGGCAGCCAGTCCACTGCCCTCGGAAGTGGAGCCTGGCTGTCTGCTTATCTGCAGACAACGTCATGGTAACACCCCCTTGAACGGAGTCCGGAAGGAGAACGCTGAGGAGGGAGCTTGTTTTCCCACTTTCCAACGTTACCGCTACCAGGTACTGTGGACCAGACGTGGGTGTCTGGGCTATCATGTCCCCTGGCTTCTGTTGAGAAGATCCCAAAGGAAAATGAGAGTTCTTCGAAAGTGTGACGAACAGCTGCCATTCCAAGTGACGGATGACATCACTGCATTTTTAGAGACGTCATCAATGGCTACAGTGAGTTGTACAGACTCCATTTTGCCAACAACTGATTACACCCCCAAGTTAACGTCTTTTCCCCCTCACCCTCCACGCGGCTGCTCCTGCTGGCCACTCTCGCTCGAACGGTGCCGGCAGGACGTCTCAGGAGAGGTGCGAAGTTATTGTTACACAGCAACCAGGTCTCCCCTGACCCGCCTGGAGAACAGCTGTGTGGATACTGGGGAGATTATAGTAACTCATTTTCTCCATGAAATAATCTCCTAAAACTGGAAATCACACCAGTTATGCTGGGGGAGGAGCACTCGGTTGGAGCCATTGTGAAGACTGGTATTCCCTGGTATGTCTGGGTTCGCAAACCCTCTGAGGCTCTATTCACTGAAATTTGGGAACCGTCCACAAAACACCAGGTGGTGCTTTGGAAGTGTGGCTGCACAGATCAGCCGGCCCGGCCTTCCGCAGCTGCCTCACAGCAGGCTCACAGCACAACCTCACCTTCCCCAGACGAAGCGAACGCTCGATAAAACTGACCACTGGCTCTTGACACGTGCTCATATTGCTTAAAACAAATCTCCAAGTGGAGAATCCGCTCCAGGCTGTGCCAGTGTGTTCACATTCGTGTTCTCCTTAAAAAGCAATTGGATCTTCTCAGGCCAACATGATATGTGTCCAAAGATGGCCAAAACCATCCACATGAATGAAAAATGACTCCGGAAGGGGTTTGGCAAAGGTCTGAGAGTCAGAGCAACTTTAGTTTTGATAAAAAAGACAAAGGCCACTGAGGTTACTTAGCAATAAATCCACAAAGGACACAGTGAGCAAAATCTTCCAAGGAATCCCTGCTTTGCTCTCTCCCCTCCTCCCTCACTCCCCGGGGCTGGGAGGAGACCGTGGAGAACCACCCACACAGAAAGCATCGGGCCCTGCTCCCGGGCACCCGGTCTCGGGTCTTCTCATGCACCCTGACTGAGTGGCATCAGAGCAAAGCCCCGCATCAGACAATGAGGAATGAATTCGGGGAGATACGAAAAAATCTGCCTATTTCTGAGCCCTTTGGTCACCCAGCACAGCTCTGCCTTTGTCCCAGGGACGGGGCTTTGGGACGCCCTGACGTGATGGCCGGCAGGGATGGCTGGCCTCTCGTGAGATTTGCTGAGAGAAATGCCCAGTCTGAACTCCGGAACTTAGCTGGTGGCGCATCATCCAAGGTCAAAGAACTTACCAGCTACCGTCAGTCCCGTCCTTCCTCCCGTGGGAAGAGGGTCTGTGCACCAGGCCCGGACGCCCCAGGCGCTGGCTGGGGTAGCAGACGAAGGAGCCGAAGGCACCGCTCACCCACCCAACTTCTCCAGGGGGTGACAATGTCACACGGAGCCAGTGGACTGCGTCCCAGGCCACCTAGCCTGCTGGGTCCAACTGCCCAAGCTTCCACACACTCCTGGGTCCCTGGCCAGATGCCCATTTTATCCTATTTTCTGCATGAGTTGTAAAATTAGTATTTTTCTCAAAGTACTAATCAGAGTTATGGCTAACAAGCCAAAGGATTTCTCATTTCCTGCCTCACCGACTCTCATTTGGAATCCCAAGCTCCCTGTAACTTGGCTCCATCCTGTCTGTTAGGGGTTGAATTACGTCCCACCGCCGAAATTCATAGGTTGAAGTCCTAACCCCCCACACCTCAGGATGTGGCCATATTTGGAGACAGGGTCTTTAAAGAGGTGATTAAATTAAAGTGAGGTCACGAGGGTGGGCTCTGATCTGCTGTGACTGGTATCGTTAGAAGAAATGTGGACACTGACAGGTGCAGAGGGCAGACAGCGCAGAGACGCCGAGATCCACCAGCCAGAGGGGCCTGGAGCTGACGCTCCCGCACGGCCTCATGAGGCACCAGCTCGCCGACGCCTCCATCTCCGACTTCAGCCTCTAGAACTGCAGAGATCACCTCCTGGTGTTCCAGTCCGTCGGCCTGTGGGACTGTGCCAGGCAGCCCTGGTGGCCAGCACGTGCTCTCTGCCCTCTCATTCCCTCTCATTCCTGCAGAAACTCTCCCACCACGTTAGGCTGCCTTTCTCATTGTCCCTGGAACATGCCACCTCCAGTCCAACTTCCGGGCTTTTCTATGTGTGGTATCATACGTCGTGTCTCCTCCCTGGAGTGCCTGTGCACGCCCTCATGTACTCCAGGGTCAGCAAACCATAACCCTGGGGCCAAGTCCAGCCTGTGACTGCTCTGGTAAGTAAAGTGCCCTGGGCGGGGTGCGCTATCTGCGTGTCCTGTCCCGGCTGCTTTCCCAGCGGGCAGCAGAGCCTAAGGGAGTTCCCATCCGGCCCCTTATGGAAAAGGTTTCTGGCCCCTGACGTGTTACAATTCCATCCACTCCCGGAGGCCCAGTTCTCGTCTGTGGAGGCATCCAGGACCCTCCGACTGTCCCTGGACCCTTTTCTGAGCCCTTTTGACACTGCGGTCTATGGGAATTTTAAATGAAAACCTGCATCCAAGCAGTAGTCCCACCCTCTCCTAGCTGTGTGACTCTGAGTAAGCTATTTAACCTTTCGAGGCCCACGTCTCCTCATCTATGAAATGGAAACAATGAGGTTATTTATTTCAAGGGCTTTTGGTAAGGATTAGGTCAAATAATACTTGTAAAAAACCTCTGTAAAATGATAAGTGCTATAAATATTTGCTAATATTACTAACTTTCGCATTCTTCTTACAGTTTGCTATTATTTCACAAGTGTTAGGTTTGTTGCCCTGACTAAACTAGAACTTTCTCAAGGCCAGAGACTGTGTCTTGGAATCCTCTGGACTCCTTCCCAGGTGCTGCGGCACTGGATGCGGACCCGTCATCACAGCACTCATGCCTTCGTGGGGTTTTAAGGACTCCCGTGTGCTGGGCATTTGAGAGCTCGTCCTTCAGCCCCTCTCGGCCCTCCCCACGGGGCCCCGTGCGGCCGGAGGCCGAGCTCTGCAAGCTGGGTCGGTGAGCTCTCCCGTGCCCGGCTTCCTGCGGGGGTGGGCGCGGCTGATGCCGCCGTGGGACGAGGTGGGCACTCACTCTCCGGGATCCTGCTCACAGGGCGGGCGTGGATGCAGACGGGCTGCATCTGGCTGCTGAAGCCACAGGTCTGGCCACGTGATTGCCACCCCCCTCTCTGACTCAGTCACTTCTCCCCCAGCCTGTCCCTTCAGGCCTTTAGTGGTAACAGCTCCCCACAGCTGCGGCCCTGCCGTGCTGCACTCCTGCCAGCTGACTGCCTTAACCCCGCCTGCGTCTGTATTGAACTCTCCTTAGTCACCCAGTACTCTCTGTTTTCTGCAAGGACCCTGACTGACATGCCCCTACGGTGCAGGCCAGGGAGAGATTATCGTCCCCACAGAAGGAAGAAGGGGTGGTCCCAAGCCAATGCTCACGGTGACAGCTCGTCAGCTGCAGAGAAGGACAGGTCTGGGGTCCGCGGCTTTTCTGGCCATATCAGGCAACCTCTGGGATGAGTCTGCTCAGGGGCACGTTTGCAGGCGGTTACTGACAGGAAGGGGTGACGCAGGGCACCAGGACAGGGCTGCTGTAGCCCCCACACAGAATTGAATGGGACATGCTGGTTGTAGTTGCTGCCCCAGGAAACTTCTGGGAGGAACTACTGTACATTCTGTTTTAATTTTCTTTTGCAGAAAAAATGACTTGGGAAGTCCTTCCTCACTACTGCTCTGCAGTTTGACAGATCAAGCACGCGGCACATGTCGTCTCAAACGCTCGCCCCGCCCGGGGTCTAGAGAAACCAGGGCAGGCCTTGGCGTGGCCCCACTGCTAAATGGCTCCGAAGCTTTGACAAGTCACGTGGTAGCGTTGGGTCCCATTTTCTTATCTCACACACGGACAGACTGAACGGGATGATGAATTGAAGACCAAAAGGGGGAAAGCAGGTTGTAGGGAAAAGAGGAATGAGATGGTGTGAGAGAAAGAGAATGGTCTCTGGGACAGGGCCTGCAGGGGTGGAAAGGTCACAGAGGAAGGAGCCTCCAGAACCTTCTCCAGAACCTTCTCAGCAACTCCCTGCCTGCCCAGGCCAGCTGGGCTTCCTCCACACAAGCAATTAAAACCCAGCTGATTTTATGCCATCAGAAAGTAAATATAAAACAGAATTAAATATTAAGAAGCCAAGCAATGTGG
Organism: Lemur catta; assembly: GCF_020740605.2. NCBI lineage: Eukaryota > Metazoa > Chordata > Mammalia > Primates > Lemuridae > Lemur > Lemur catta. Next base: position 98,008,930 of record NC_059133.1, read on the forward strand.
CGTTATTAAAAAGGCACAATACAAGCACTTTGTGCCATCACAGTTATTATTACTGCTATAAACTGAGAGGAGGCATAAATGCCGGCCCTTGATCTGCAGCCGTAATCCAAGGAAGAAAACCAGGGTCGCTGCGATCTCAGCAGGCCATAGACATCTGGCGCTCCCAAGCAGAACTTTTCTCTGTGTCACTACAGCACCGGCACTGTGGAGCCAGGCCACCTTGGGTACCACTTCGGGTCGGGGAAGTGGCGGCCGGGAGGCAGCAGGGCGGGAGGCTGAGCCACACCAGACGAACTTCCGAGCTCAGGCACACACCCCTCTCCCTGTCCTCCCACCCGGCCCGTCTTCGACAGGACGTCAGGGCAGCAGGGGACAGTCTCAGACTCTCTGGGACCACAGGGAAACAGGACATCTGGCCACACAGGAGGCTTATACACCCTGAAGGGAAAAGACAGCTCACCTGCAGCTGACAGGGGTCTTCTAGACATGGGGTATGGTGGCCTTCCACTATAGGACTCCTTGGGAAACCCAACCGCTTTTAGGTTGGAGAGAGGACATTATTTTATTATAGTTCCCAGGGCCCGGCTAGCAGTAGATGGTCATCCATGTGGTATGAAATGAAAGGGACGTACGTGATTTACATCCCAGTCCCTTTCCAGCCTGGTCCAGTGACGTCCAGTGGCCATTCCTTCATTTTAAGGCCTTGTCCCCTCAGAGTGCATGATAGCAATATCAGTCATTTCTATCTTAATATTACTAATAATTGTTCAGTGTTTTGATCACTGATTATATGTCAGCTACTTTTGCAAGCACTTTTCACACATTAACTGATTTAACCTTATGAGGAAGGGTATTATATGTCCCCATTTTATAGATAAGGAAACTGAGGCTCAGAGAATTAGGTCACTTATTCAAAGCAAGCAGCTAATAAAATCGGACTTTGAACCCAGGCAGATCTGATGCCAAGTCTATCCACGTAGCCACTGTGTATATGGGATGAACCCATAAAGCCCTTTCTTTCCTCATACCGAGAGCCCTGAGGATGTGCTTGGATCACCAGGGGAAGAGGCGGACAGAGGGTGCAGGCAGAGGTCCTGGAGAGAAGCCACTTACTCTGTAATCGTGCCCAAGGCCTTCCCTGCCACTCTGGAGCTATATGACCTTGGACACGTTACCTCACTCCTCTGTGGCTCAGCTTCCCCACTGTAAAACGGAGATCTTAATCACACCTGCATCACAGGTAGAAGGGGTCTATAAGACTATAGGCCAGCCCTTCATTTTATAGGTGAGAATGTGGAGTCCAGAGAGGGTCAGTGACTTGCCCAGGGTCACACAGCCAGGTGGTGACAGAGTTCCCAACTTCTTCCTCCCCTCCAGGGCCCCTCCCTTTCTCACTCTCCATAGACTCACATCGCGGAGAGGCTAACAGCCCATCCCTGGTCAGACAGGTGTCACACCTGAGCACACGGCCCACCTCCCCACCCGCTTGGTCTGGAATCCCAGAGCTCCACCATGGCTGAGCTTTGAACTTTGCGCCCTGGTCTTTGCTGTTCACAGTAGCTACGCAGAGCTCAAAGTCACGCTTATTTTCTCTCCTCTCTTGGGCCCTTTCTTCCCCTTCCCTGCTCTCTGCACTCAAGATGATTCTGACCCGGGTTACATTTCCTGCGAGGGGGCTCGGGGCCCAGCACTACCCTGAGGTTGGCGGCCCCCCAGCGGGGGCCATGGAGCAGGGAGCGGTGCTTCTCCGCAAGGGCCTGAGCTCGTCCCCCTCCAGCACGCGAGTAAATTGCGGCCTTCAATCTCCAGGCCGTGCCATTAATGGCATTTATGTGAAGTTAGTCATTTTAGCTCCCAACCCCATGGGGCCTCTTCAGCTCCGTAATTTCTTGAATGAGTTTATGGGCAGCTGTCAGAGCATCAGTCCCCGTGGCCCCTCCTGCGGCGCGCGCTTCACTTTAATTAATCTGCCACCGCTGCCTGCTGGGTGCTTGCGGTCGGTCGTGCCTCCCTCCTCGCCTGGTGTGGACGAGGCCTTGGTCTGTCTGGCCCCTTACTCGCCCCCACGGTTCACTGAGAGGCCCCGCAGGCGGCACAGAGGAGGGCGGGGGACTCCTCTCCGGCTCAGTCGGGCCCTTAGGGCGGAGGCTCAGAGCTCAGGACGTTTAAAGGGGACAACCATAGAGGTCCGGGTTGGGGAAGGGCCCACGGGTCATGCTCTATGACTTGTCAAGAACAGCTGAAGAAACTGGAAAGGCTTAGTTTGGATAAGCTCGGTCAGGAGGCCTCGTCACCACCTTCGAATGTCTACGGTCTGGCCACAGGGGAGGAGGGCGCTGCCTGCCCAGAGCGGGGGAGACTGTGCCCAACGGAGTCTTTCCACCCCTCCAGGCTGCCTAGGGGAGGCGGAGCTGCTCATTATTGGCAGTTGTCAGGCAAAGCCTGGATAAGCCTTTGCTGGGGGCCAGAGGGTTTCTTTTGTCGTAGAAAAATAACTTGAGCTTTACAGAACAGGAGTGCTCTGACTGGATGAAGCACTAAGTCTCTGGCTGTTGGTGAGGGGGCTCTGGGCACAGACAGGCGGGGGCTTGAGGGCCACCTGCACGCCTGGTGGGCAGGATCCGTGGGTAGCACGCCCCAGCAACCGCGCCTGCCTCCCAGGCCCTGTGAGACGGGGCAGCTCGCCAGCCCCCCCAGCATCGGTGCCCCACCCTCTGCCTCCGGCACCTGTGCACCTGTGCCTGGGGGTGCCTGGGGGTGCCCCGCGGCCCCTCTCGGAGTCCCCGGCTCCTCCGCACGCACAAACCCTCCTTCTGCCCTCCAGGCCCCGCCACCTTCCTGACCAACACGGCGTCACAGAACTGTCTTTTCCCCGAGACGTTTACTGTTTGTGCCATGGAGCTTGGTGCCCTGATGCACATACAGTTCTTTTCCTGCTCCTCAGACGGGCATAGCCATGTGTGGTGTTTAGGCACTTACGTGACACGGCCTCACTTGTGCTCATGGCAGCCTGGGGACACAGCGGGAAACTGAGGCTGTGGGTGAGCGTGAGCGGGGCCCGGGCGTGGCCTGCCCTGCCTGTGCCCCACGCCACTGCCCCTTCCTCGTGCCGCGGGGCCGGGAAGAGGAGCCCGCCCCAGTCCCGCCTCGCAGGCTCCTGCCCTCCTCTCCAGACTGCGCTGTGCCGCCGTCTCCACGGAAGCTCTCTGAGAGCACTGTCCCCCACGGTTCCAGGCTGCCCTCCCGGGGAAGGCCCCAGCCAGCGCTCTAGGTCGGGGCCTGGCACGGCTGGTGACTTCTGCAGGAGGCGCCCGGGCACCCTGTAAAGAGGGGCTGGCACTAGAGCATAGCCCCCCGAATTCGGCTTTCCTTCCTCACCCTCAGAGGGGGCTGGCAGGGTGGGCACTGGTTCACTCCCTGCCCTCCCTTCCCCTGTGCTGCTTTGGAGAAGGGCCACACGCAGCTGGGGCCACCCCATGCCAAGCACAGAGAAGGAAAACAGACCCCAGACTGGATGTGCAAGAACGGGTGGGCTTCCACGCCAGATGGTGTCACTTCCCCGGTTCCAAGGAACAGCCCTCCCTCCAGAGCCCCTCTCAGGACTGAGTCCGAGGCAAAGCTGTGACTCCCCCTGGCCCTGCGCCCTTTCTGCCCTGTCTCAGCCTCTTCCCCGATCTCTCCCGAGACGTGGGCTGCTGGAGAGGCCGATCGCTCTCTCTTTAGAAGAGAGAAATGGTTTTGAAACCCAGAGAACAGGGACTGCTGTCTTCAACAAGCAAAAGGCCTGGGGGCACTGACAGAGCAGAATGCTAATGACCCTGCGGGAAGGCTGCCCTTGGGGTCCCCTGGGCCTCCCTGCCTGGGGTCACAGCTTCCTCTTCCACCCCGGGCTTAGATCCTGTGAGGGGCAGCTGCGGGCTCAGCGTCCGGGCTCCCCCGCAGGAAGGAAAGGGCACGGGGCTCTGGGGTCTGGGCAGAGGCTGTCAGTGTCAGTGTGAGCCTGCCCTGGGCAGGGCCAGGCTACTCTCCACTGCTCCGGCTGCTCACGGCTGCAGCAGTGATTAAGGTGTCGTGACAAGGAGTTTGCCTGACTGGGGAAAGCAGAAAGGAGACAGCGGCTCCGGTGGATCCCAGTAACACTGTGGGGTGTGGGCCTCGTCGCAGGTGGGAGTGCCCAGAGCAGACGGAGGGCTGTGTCCACGGGGGATGGAGGGCAGCAAGGAGACAGGTGAAGTCTCCTGCAGCCGTCTGGGCCCCGTGTGGCTCCGAGCCGAGGAGGCACAGCACTGAACAGCTCAGTGCCCTGGCGTGGGGCTGCTGGGAGGACCAAGTGAGAAGGGGTGGGAAGAGATCTCAAAGGCACGGCCCCTCGTGGAAACTGAGGCAGGAAGGGAGCAGAGACAGAAAAGCAATTGGCGAGAGTAACTAACGCCATCAGGATAACTCACAGCACCAGCGGGAGGACGCTGCTGCACCCACGACCACCGTGTTTCTGCTCCGGCCGCAGGTGTCGGCTCAAGAGAAGGAAGAATCTTCCAACAACTGGAGTTGCACAAAAATGAAAGATTTTTCCTGTGACATGGTAAGTTCCTGCTACAGAGTGCTTAAGAAGGGGGCTGGTGAGACTCTGTAGTGGAGAGGTTGTAGGGGGCTTTCATGGAAAGACGGGGTCGTGGAGAAGGAGAGCCTTGGGACACCTTCCGGCACCGAGATTCTACTGCTCGATGCTTTCACGCAAAGACAGACGTTATCGGGACAGCGGGTCTGGGAAAAGGCAGGAGAGTGTGGGCCCTGCAGAAAGAGGCCAGCTGCGGAAGGAAGCCGGCGAGAGGCTGCCCAAAGTCCTTAAGTAGCAGATACTTCCTCTCTTGCAGCACCTGCAGCCCAGCCAAGAGGGGCCCGGGACTGCTTGCAAAATGGGGGCAGCCACTGCCTGGCTCAGCCTCACATCCGTTCTGGAAACTGGGACTTCAGGAGAAAGGAAGTGCTATTGGGGGCCTCACAGGAATTGGAATGCTCAAAGATTAATAGAAAGGAAGAGCTTATTTGGGTGTTACTTTTACGTATTAGGAAACTGAGGCTCAGAGAGGGACGGGTAGTCCGAGGTCACAGGCTCATTGGTATTAGACTAGGACTAGTTACCAGGTCTCCCGACTCCCTTCCGGGGCTTCTTTCTACTCCCTTTCTCCTTCCTGCCACCAGGTTCAGGATCCTGTGGGCCGCCGTGCCCTGTGCTTACCTCCCTGCCAAGGAGAAAGAGGGGCCGGGCGCCAGCCTGCAGAAGCCTCCTGTCAGCCACTGGCCTTGCGGTCTGAACCTCACCCTTCTGGTCTGAAAATGGAAATGCCCATCTTGGAGTGAAGATTAAAGATAACTAGAAAATGATGAAAAAGTAAGAGGAGGTGCTTAACACACGGTAGCTGTGGTCCACAATATTCCACGATACTCCGTGTGTGTACACAATGCCTGGACGCTGTGTGTTTACCTACAATCAATAGGTAGACGCAAAAGCCAAGTGCAGGCCCGACGAAGAACCTTGGGATCACTTGCTTTGTGTCTAAAAGGTCATCAGAATCCTTATTGGTGATGTCGTCTGTGCTCTCAGGGCCAGCCCCGAAGGATGGCCGCCATCAGCCGTATTCCCTGTGTGCCCATCAAGTCTGTCATTCTCGTCATGAGACAGTCGGGAAGCTCCTACTGTGTGCTAACAGTAACTCACCCGTGGCATGGTCCCTGTCCTGGAGGTGCTTAACAGCTTGTGAGAAGACAGCTTGTAAGAATCTTTAACTAGGATTAATCATGAAAAACAGTATTTATGCACAACTGGCAAAAGAGATAGCTGCATTCATCTCCCTTTTTGTGTCTCCTGAATCCTTTTTTTAACCCTCATTGAGGCAAGGCCCTGCCAGAGATTGTGTTCTGTTCTCTTAACCTGCTCTCTGCCTGTCAGGAAGGTTACTTGTGACCACAGTTTGAGCTCCCTGGTGGCCCAGCTGGCTGTCCAGAGGAGTCAAGGAGACATCTTTAGGATGTCTCTGCTACCGACTTCTGTGGTCTCACTGGGAAGAGTTTCTGCTTCTATGAACCAGCGACACCAGTAATAGAGCAACATGGGCCTCGGCTCCACCTTGGTTTTAAATAGGTTTTGGTCTAAACATATTTTCTCAATGTGCAACAATTGGGTTAGTCTAATGACAAATGTCACCCCCACCACTGCCAGAGCAGCATGACATTCCCATTAGGAGGGATGTTTCCTGGCCAGATTAAGGCATGGAAAATAATTTTTGGTCATCAACAGTTCCCTTCAGTTTCTCTGATCTGATTAAACTTAGCAGTGGAAAGAGGAATTTACAAATTAGATGCTGTTCTCTATTTATTACCAAAATGGTTGCTTTCCACTACATCCAGGAGATACAGCTGCGATCTCATTAAGTCTCAGCTTGTGATAACACTTACTCCATAAATCTCCACCGCAGCCAGCGAAGGCAGGGAGCGTCACGCCGAAGACCACACAGTGGACAGACTCGAACTTCTGCCCCTGTGAAGGGAGCTGACCTTTTCAAGCCCTAAGGAAGCAGCTCGGAATTCACTCTTGATGTTCTCTTAACCATTTCCTGACTGCCAGGCTGGCTACCTGGCCTTCTTGAGGCAGAATAAAATGGGAAATATTTCCAACACTTGCCTGGACATATTTGAAGGAGAAAGGGGAGAAGAAATGAGCACACAAAGAAAAACATCATGGAACAATCCTGTCCTCCCTCAGAAGTGAAACAGAAAGGTTGACAGACAAGGAATGGCAGATGAAAAATTAATTTGAGTGTCCGGTTCATTATATAAGCTCTGCTGGACCAGACCTGGCCCAGTCTGGTTTTAGGTCTGATACGGACAAAGCAGGCCTAAGTCATCTGCTCCCAGGGGCAGAATTCCAAGGATTTCCAAGCCAAGATCCCGCTATTACACCCCAATTTCCAAATCCTTTTCCAACCAATATTCATTGACTGCCTACGTACCAGGCTCTCTGTTGGTGCTGGGAATACAAAAATCCCCACCCTTAAGAGTGCACACAGCCCAGCAGAGGGTGTTAAGATAGACAAACACAACAGATAAGGCACAATAAATAAAATCTATAGGTAGATGCAATGGATCACGTGCAATGAGATCTATAGCGCAGGTAGGGACCCAGTGTTCCGGGAGCACAAAGGAGGCAGGAAGACTCTGCGGGGGGCAAGGGCAGCGAGGACAAGGGAGGCAGGAAGGGAGGGGGTGCCTGAGTAGGGGGGGTGGCAGTTCGTAAGGCACGGGGGGAGGGGCTTTCCACGCAGACCAGCGTGCGTGCAGGTCTGCGAGGACCTTCGGCGATCGGCTGGCTTTCAGAGCGCAGACGGTCCTACAGGAGACCCAGTGCAAGTCCAGGAGTCGGGGACTGCAGGATTCCGGCATCAGCAGGCTGCCCCCAGGGGCTGATGGACTGGAGGGGTCCAGGTGTGGCCCAGACTCCTAGGGCTAAAGCCAATGCCTATCAACTCAGAACTACAGAAACAAAATACCGGAGCTGGAGGAGGTCTTGCTGATCTGATCCCCTCATTTCACAACCATGGGAGAGGCAAACTGGTCACTGCGTGAGGCCTGGAAGTCAGGCCGCCTGCTTTTCTCAGGGACGCGTTAGTCCCTCGACAACACACAGCGATTGTTCAGACCCCAAACTCTGGCATCCTGTCAGGGCAGAGAGATGAGGGTCATTCATCTCATGCTGCTGTATTCTCAACTCATCTAATCAAGGGTATGACTTCATGGATTAACAGAATGAGTTAATTAACGGATTACAGAATTTATAATTAGTGAAAATGACTTTATACCATCTAAGAGGCTCAAGAAGAAGTTCTGCTGTTTTTGCTGAAGCTTGGAATCTTCTTGATGCAAACCTAGGGCACTCTGCCCGGCGGGCAGCAACTGGCCACCCGAGCTTCCTAGTCAATGCGGACATGGGCCGAGGGGGCCGGGACCCTCTCCCACGGACAGTACTTTCCATGCCAAGCAGACACTCTCCCCTCTGGGGGTAGCAGGGCCTTTTTTCTCTTCTTCTGCCGGGCATAGCAAACATCATGCCAAGCTTCTGCTCAAAGCCGGACCTAGCTGACCTTAGACAATATTAATAAACACAATGAGATTCTAGTTCTGAACATTCCTGACAAAAAAGGGGTCTTTAAGTTCTTCTTGCCCCTGTGTTTCGTGTGTGTGAGTACACTGGCGTTTTGTTATTCTCAGAGAGCTTAGTTAACACGGTAACTGGCCTGCTACTGGCCACCATTATCGTATCTCGTGAGTCATTGACACGAGATGTAACGGTTGGACAGGCCGATGTGAAACTTGGACGTGAGAAGGTAAACAAAGGCTTTTTCCTTTAACGCCAGGCTGACAAGCATATAATCAAGGCTCTCCACCTGTCAGCGAGTCTCTGAGGACAGACCTCGCCTGTCACTCCCAAGCAAAAGGCACAGACAGGTCCCGGTGCAGCTGCAATCACTGGCGTCCGCAGAATGTGAGTCTAGGGTGCTGGTCAAGGCTCGCAGCCTTAGGCTTGGCAAATAACTTTAAGAACATGATTTAGGAAACAAGAAAAACCTTATCAAAATTCAAACATATATTCCTGGAAAGCAAAAACCTTTCAACTCCTCTCATCAAAGCTCATCTGCCCAGTGGATTATCCCTGAAGTTCTTTGCTGGGGTACTTCGGGCCAGTCCGATGAACTAATGTGAATTAAGCCTAAAGTATAACGAATGTGTATTTTTATGAGTGCATAAATGGCCAAATCTTTCCTTTCTTTCTCCTTAGGCTGTCAGTAGAATAGGACATCCTACCCTTTCACTCTCATCTGCCTTGAGGACCTTCCCCGGGGCCATTCTTTCAGGGCTGCATTTGCAGACTCAGGGTCTTACGTGCAACACATTTTTCTTGGTTGTCCTGTCCTTTGCAGCGGGGGAGGGCTCTAGCTGTCACTGCGCGTGTGGGTCCTGCTGGCAGATCCACGCTGGGAGCAGGAAGAGGCAAGTCTGTGGCCTTGTCAGCAAAGTCCAAGTTTAGGCTCAGAGTCAGGTGTTTGGAAATGAACAAAACTGCCTGTTTTGTTCCGGAAGCCCTCGCCCAGTTCCCATCTTGCTACTTTTGAGCATGTCCTGTGATTTTTCTGGAGAGAGTGTTGCACCCTGCTCGTGCATTTCAGAGAAACTGGATCGGGGGCTTTGCCCGTTGAGAGGAGACGGGTCCAGGCGGTTGGGAGACCACCCGGCAGCACTCGCACGGCAAGGTGCGCCTGGGGGATGAGGGACAGACTCAGGGACCTGGGGCCCCTTCTGTCCCAAAGGGTTTTAGGATTCTGTGACCTTTGGATTGTGATGCAGCCAGTGTGTGGCTACAGGAGGAATCCAGGGCCTGGGATACAGAAGGACGATAATAAACAAATGTGCCACCCTCCTGCCCTGACCGACCGTCGCCCCAGCCTAGCGCTGCGGTTTTCCTCCCACGGGACACCCCTGACGCACATGCTCTGCTGTCTCTGACTGGCTTCAGCCCTGCCCCGCTAGCCGTGTGGCTTCTGCACAACGCGATCACGGTGACTAACGGTCCAGGCCTTACAGCAGGTATTACAGCTATGTAGGAGGACAAAGTCTGTCCCATCATATGGGGGCGTGACTCTCTCCTGGACACACTGCGGCTCCCACCAAGGCACGTAGCACGACGGCGCCACCAAAGCCCTGAGTGTGGGGCTGTCACTCAACATTTTTTTCATTAGGCATTTGATGATGAGGGCAGGGACTCAATGAGGAAGAAACAGTCACTCGGGATTCTACATGTGGCACCATTTTAGGGCAGGGGACTGCTTGTGGGTGTGTTTTCTGTCCCCTTTGAACAGCAAGGGGCAGAAGGTCAGGGCAGCTCCCAGCACTGGGAGGAGGACAGACCAGCTCCCAGGAGGATGCCCCCCAGGGGCGCGGCCCTGCTGTAATCCCCCACGAGCCCCAGGGCTAAGGAGCACAGACTGTTTATCCCAGGGACCCCAGGGCCAAAGCTCAGGATGTGCAGGCCCTGGACTCTCCTCGTGGACTGGCCCACTAGCACAGGGCTCGCTGGCCTCAGGCTGGGCTCCCTGTGCCAGCTTCTCTCTCCTCCAGCCCACTGTCCACACTCAGCCGCACGGGGACCTTGCAACAGGCGATGTGTGCTCTGTCACTCCTCTGACGAACTCCTCAGTGGCTTCTTACCCACAGGATAAAGGCCCAGTGTGCGGCCCTTTGGAAGCAGCTCTCAGTCTCTATTTCTGGCCTGATCTTTGGCTTCTCCCCTGTGCACCCTAAAGTCACCCCAAAACACACGCACTTCCATTTTCTTTTCTTCTTTTTACAATTATTTTGCTTCTACAACTTTGCACATCAGGCCCCTCAGCTCAGACTGTCCTTTTCACCCTTCCAGCCATGTGACCTGCTACCAATCTGTGGCAGAGACACTGCTACGTGTCCACCCACCCCCAGCCCTTCTGCCCCGGGCACTTAGCTAGCAGCTGTTTCCCAGCCCCCCCGGAAGCTGGGTGGGAATGGAAGTGAGCGCCACACTGCCAGGCCTGGCCGCTGAAACCTCCAGCAGGCCCCCACACTGCCTCTTCTGCTGGCTGGACTCAGAGGGGCCCATGGAGCCCTCCGGGCGGGGGTCCGTAGAGCCACGAGAGGCCCCGGCCCTGAGGACTGCAGAGCTGAGCTTCCCCTCTCACCACCCCCAACCCACACTCAACTGTGCGGTGCGAAGTAACCTTCACCGTGCTAAGCGACTGAGATCTGATTTGGGGCAGCTTGTGACAACAATTAGCCAACCCTGACTGATACGGTGCCTTCCAGAATCATCCTCTGGGTAGGCAGCCCCTTCCCGCCTCTTCCAAGCTCTGTTCTGTGTTTCCCGTGTTCCTCCGTCAGTTCATCGCCGTAACCCAGTGGCGGCTCCACCTCCTTAACTGGGTCGGAAGCCCCGCAGGACAGAGGCTGTGTCTACGTATCGCGGCGTCCTGAGTACCCAGGTGGTGCTTAAATGTGTTGACTGAACGCGCCCATGTCTCTGTCGAGCACACAGGACAGTCTGGCATGCGTGTGACTCTGGGGGCTCCCCCAGACACTCTTCACTACTCTGAGGCCAGCCGTGCCGGTCTCTGTGCTCTTTCCTCCAGCTCCAGGGCTCCGTGTGCCGTGACTCAGCCTTGTGCGCCGCACGCCCCGTGATGACAGCGTGGTACGTGCTAATCGTGCCCACTGCCAGGTGGTACTTTCCCACGTCGGCGAGCAATGAGAAAGGCAGCAGCTGTCACTCTCCTCCACGGACAGCCCGCAAAAGGTGGTACCTCTTGACAGACACGGGCTTGTTATGTGGAAGGGGGCCGGGGCAGCCAAGGTCACCGCGGTGTGGGTGGTTCTGTTTCGGGGCTGAGCACTGGTCATCAGAGGACACGGATCAGAGGGAAGTTGCGATGACTCATCTCCTCTGCCACCCTCTGCTGAGCCACTGTCAGCTCCCAGGTGAGCTGATCTGTCTGAAAAGCACCCAATTAAAAACAAAGCAGCACCTTCTTGGGCGCTGCCCCTGGGCGAGGCTCCGTGGGCACAGGCAGATCCATCTGTTAAAGGGACCCATGGCTTTAGCAGGCAGGACTTCCCCAGAGACACCACCCGTCAGCTCCTCCCTGAGGTTTTGCCTGGTCAGAGACCCCCAGTGCCGAGGTTCATCAGAGGCTCAGAAGTCGGGCAGCGCTGCACGGTCCTGCGTCACCACAGGCCCTGTGACACCCTCACGGTGTGCTTGCCAAGGCAGGGCAGTGAGTGGCCGTGAGCTAGAGTGCCCATCCCCGAGCATGCTGGGTGATCAGCACCTCCTCTGATCAAGTCCGAAGGAGGCCTGACCCACAGGAGACGCTGAGAGGTCACATAGCTGATATTTCTCCTTCCAGACAAGACCATCTCGCAAACCACTGCAAACCGGCTAACTTTTTCTCCTCCATGAGCAAGATAATGACGTTAATTCTTTTCAGCTCCAGTTTAAACATAGTTCTTATAATCATAAAGTTCATCCTTTTAAAGAAATCAAACTCATGCCCCTTCTGTTATAATTTAAGACCGGTTTTTCCTATACTCCCTCCCCCCGACCTCCTTTCCTCTTTTCTGCCATCCACCCTGCTTGCAGGTTAGACTGAGGTGACAAAGGCCATAACACAGGAGATGCAGAGGCTGCTGGGCAGGGGTGAGAGGGGCCTCTGCTAGCTCCCTTCTGCTGGAGCAGGGGGGCAGCCACGGCATTCCCCGTGGGGACTGTGGGAGAGACCAGTGTGGTATGGCGGCAGCAGAACTGGGCAGCAGGCCTGCCTAATGGTGCAACTTACCCGCTATAGGGCATGGACGTGTTAACCTTCCTGAGCCTCAGTTTTCCCATCTGCAAAAGGGGCTAATAGGTTCTGCCCCTTGCTCCATTAACCACCCAGCTTTCTCTCCTGATGGGTCTATAATTGCAATTCCTTCCAGCTGTCCTCCTCAGCCCACTTTCTCACCTCTAAATGGTTTCTGCCCGTGTTGTCACCCACAATTTACTCTCTGGGGCTACCACGAGTATGGCTAAAACTGGACGAAAGGTATTTGGTCAACTAAGCAAGACTGTGAAGCGTGAGTGAGAAGTTAGTAACGCACGCTCCTGCCTCCCAAGAGGGCTCTCCGTGCCACGAGAGGGCTGGGCCTCCTCACCTGCCAGGGTGGCAGGCAGAAGGCCGCGAGTGTGGCAGTGCCTGTCCTGAGAAGGATGGTCTGGGGGGCCTGAGCGGTGCTCTCTGTGCTGGGCTGCAAGGCCAGGGAGGGGCAGGGGAGGTGAGCAGACAGAGGGTGCTCTAGGCAGAGGAGGCGAGATGCGTGAAGGTCCAGAAACAGGAGAGAAGGTATGTCTGGAAGCAGGAAGCTGCCTGGTTCTGCTGCAGGCGGGCAGGGAGTGGTGTGGTTCAAGCTCTTGGCTGGACGGATCGGAGATGCCCAAATAGCAAGAGAAGATGTGTAGGCTTTGTTCTGTAGCCATGGAGGGACATTCAAAGCTTCTAAGCAAGGGAATGTCACCATCAGCTCTAGACATAATAACCTGGCTGCATGGCACATGTTGCGTGGGGTGGGGCTGGAAGGCAGCAGTGAGGTGGCTGCTAGTCTGGGAGGGAAGCGGAGGGAGAGGAGGGGAGGGGAGAGGGACATGCCGGGGAGGGCGACTGGAAAGACTAGACTGAACTGATAACTACGGAAAGTCAAGGGAGAGGAGGAGGGAGGAGGCTCTGCAGCCCGGGGAACCGGGCAGGTGGCGAAGCCACTGGAGAGAGAAGTAGATGGGAAGATGCTGGTTTGGGCCGAGACCCTGGCTGGAAGGCAGAGGGTGCTCTCCTCCCGGCCCCGGGGAAGAGCGGGCCTTCCAGGCTCCGCTCCCCAAGGACTCCCAGCATGCTTGGGGTTCAAGAGCTGACAGCAGGTGGCTGGCTGGTCAGTGGTCCCAGGAACACAGCTGCCCACTCATCCCCTCCGAACCACAGGAGTGGCCCCTGCCCCTAAGAAACCGCACAGCTGCACAGCACGGCTCAGACCCTGCTGCTGCCGGGCCCTGCGCCTGAGCTCCTCTGTTCCCGCCGCGGACGTCAGTGGTGAGAGTGAGGCCAGCACACAGGCAGGCATCTAAAAGAGTGCCGGACCCCACTGCTGGTGTGTTTCACAGCTGGTGTTGCCCATACTCCCCACAATCAATAAACCACTTGCATTCTGGACTGTGCTGGCTTGTTATTACTGTCTTGGCCTGGGACACTTCCCAAAGTCACAGCCCTGGGAGTGCTGATGTCTGTGCCAGCTGCCCACGCACTGCCTGGGTCGTCGGGGCATGGCCGGGCTCTCTTCCTGCCTGGAGAGCCTCACGGGGGTGGGGTGCAGGTATCTTCCGAAGGGGAACAGAGCCTTCGTTACCGAAGATTTGGCTCCTTTCTGTTGACCTACTGTTGGTCACAGGAACCCATGAAAGTCTCCTGTCTGAACGTTGTGTGCCTTTCTCCTCTCTAGTCCAGAAGCACATGGCACATGCAGTGAGACGACCATGGTCTCCTGACAGCGCCAAGCCAGCAAGCCTTGCTCATGGCTGGCGGGAGCGTCGGGCAGCTCATGGTGACTGGCTGGGGGTGCCCACTGCTCACCGCACACCCAGCCCAGCCCTCGGGGGAGCCCCCACCGCTCACAGGCCAGGACGGGGCTTCTGCGAGCTTACAGGGCCGGACAGCACAGACAGACTCTGCTCCAGAGGGGATGTGCTAATGGTGGGCATGCTGGACCCTTGCCACGACAGGAACCCCCCACTGACATACCGCACATGCCACCAAGTCCACAGGGCCCCACTCATGGGTATCAATTACTGCCAGAACCGGAGAAATCCACGCATAGCCTCACAGCAGAGCCCCAGGTATGGCAGCCCCCACTAATCTCATTTCCCCAGAACCCCGACGCTTCCCACAGCACTGAGCTCCTGCCCTCACCACTGCCCTGCTGACAGGCTCATCTGCCTGTTTTCCTATGGCACTTCCCAAGAGTGGAGAATGATCTAGAGCTATTGGAAAGAAAATGTGTTCATGAAAGCAAATGAACTGGAAAGGAAGTCATTCATGATGCCACAGGAAGCCACTTCTGAACAGACAGAACAATGCACGGCTCAGGTCCAGCGATGGTCTGAGCTCACCTGTTCTACCAGCTCGGGGCAGTGCAGAACTCGTCACAGCCAGGCTGGGCACGCGCTGGAAAGCACGTGTGTGCATCTGACTCTCACGGGTCCTAACATCCTCCAGCCCTGGGCTGCGTCAGGTCACAGGGACATAGGTGAATTAAGGGCAAAAGAAGCTCTCAGGGCAGCTCAGCTAGAGACGTGTAGAGAGGTGGTTACAATTCCACAAGGTAAGTGGGGACATGCCCTGAGAGCCAACAGTGCAGTCGGGGAGTGCCATGGCCCAGGGTGTTCGAGAACGCTGGTGTGCGGGGCGGAGTCCGGGTGGGGACCGGGAGACGGGGCGCGAGGGCCGGCTCCCCCCTCTGTAGGGCAGGCGGTTGCTTCCCATCCCGGGCTCCACTTTCCTCACCTGACCTCTACGGAACATTCCAGCACTAGTTTTCTAGGGTTCTGACGAGGACCAGCTGGGAGTTACTGGGAGGCTCAGGGGCCGTATCTAGAGTCTGCACGACGGTATCTGCTCTGTCGCAGGGGTCAGGAGGGGCCTCTGAAGCACAGTCACTTAACAGTGCAAAGAAAGAACAGAATCAGTGACAAAAACAAACGCTAGTGTCTCCTCTCAGGCCACGTGCTGCGTGGGATTCTGCCATGGATGTCCAGACGTGGCAGCGCCTGGCTGCGAGCTAGGTAATTGATTGTACCAATTAAATTTTTTAAGAAAGCAAATTACTGTGCACATGTCCTTGACACGTATATAACATAAATCGGTGTCTCCAGAGTACTGCTCTCCAGCCACACCGGGCCCTGTCGTGGGCAACCGCAGCTCTTACGTATGGGCCCTCGCATTTCTGCGTCTCAGTAATACGTGGTCCTGACTCTGCAGGGCCGGTGGCAGTGTGTGGCTCTGTTGGTTAACGATGATTGCAAAAGTGGCTCCTGAGTCACATAACTGAGCACCACTGGTATAGATATTTAATCCTGCTCATCTGGCTGGAAATGCAACGTTGGTTCCACCGTCTTTCTGTCTTTCTGTGCTTATCCACAAAAATGCCCGTCGGAGACCGCAAGCTTTAGAGGGCTGGGGCTGCATTTAAACTGTCTTAATGACGTGAGAGAGAGATTCCCACATGGGTGAATACTTAATAAATGCATTTTTTGTTCTTGAGGGTGAAAAAAAGGGAAGAAAACCCCTACTCTTTCTCTTTCTGTGTGGCTTCTTCCTCTAACGTCCGGCCTTCCATCAGCTCTGACGTTGGAGTTGGAGCTGACTGTCTTTCTGACGACAGACCCTGGCCCTGGGAGCAGGGCACCTCTGCTGATGACAACCACCCCGTGCAGAAGTGGTGGTTTTGCAAGTGGGGCCTTTAAAAGCGATGCCCGTGGCTGCTTGCAGGGCAGGGAGAAGCAGCAGCCACAGGGGGAGACCTCGGCGTTACCCTCCTCTTTGCCCAGCGAGAAGAGGGGCTTTGGAGGCTGCGTGCAGGACAATGGTGCGTACACACGCCCCTTTCTTGCTTATTTGCTGCCTTTTTGGCCCTGAAATGGCTCTCGAGTATCGTGTCCTTTTTTCCCCAAGGCCATCTGCGACCACTGCATGACGAAGGGCTGGGCGTTAGACCCTGACCTCCGTGGGGCCGCAGGCCTCCTGGAGTGACTAGGTGAGTCTCTTCTCTGCCCTTTCCGGTTTGCTGGTGGCCAAGCCGCCCAGATCGCTGACAGCTGGGCCGTGCCAGCAGAGCGGGAAGCCAGCAGAGCAACGCTTAGCGCCATTCCAGGAAGTTTGCAGACTCAAGGGACTCACGGAAGACTCTGACCATTCAGCTTTTGCCCCCAGCGTCCTGCCAAACAGCCCTTGTCAAGGCCCCAGTGAGCCCCACCGCTCGTGCACGGCCAGCTTCTGTCCTGTCAGCAGCGCTGACAGCCCTTCCTTTGTGTCTCCCGCTCGGGCCACACCTTTCTAAGTCTCTTCTGCCGGTTCCTCCTGGCCACTGTGACTTCCACACACTGGGAGGCCAGGCCTCGGTTCTCGGGCCTCATCTCATTTCTGCCCACACTCACCCCTAGTGATCTTGTCCAGACAAACGGGTTAAGTGTCTTCTGCATGTTGTTGACGCCCCGGTGACTCCGTGCCGGATCTCCGCCCTGGACTCCGATTTGCCCCCAGTTGCCGCCCACCATCTCCACTGGGCCGTCCGACGGCGTTTCAGACTTACAGGCCAGACAGGACTTTCTTGAGCCTCCTGCCCTGAGGCCTCTTCCTGTCACCGTCTTCCCCATATCAATAAATGACAATTCCACTCTTACTGTCGTATAGGACAATGGCCTTGGAGTAGCTCCGACTCCTCTCTCACATCCCGTATCTGAGACGTCTGCAAGTGACGTCATCCTGGAGTCTGACCTTGCCCCGATGGGGCCCGGCGAGGCCCAGCCTCTCCTGCAGCGGCCCCTCTCGCCCGCCTTGGTTCCCTCCGTTCCTCGCTCAAGACCTCCAGAGGCGGCCAGCTGCTCCGGGAGAAGTCCGGGTTCTTAGCGCAGCGCACGCGGTCTACCACGGCGCCCCGGCCCGGCTCCCCGGCTCTCCCCTTGGCCACGTCCTCTCCCGCTGCACGCGCCTCCTCTGCTCCAGACACGTCTGCCCCGCGCCTGCCTCGGGCCTTCTCGTCAGCTTTCCTCTGCCTGGAAGTCTCTTTTCCCAAATAGCCACATGGTTCCTTTCCTAACCGCCTTCAGGTTGTTAGTGCAATGCCGCCACTCCGTGAGACGGGTCCCGGCCACCATGCCTACATCACACCCGACTGGTCCATTCTCTCCGGGCACCCCCTGCTGTGACACCACTCCGCTCACGGTCGGCTGCGCTGGAGCACACGCTCCACGGGGCAGGGACTGGGACTCCTTTGCTCAGTGCCTGGCAGAGAGCAGACCTTCACCTTGTGGGTGGATGGACGCTGAGCTGGGATATATTTTGTATGTAACTTACTGGCCACTTCACTTGCTCCAACTATGTAGCGAAATCCCTCCCTGCTGTGCACTTTCTGTTACCCTCTCGCCCGTTTCTTCCACTTCCGTGGTGGCTTTTCCCCCACAAAAAGCGAGTGACTGGGCTCCCCTTAGGCGTGCTTGGCGACCACACCTGTTCCCACACAGCACCAGCCCCAGCTCGTGGGCGCTATGCCCGGGCATGCGGGCACCACCCAGGGCAGAAGCCGCACCAGAGCCGCTGACCACAGCAATCGACCTCTCGTCTCAAAGGACTACTCGGTTTTTGAGCTGAAAAGAACTGGCGAATATCCCATGCCGAAATCTTTTAGAAACTTCAAAGGCTGAACTACTAGGCTAACTGAAACATACATATGTTTCAGTTTGTGGCAGGAGTTCTCCCCTTGTGTTTGTTTCAAAGGGCAAACTATGAAGTCCTGAGTCTAAGAACACAGTTTCTCAGCCACAGATTCTCCTTTTCTGCAAGGCTCTTAGGACTCCGATTCCTTAATCATCTCATCTCTACTTTTGACTGGACGTCCCCAGTAGACGTGGTCCTTTGGGCGCTCGTCCTGGCTCCGTTCCTGTCTCACATGTGTGCATTTTACTCTCTGTACCTCGCTGCTTTGGGTGTTTACTCCCTGTTCCCACCAGCATTTCCACTAGTGAGGGAGCCACGCTCCGTTCCAGTCCCCGAGGGACAAGAGGCAGACCCCAGATGCTCCTCCAGCCACCAGGGAGCAGCGCAAGGCGAGAGGAACAGCAGTCTCTGGAGTTTGGTTTCAGCCACAGTTGGGCTTATGACAACCTTGGCAGACTCTGTCCACTGGGGTAGGCAATTCATCCTGCTCTTCTCAAAGCCTGGCCGGAGTGTGGGGAGACGGGCCTTGTCAAGGTGATCTGCTCCAGCAGCAAAGAATCCTCCACGCTAGGACCTCTCCTCAGAATTCATCCATCTAAGCGGTGAGGCAGAGAAGCAGCATAATTCCCCTTGGCCGCTCTTGCTTTGGGCAGAGAACAGAATAACCACATGTCCCCATGGATGGCAACCGGCTGCTAAGGACGCAGCAGATATTGCATGTTTAATATCACATGCTGAGAAACATGCTCATCACCATTAATCACGAGCTAGGGGCTCCACTCTGGCTTAGGGTGGAGCAAGGGGCCAGGACAGAGTTCCTGTGTTTAGAGGTAAGCTGCTCTGTGGCTCACATGCCAGTTTATTTGTTTGCCAGACCACTCCATGCCACAAAGTAATCAGCTACTCCACAGTTGCATCAACAGTGTAATAGACCTGTCAGGCATTTCTCCAGAAAGACCCTCAATGGCATCATTGTTCATTGTTATAATCCATCAAAGGCCCTGACTTCCAGCTTGCAAAGCTACTTAGCAGAGCATGAAGGCCCCCTTAGGTCACTAAGTTATGTTGTCACCAGCCCCTTATTGTTGGTGTGCCTTAATTTTGTATTTGTGCCTTGAGCAGAGTTATCAGAAAGGGAGGAGTTGTTAGATTTATTAACTGAATCTTTGAAATGAGAGAGCAGAGATTCTGTTCTCTGCGAACACCTTGGATGTCTTCTCCCTCTTCCTCCACCTGTTCCTCCCCTTGGGGGTCTCTGCATCGCCCTCTCTGCTTAGGGCGAAGTGCTGGCTCCCTGCGCTGTCCAAACACCCTGGTAAGCTCTTTAACCTGTTTGGTTCCTCAGCTACTCTAGATGCTCAGCGTTTAGGAACCTGGTTTTGGGTCAGGCTGCTTGAGAGGACAGAAATGCACCTCTGCCGACATGTAAAATGAAAGAGAGAGACTGCACACACAAAGAGGGAGAAAGAGTCACAGAGATCAGGGCCCTGCGAGACACACAGAGCAGGCAGAGCTCGCCCAGTGGTTCTCAGATTCACCACGCACCTCAACACCTGGGGCCCCATCCCCGGAGTTTCTGAGTCCGTGGGTCTGGAGTGGGGGCCAAGCATTTGCATTTCTCACATGGCACTGC
This sequence comes from Lemur catta, assembly GCF_020740605.2. Lineage (NCBI taxonomy): Eukaryota > Metazoa > Chordata > Mammalia > Primates > Lemuridae > Lemur > Lemur catta. The sequence continues at coordinate 98,028,652 of NC_059133.1, forward strand.
CGGTCCGGGGACCACACTCCGAGAACCACCAGGCTGATCTGATGAAAGCCTGAATTTCCATGGTTCCTCATCTTTGATACACCAAAGTCAACATCCTCTGTCACTCTTTTCCATCCCAGCAGTAGCCTGCCCAACCGTCTGCCCCGGGGAACCCCAGGGGAAGGATCTGGCTCAATTTCTGTAATCCAACTGTTCCATCAACTCCTCTGGGCTTCCCCGACCCTGACCTCTGAATCTACCTTCCTTAGGAGAAAGCCTCGACTCCCTTTCCCATGAGAAAGTTCAGTGGTGCCTGGAAGCCTACTGCAAAGGTGGGGAGAATCCCACACAGGCATGAAGTTCTCCAGGTGCCTGTCTGGGAGAAACTGTTCCTTTCAAACCAGCCTGGAGCAGGAAGCCTGCTCCCCGGCCCAAAGAGATGGAGCCTGGAGGAGGAGGAGGAGGAGAAGGAGGAGGAGGATGTTGATTTAAAAAAAGGCTTCACCTTAGCAAACTCTCAACTGTCTTATAAGGTCAAAGATTCTGAGAAGAATATGTGGTTTTATAGATCAACAGCAATGATTTCCCACGTGGGACTAATTTCTATGAGCAGCAAGTGACCGTGACCGTTGAGACGAGTGCTGCTCCCGGGGACAGACCTGGGCTATAGAGAAAGGCTGGCGGCAAAGGTTTCGAGCCGACTTTGGTGCTGCCCCTCCCAGAACCCAGCCCCAAGACAGAAGACGGCTGCTCACTGTTTCGCGGTTTCTCCTCGTCCATGCCTTCGTCCTCGTTCTCGGGGTCGATGTCTTCTGCCTGCGTGATCCAATCCAGGTAGCCTTTGAGATCCTCTTCCAGCTGCTGCTTCTCCCGCAGCTTCTGGAAATCTCCCCGAGCCTTGGCCTTCTCCCTCTCTTTGGAAAACTCTCTGGCGAGAGTGAGAGGAGTGGGCAGGGCAGGGGAGCAGGAGAAGGGAGCAGCAAGAGGGCCGTGGAAGGAGAGAGGGAGAAACAGTGTTAATTGCTTTGCACCCAGAGACATGCCCACCCGCCCCCTCTCCACACGCAGCTCTCCAGCAGCCCAGGTTTCACTCGCACAGAGATGGACAGCAGCACGCAGGGGACACTCCCGACACAGGCCGTGAGAATCTAAGGGGTGCATGAAGTCCATCTCTCCTGGCTTTGCCTTTCAGTAACAAGTGTTCTCCAAAGGCCTGCAAACCCTTCCAGATGGTAACTGAAAACATCCACAACAGTCATTCCACCCAGGACCGGGTGGTAACTAAGAAATCCCACAGGAGTCTGCAGGGGACACCAGGTGTTGGGGCTGGCAGTGTGCCCAAGCCCACTCACTCGCACTGGGTCCCGAGAGCCAGTGGTGTGTGTCTCTTCCCAACTCTGGCTTCAGTGATGTCCCGTGGGGAGCTCAAGACCGGCCACGGTGGGAGTATTTGCACCACGGTGACTGGCAAGTGCTAGGAACCAGGGCTTCCCCCGGAGCCAGCTGCCGGATATTCACCAGTACACCACTGACTGAGGGCCAGGCGGGGTCACTGCCTCTATTCCTACTGCTAGAGCTCAACCCGTCGCTCTTGGCGTGCCTGGAAGGATTTCTAATGTGGAGAAGGCTCTTTCCCGTGTGGAGACAAAGGAGGATTCCAAACACAAGAAAATGTCCTGGGGGCTGTCCTTTTGGTGAAAAAAAAATCCAATCAGAATAGAAAAATACATAAAATCAAGATGATATAAAAGTTAAATGATGCATTCAGTTTAAAGTAATAATAAGTAGAAACTGGAATTGTATTGGGATTTGTTGGAAGAAGGGCCTATTCAAAAATTTCTGACAGAATGACTATTTTTTTTTTTTCTATTTCCTATAATTCTGTCCTCATTTTCTGACTTAAAATTCACTTTCTGGCAAGGAGGGGCTGGCAGCGGAAAGCAGTCACCAACAAGGTGCGTTCTCAACTCTCAAAGCAAGTCTGTGCCTTTTCTTCCAAATTAGGTCTATGGGAGGATTTGTCTTTGCTATGCTGGCCGTGGGGAGGTGGCCCTCGGTGGCATGTGTGTGCACGCGTGTGTGTGTGCATGCATGTGTGTGTGTGCATGCGTGTGTGTGCACACACAGGCCTCCTGGCTAATTCCTGGAGCCTCAATTCCTTCTCCTCTCACCAGCGAAGGCTCGGTTCGGGGACGAGAGGCTGCTGGAACCAGCTGGAAGGATTTCCTGCACAAGCACACTAAGGAAAGTGCTGTGGAAGGAACCACAGCACAATAAACCACAGGGGACGAAAGCTCCACTCCTAAGTCCACCGTCACGTGGCACGGCTGTCACCACACACACCGTCTGGCGTTTGTGTTCTGCCCGTGCCACCCAGGAGAGCGTCAGACTTTAGCACACACCATTTCTATGGTGAAATGGGGCTGGGGCGGGGCCTAGGGAACTTTGTAGTTGGCAGAATGTGGGGGCTCTGAGCTAACGAGTTCTCTTCAACTGCTGCCTTAATGATGCTCTGGGCTGGATTGAATTTTCTTCTTAAATTTGATTGAATCCAATTCTAATTGGATTGAACTTGCTGTTTCTTGGGCATCCTGCCAACCCACGGGTACCTTCATTTCCTTCCCAGGGAGTTTTATGCCAGGGAAGAGGGGCCAACTGACAGCTCACATAGGAGCCAGAGGCCTTGTGTTGCTTTGCCCACCCCCTGCTCTCACTGTCGGGGCTGGGCACGGAAAGATGCCAAACCTCTTATTCCCTGGACCTGGTCACGCCTCCTAGGGCCTTGGCCTTGCTCCCTGGAGACAGTAACTTCCTATAGCATTTCCCTCGCTCTGCAAACCAACTCCAAAACTGCGTTTCAAGGGCCCGGCTCTTAACTGTCTGCCTACACCCACTTGTATTCTCCGTTCCTTTCCTCTGGAGTGGGTTTGAGGTTGCAAGGGACTAAATAGCCAATGGCTCATTTTAGCTCTTTTGGGTGATTTTGCAGAGGGTTCACATTCTGGTTACAAAACACAGACCCATACTTTTTTCGGAGTTGGGAAAACAGAACTGGGATCCAACTGGAGTAGGGACACCTGGCCCGGTCTTGTTTTGTAGGAGCCTCCCCATGGGCTGATAGCTCACCATCTGTACCCCCAGGTCCCTGGGGAGCTAAAATAAACACCAGGAGGAGAAAAAAAAAGGAGGTATGCTGATGATTCTGGCTGGCCTGAAGACATTTTCTCTTGCAGAGGGACAGCTGTGGGGCCGTGAGGGATGGAGAGGTGGCACAGTCAGATCTGAGCACCGCCGGCTTGGAGCACGGGCACACCCAGGCTGGTGGCAGGATGGGAGGTGAGCAAGGCTTCCCCCGGCAGCCCAGCTAGGTGAGTGATCTGTGGGTGGCAGTGCTGGCTCTCTGTCGCTCGCTGCCTGGATGCCAGCCATGTGCCTGCCCTGGGGACTGCGCCAATGAAGACGTGGAGCCCAACCTGACGCGCCCAGGGACCAGAGCTGGGGACACAACCGGTCACAGCTGTGGGATTTGTCACAAGACTGAAGTGCATCTCTTGCCAGCAAGGGCGGGCACGGACGATGAGGGTAGCGGGGGAGCAGGGGCTGGAGCTCAGCCACGCAAAGCGTGCAGGTGGGAAATCCAATCGGTGCAGACAACCGGGCTCTAGGCCCTCCGATAACCAATACAGTCGATCCTCATTAGTTGTGGACTCCATGTTTACTAATTCACCTGCTCACTAGGATTTGTCTGAACCCCAACAACAGTACTTGTGGCACTTCCAGCCATCTGTGGACGTGGCAGACGGCAAGGCCTCACGAGCTCCCAGCTGAGGTCGGACAAGCTGATGCTCCGCCTTCCTGCTTCGGCTCTTGCGCTGTCAACAAGTGTTCTTCTTACGGTCCAGTTAGTGCCAGGATTTCTGCATTCTTGTGTGTTTTGTTGGTGATTTTGCTGTTTGGAGTAGCCCCCAAGCACACTGCTGAAGGACTGTCCAGCATCCCTAAGTACAAGAAGGCTGTGATGTGCCCTGTGCCTTACGAAGAATAATGTGTGTTAAATAAGCTTCATTCGGGCATGAGTTACAGTGCTCCTGGCCAGGAGCTTTATGTTAACGAGTCAACGATATATATTAAATAAGGTGTCTTTAAACAGAAACACAATAAAACAAGGTTACATACTGATTGGTTGACAAGATGCTATGACCAGAGGCTTGGGAACCTAACCCTGCATTTACCTGGGACTCACTGATTCCGTGCCGGTTCCTGGTAACTGTACAGAACGTGAATGAGGAGCACCGACTACGGACGCTGCCGTCTCTCCGCCTCCTGCCGTGAGGCATCTGTGTCCTATCCTTCCACTGCTTTCTTCTGCACCTGGGTATTGTGTCTCAGCTGCGGTGCCAGGGCCTAGTCATACTTCCAGGTTGTAAAATGCCTGTCTACCTGGTCGTCTGCTTTTTGGGGGCAAGAGACGTACCCATCTCCCAATGGGAAAAACGCTGAGTGGTCTAACCCTGTAAGAGAGCCTGGGCCTTCCGCCAGCTGAAGGCACACGGCCGAAGCCCTCTGCAACCACTTAACCAAAAAGTAACCAGATTCCAGAGTCCAGAGACTTCCAGCTCATTACAGCTTCAAGTGCAATTCCAAGAGTCTCATGGTCACTATTATCATTCTAATCCTAGGAGGCCAGAGACTGAGATTACTAGAGGAGAAAGTAATCGCAATCTGATTATTTACACTGATAGCAATCCTTTGTTTTGCATAGGGTTGATGTGAGGATCAACACGTAATGAACAAGGAAGTATTCTGAAAAAAATCCAAGAGATGTGTATGCATTATACTGACCCTATCTGGCCTCATCAGACGTAAGGTGTTCTGGACGTGTGAATGTTCTAGATAAAGGAGGCCTGGCCCTCTGACGACCAAAAATCATTGAATTTCTACCTTTTAAATGGAAGTGTACAGGGTGTCATCTCCTCTACCTTCATGAGCAGAACTCGCCAAGCACAATGCAACCTTTCCTTAGGGACTGCAGGATGTCATTTATGATGAGTCATGAGGATGTGCTGGGCTGTAAACTATTATCTTCAACAGATGGATGCAGGTTTCACACTCGCGCCCCCAGTCCCACAGGCTCCATGACTGCAGTGCTGTTGACTTGGTGGCTCTGCACCCTCCCAAGGACCAGGACGGTTTGCAGGGCTGCCAGCACCCGTGCTAAGCAGCCCTGCCCTGCTGCAGGCTCTGGGCGGTGCCTCTGCAGCTTCTGGCCCGGCCCCTTTCTGTTCCACTGGCTGCCCCCAGGAGCCCGCCATGGGCTGCTTCTGTGCTCACGCCCTGCCTCCTGCAGCTTCTGCTCTCCCCCTCCCCACTTCTTCACTGTCTTTTAAAAACAGGGACGTAACCAGGCACGTGGGTTTGGGGAGAGCAACATGTGGCGTTAGGGATAGAGGCTATGGTTCACGTTGCTGGGCTCGGCCCTGGATCCTCCACTTCCCACCTGTTAGAATTGAGGTAGTTTCCTCTTGTAAACCTCACTTTTCTTCTCTGTAGAATGGAGACTGGAACGCACCGAGCTCAGAGAGTTGTCAGGAGCATTAACCCAGCTGATCCCCCTACAGCACCGAGCACGGAGCCTGACACATGGAATGGGAGTGACTGTTAGTGCCATCACTGACACAGTGAATTCCACGGAGCTCTGAGACGTCTGTGAATGCTTCTGAAAAGCTGGCTTAATCAGAAGTCCGACTGAGGAGTAAGTGGGTGTCTTACTGCATTCTTGTGGGGGCCATTCTATTGTCCTGGCTAATCAAGAGGCCGACTCGAAACTGTTGCCACACTGTGCTCAGCCACCAGCAGCCCGGCTCCGGCTTCCGTCACTGCATGAGGTCGGGGTGGCCAGCTCTTGACCTCCTTAAACCAGGAAGTGGAGGAGCTCACTCGGAGACACCTCTCTGCCCTTCTGGGCAGGTGTCCGACCGGTGACTGCCATAAGCAGATGCGGGGAAGGTCTCCAGGAAGGACCAGCGTATGGCCTGAGGGTCCCAGGTTCGCAGGTCAAATAGCCTCAACGTTTCTGTTCTGAATCAACCAACATTTTTGGTATAACCAAGTGCCAGGTTTTGGGTGGGATGTCTAAACACACCCTGTCTCATGTGAACGGACTCAGGCCATGGCCTCCAAAATGACCTTTTCTCTAACGGCAGCAGCTTCTGCCATTTCACTCCTCTGCTTTGACACCACGGGAGGAGCACTCCTGCGGTGGGGGGTCAGGCATGCCGTGGGCACAGCTTACCCAGCCCTTAGGGTCTGGCCCTCGTCCTCCACTTCAGACTCCTCTGGAGAACTTCACTTGCTCAGATTTGGTTCCTAATTTCTAGGGGAAGACAGTGGGATTATATTTTTTAAAAGTTTCAAGCTATGGTTTGTGTTACTCTTCAAGCTCATTCAACGTACGTCTACTGGGAGGTGGTGGCAGGAGGGGAGCCGAGATGTGACGAGCTCTGGCCCTGGTTCTGCTACTTGCCAGCAAAGTGACATTGTGTAAGTCACTTAACACGTCTGGGCTTATACTCCTCATCTTTGAAAGGAAAGGCTGGAACAGCTCTAGCATTTGATGATTCTACTCAGTAATTCCAGGTATGAAAGAACCAGTGACACCAGCCACTGTGATGAGGGCACCGCGACTGGGCACGTGCCAGGCCTGGTCACCACGCTGCGCGTTTCACAGATGACCTCACCCTATCATCACAGCCACCTGGCCGCAGGTTTCATCTCCTTAATTTTTTCAGATGGGGAAGGAAGTTTAAAAAGGTGAAGTTGTCCGACAAAATGCATCCAGCAAGTGCAGAGCGGGGGAGACTCAAGTTTCCCTCTGGAATTGGGGTGATTTCTTCAATGCTTTCCTTGGAGAATCACATATAAAACAGGGGCATTTTCTTGTGTTTGAACATAAAAATTAACCCCCCCTACCCTCCAGGCAACTAGCCAGGAACGTACGTCGTTCTACTCGTCCTTTTCTATCTCTGATGGACGGCACTGGTCCCCCGTGTGGCCTCGCCTTGGCAAAGGGCACGATGTCATCCGGGGCTGCCACCTTGCCCCACCACTCGAAGGGGGCAGGGTCTTTCCTTCACCAGATTCCAAAGGTGACCCCAGTGCTCCTGCCCTGCCCTACACTGCCACAGGAGGTGGAGTAGCTGTGCCCCATTCCCACACCGAGTGACAGAGCAGAGAAATCCTCCTTATGCCTACATTGATCCCAGCATTAAGGTCTCTAGATTTCTAGGAACGACTATTCAAAGCAGCTGACCTGTCTCAAGCAGAGCAGAAATAGGTTACCCCAGCCCGCAGCAGAGGCAGCAGAGGGGTCACCCATGAGCAGGTCTCTGGGAGCCTTTACGTATCAGGCCTTGGCGTGGCTGGCGTGCGCTTCCAAAGCAGAGCGGGCTGGGGAAGCATCCCGTGCACTTCCACAGATAAAAGGTGGCCCCCCTCAGGGCTACTGGACGCTCCAGCCACACGCCACTTTTGTAATTTCATCTGAACAAGGGCTGAAGGGGGTAGACTACATAAACTTAAAGGAAAGTGTATCCCAGCTCTGTTCTCAAGCGGTCTGTGGCCGTCAACAGGTAAGTGTCCCTCCCGTGCAGAAAAGGGAACCCAGAGATGGACGGCTCAGTCCACGACTCAGAATGAAAAGAATCAGATTTGAGTCTGTATTTGCTGTTCGCATTTGAAACCAATCCCTCCTCACCCTGGCCTGCGCAGCGCCGGGCAGCAGCGATGCAGAATCTCTCCCCCAGCCTGCCGCGAGTCGTGACCGGCTCACGAGGGCAGGCACGTGCCCGCCTGCGGGCTGCCACGCACCAGGCAAGCGCCAGTCTCTGAACCCCTCAAACTCACGCAGCCACACCGGTCCCACTCCAGGGTCTCACCAGGCCACTCCTCAAGCTGAGGATGTCAGCAAGGCACAAGGAGTCCTACCCTGCCTACCCGAACAGCTGCCTGAGCCCGCACAGGCGCTGGATGAGCTGGCGGGACACACAGAGCCCCAGGCGTCTCTCCCCTCTCTGCCACCCAAACCAGTGGGTTCACTCTTGTGCGTCTGAACTTTTACCCAGCCAGGCCAAGGACATTCACGTCAAGGCTCCCAAGGTGACCCCTTACCCAAGGTTCAACAGAGCCAGAAAAAGAATAGAGCCAGGAAGAGCAGGAAGAATAAATAAAAAATAAATGGAAAAATCAAGACCTTTTTCCTTGGTCCTGCTTACCCGCTAAGAACACCGAGAACCAAGTTAAGTACAAAAAATGACCCTATGATGATTAGTGTAACAAAATAGATCCAGGGCCAGTCCCTTCCTACGGCATCATTGACCTGGAAGAAGGGAATGATAGTTAGTGAGACACACCCAGCAACCGAGCACGGCCAGCGCCCAACACCGGCGCCCGACGCCGGCCCGAGCAGCCCGGGGCCGGGATCCTCCAGGTGCCAATCAGAGGCCAGATAGCCTGCCCAGCCGGGCGGTTGGATGGAGGCTTTTGTTTCTGGTTTTCCTGGGCCTGTTAGGGTCCCGTCCCTGAGGATCCTGGCAGTGGGTCTGCTGGGACCTGAGGCCTTGCTCGGCTGCATTGTAAGGAGGACATAGAAACGGTCAGCTTACCCGCTCAACACACCGAGAACCAGATTTAGAACGAAAAAGGATCCAAAGATGACCAGACTGACAAAGTACACCCAGGGTAACTCATAGCCCATAGCGTCCTGCATCTGGAAAGACGAGGCAAAGTCAGGAAGAGAGAAAGCAGAATTGAGTTAGAGCAAGAGGCAGGCAGAAGGGTGTGTGGACAGGTCTCGAGGAGACAAATGGGGCTGAATTTGGTTTTTGGCTGAAGACCCACTGTCACCCTTGTCTACATTCAAAATACTTCCCTGTGGCTACAAAGGACCCTCACAGGCTCTGCCTCAAGAGGAATGTCTGGCTCTCTCTGTTGTTTAATTTTCTGGAACAGAAAAATTCCTCCAATGCTTTCTATTCACTCGTCTGAGAAGGTGGGTGACCTCGAAAAATAATATCTTGAGCATGGGATGGCTTCAGCTCAGCTGGGTTTGTGTGGCGTCAAGTCCTCTGCCGCACCCTGAGGCACACTGCCGGCCCCTGGCGTCTGCAGTGCGGCTGCTCTCACTCGCCGGCCTGGAGAACCCACACTCTCGAGGCAGAGGAAGAGCTGACATGTGAGGAAGGAGATGTTCCTGAAGGGCCTGAGCTTGGGCCCTGGGCCGTGCCCAGCACTGGGGGCTAAGCCCCCGTGCTGTGTAGACACACAGGCCAGGGCAACTGCGTGTCGGCAACTGCAGCTTAGACGGAAACGTGGGACCCGGGACTGGAACTTCCTGGATGATGGAGACAGTCACGCACCAGGGCTGGACCCTCTGGGCCGGGGACAGCTCACCGGGAGCATCCCTTCCCAATTCCATGTTCAGTGGTTTCACAGTGGCAGCTTGACAATGGCCACGGTGGGGTATTCACACCACTGAAATGGGCAAGCACTACGGGTCAGCCCCTCCACCCCTGCCCCTGGGGAGGGACAGTTCAGCATTCACCAGCTCACGACTCGCTAGAGCGCGTGTGAAGATAACTTACAGAGCAGGCTTTTATCAAATAGGAAATTTATTCTGATTTAGTTTCTCAAATCTATTTCTTCTGATGCTTTCTGATTAAACAGGGTTTAGTCTTAGCTTCCCAAAAATGAGCCCCCGCTTTGTTCTTGTGAAACAAGCTCACAGAAACCGAAATTCCTAAGGGACACAAGCTTCCTGAATGATGCTCGTTGGTGGTTCTCAAAGTGTGGCCCTGTGGCCAGCACCATCAGCGTCTTCTGGGAGCCTGTTTGGAAATGCACATGCTCGGGCCCACCCTGACACTCGCGGGGTGGGCCCACCCTCCCGTGTTTCAGCAAGCCCCACAGTGACTCTGATGCACACTTGAGAACCACTGCCCTGTGTCGTTCTCTCCACAGCTCCCAACTTCCAGCATAAGCACACAGGTGCTGTGATTCACCACATCTAAGGCACACAGCAGCAGTGCTCCAGGTGTGGTCAGAAGGCTGCAGGCAGCAGAATCATGTGGGAGAACTGTTAACAAAGAAGATCCCTGGGCCCTGCCCCACGTTCTCAGTGTGGCTCAGAAGTCCGTGTATTAACCGCCTCCGGTGAGTCCACGGTGTGCTACAGTTTGATGCACACTGCCACAGTTTCTACCCCAGGGGCCTCAAACAAGCAGGTATCAGTGGCTTTGCAAGCTCTGAGCAACGTGGCCATTTACCTAAGTAGGCTGGATAAATGCTATGTTCTTTGTGTACCAGGAATAAAAAATACTGAGAAGTACTGAGATACCTACCAGGTCTGGCTGGTTTGCAGGGTTACATTTGCAGGGTTACATGTTCTTTACTGATCCATTAATATTTATCTGGCATTACTATATTTGGTTGGAGAAACCCAGCAAATGCAGCCACAGGGCCTGGTGCCGACACCGTGTGTGGGATTGCAGAACTGCGAAGGCGAGGGGGGAGGGCCCCCGGCACGCGCCACTGAACCACGCAGTCGGGCAGTGCAATGTAACCTGAGTTTATGTCATTCCTGAATGCCCTGGTGTACTCTGTCCACCGCACTTGCCACTTTATAACTGTGTCATTTACTTATTTCATACCTTCATTATTTATTTTTGTCCCCCATGCTAGAACGTGAGCTCTATGAGGACAGCAGGCCTGGCCTGCTTTGCCCACCGGTGTATCCCACGTGCCTGTGCAAACCCTGCACTGCAGGGCCGCTGCAGGCGAAGGCATCCAGGGCCCGGAAGGAAGCCAGAGTCCTGGTGGTCCTGTGAAGGACCAATGAATGGGGGTTTCTGGAACTTGGCAATTGTTAACAATGGAGCCCACAGCTGTACAGCCTCCTGGCCGAAGGATGGAGGATTTTCCCGTGGCTGAACCACTAAAATATCCAGCAAAATAGCAGCTGTTAGGAGAGGCAGGGTGGAAGGTCTTTGTAGGTTAGACTCTGTCCCCATCCCAGTGAGCCTGGGAGTCTTATTTTAGCCAGAAGGCAACTGTCTGAACCAAGAGTGCAGCAAAACCAAGCCTGCAGAAGGACGTTCAGTAAAAGCCTCCACTGCTGAGAGCAGAAAAATGAAACTGCGCCACACGAGGGGAAGCAGTTTTGAGATTAGGGAGGGGAGGGTATGAGAGCTGCAGTGAGCTAGCCGACCACCGGCCGCCACAAGGACTGCCACGTGGCCACGACAGGCCAGCGTCTGCAGGTCTCGGTTAATATGGGGCTGTGACGTCATCCTTCGATGATTCTTAGCAGTGGTCCTATCAGAGTCCACACTTGTTCAGCAAGGATTTACTGAGTGTCGACGACGTGTAGGATGCGGAGCTTTGTTCTGGGCTCACAGCTACTGTGAAAACAACGGAGCTGAAACAGCTCAGGGCTGGGGAGTCCCGGGCCCCTGCCGAGGAACATGGAAACCTGGATCCTAGGTCGTGTGGCGGCCTTGGTGTCCCTGTGGCTGTCCCCCTCGCACAGTAAACCCGGCCGGCGAGCCAGAAGCAGTGCCTCCCTTTCCTCTAGGAAAAAGTGTTTCCTTCCTTTTTCGGGAGGGTGTGGAGTCAGGAGGAGCTGGTGGGAATGGCGGACTCTCACCAGAAGAAATGCACTTATGCGAAGCACCATGTGTGTGGCCTCGGGGTGCACCCTGGAGCCCGTGCGCGGACCAGGTACTGACCTGTCCTCTGCCCGAGCGCCAGGGGCACAACTCCCCAGGTGCGGGGCAGGGCACGGAGAGTGGCAGAGGAGGTCTGTCCTGAGCAGGCGCCCCCGCTCCTCCCTGATCCCAGATCCCACTGTCCTCAGGGCTGGCGGGGACAGCCAGTGCCAGGAGGCAGCAGCACGCTCACCGGAGCTCGCTCCAGAGCCTGGGCAGCGGCCGGTGGGCAGGGGCGCTGGGTGGCACTCAGCCAACCTCCTTGACATGAAATCCCTCCTCACTGGCTCCTCCGTGAACATCTAACCTTGCGGAAAATGCAGGCCTCGAGGCCACACAAACCCACAAAACTTGGAGACTCCCTGGGGCCCTGGATCGGTCTGAGCCTGCTCTCTGTGCCACCCACAGGTGAAGGCTCCCAGTGCCATGAGGGACTTCTAGTCGGGGAGCCCCAGACCTCACGACCACAGTCCCTGCCCCGCTGCCACCCACGCTGCTGCTCTGGGCCCCCCTTGGCTGTGGGCCAGTTCTGTGAGAGGCTCCAGGTAGGGGACAGCAGGGGAGGGGTGGGGAAGGAGGGCGAATGAGAGATGAGTGAGCTTCCAGGGGGGTCCTCAGAAAACCACTACTTCCTGGTGGGCTGCGCCCCTGGCCCCCCAGCCCTGGTCTGAAAGGAAAGTCCCCTTTTGTTTCTCCTACTTTCTCCTCCTTGCTCTGGGCCACCTACTTCTGGGGACAGACTCGAGGGGAGCAGGCGAGGCTGGGTGGCTCTGAAGTGGGGCAACGCCTGCAGGGGTGAGACTGATGTCTCAAGTGAGCTGGAATGGGGCTACGAAGAAGACAAAGCATAAATAAAGCCCTATTTTTAAAAAGTGCCCCAGATTGCTGACATCCTATTTGGAGGTGAAATAAAGGCCAGGCCTGCTCAAACCACGAGCTGGGCGTTCCTCGGGTCTCTGACCCCCCTAAGGAAGGTGCCCGAGATGGGCCCTGCCGCCCACCTGCAGCCACCAGGGCCTGGGCCCAAGGCTGGCAGGACGCGGCGGCATTTGCTGAAATGCATGGCCCGTCTGGTCCACGGTGTGTGGGCAGAGCCAAGGGGGCACTCGGTAGAAAATGCCACAGTCTCTTCCAAAACCACTGTTGAATTCCTTGAGGGGAACTCTCGCCTCAAACCTTCAAATCCACCACTTGTTTTCACCCCAAAAGATACACAGGAGGAACAACACCTCCCTGCCCTGTCCTCCCCGGCTGCTCTTGGTCCCAGCTGACGTCCAGTTCCAGGTGTGTATGCCTTTTCCCACAGGTGCTGCGGGTCCAAAAGGACAGAACGGTTCCAGCGAATGTTGAGGGATGCTGTCACCTGCCACCAAAAGGCAGGAGGTGCAAGCCCACACGTCACAGTGCTTTATACCGAGTGTCATTAGAGGACAGGACCCGCTGCTGCCAGTGAATGCCAGTCAGCCCAGGGCTATGGCTCTGCCAGTCTGTGATCACTCACGACCTAGGTCCCCCTGCTTGCTGGGACACAAGCGTCCACCTTGTGGGTCACTGCATGAGCAGCAGGCAGGGAGCAGGTTCCCCCAGCTCCTGCCCGGCACCTGCTGTGCTGTGGGCAGAGACCCTGGGAGCGCCGGGGAGCAGGAGTGAAGGCTTCATCTATGTGGGGAAGCAGCAGCAGGCTCCTGGCACCAAGGCAAGCCAACAAAATCACCTCCTCCACGGATGAAAAAAAGCCCCTGCAACCAGATGGGATCGTGCACTGACACCGAGTGGGAGGTTAGGAGACCGTGGAGAGTGGCCACCCCCAGTCTGAAGATCTGTGTAAGGGACACTGGCTCACAGCCCAAGGGAACCTGAAACACAGGTCTCCCAGTCTCCCAAACGGGCACAGAGCGTGCCTTCCCTGGGCGGAGCTTTCCCTAGGTCCCCATCCAGCCTCGAGGCCGTTATCTAACCCTAACCCTAACCCTAACCCTAACCCCACCTGGCCCCGGAGTGCTCTGTGCCCGGAGGATGCTGCTCCTGGGGGCCCTGCAGGCTCGACCTCGCCCCGCTGTGTCCTGCCCGTCTGCAGTTCCAGCCTGGACTGTGCTCCTCTGTCCCCCCACCTCCACCCTGCCCAGTCCTGGGAACACAGTAAGTGCTCAATACATGTTTGTTAAATTGAATTACTGCATAATAAGGACTCATCTAATACCAGCGAAATGAATAAAACTCAAGTGAATCAGTAATGGCTTTGAGAGATGCTGATTCTCTTCTTTGATACGTTTCTAAAGGGCCAGTTTCCTGCTTAGATAACGGGGCCTCTGTTTCCAGCAGCAGATGCGCTATGTGGGGCGGACTGAAGGTGACGGGCCACAGAGCCCTAAGCAGGACCTGACCCCATCTCTACTCTGACGCCCAACAGGGCCCCGGACGCTGTCTCGGCACCACTGAGCTGTCTCCCAGCTCTTCTCTGGCGTGACCTCGGTGGAGTTCACCCCACCATGTGTGGTTTTTGGATGTCTTCAGAGACTCATTTTCCATATTCTGTAGAGAACGAAGGTGGCTTTCTGAAGGCAAGATGAAGTGGGAAAATAGGGTAAAACACCCAAATTCAGCCTGCCTCAATGAAAAAGACCTTTGTCATAAACAAGGGATATTTCAGCAGCACCAAGACCAGAGATCAGTGCTGTCTTGTTAATGTGCGTGCGTGTGTGTGTGTGTGTGTGTGTGTGTGTGTGTGTGTGTGTGTGAGAACTTAGTGGGATGCCTTCTCGGCACGTCCAGACAACTGGGCGGGACACGAGATGAGGTGTGGAGCTGACAACTGCCTTATGAAAAACCCAAACATTTGACTTTTGTTCCCAAGGTCTCCTGTTGGCTGAACCAAAACTAATCCCAGATACTAGAGAAGATACCATTTGTGATTCTAAAAATCTTTCTTTCAGAGGATTTCTCATTAAGTATTCCTTCTAACCTTATTTTTAAGCTCAATTTTTAATTTTAAAAAAAATCAGTAGAAAAACTAATCATGGAGAAACCGATTGGGGGGGCAAAGGGTGGTGTCAGGAAGAGGGTGAGGGACCCTAATACGGTAGGGAGGGCGCGAGCCCTGGACAACGCAGACCACTCCACTGTGCTGCACAGTGTTCTCAGGTCCCTGCTAAGAAGCACACTGGGTGAACAGAGGACAACGGCACTGAGGAAGAATTACTCGGGCTTCTAGATTCCCAAAGAGCGAGAACCATGTATTCTAGCATCCTCAACTGCTCCCCTTCCCAGCAGTTCTCACAGGCAACCTTCTCTGGGGGTCCTGAACCCAAGCCCGGTGGCCAGGTCATCCCGTTTCCCACCAGCATGGGGCTCTCAAGTGCTGGGCACAGAGTCAGCACTCAAAAGATACGGAATTGATTGGTGCCAAAGCTACCCACTGTGATCCGGCTACAGTGGGGACGGGGCATTGCTCAGAGCTTCAAGCCGACCCGAGTTCTCAGACCAGTCTGAGAATCCTACAGCTGGTCCTGCCAGTCAGCTCGGTCTGACAGCCTCCTGCATCTTCAGCATGGCACACGGCCGGACCACATGAGACAAGCAGTCCTGAGTACGTGCAGAAGGCCAGGATGTTCAGTTTAAAACAAACAAACAAAAAGGCCAAACACCTGAAGGTAGAAATGGAATCCAACAGTCATGTTACACAGCACTGGGCGCTTCCCCTCCCGGGGCTTCCCTGCTCCTGAGGAAGGCCAGTGCTTTTTGTCTGATCACAGCCCCCTTGCCGACCCACCTATGTTTTAAGAGGCTTAGAGATTTGGGGAGCAAATGGTGAGGCTTTGGCTTAAGAAGTAATTCCCCGAGGAAACCACAGCCCACACCTGAGTTTTGGTTTCGTCTCCAAATGCCCAGCGTCCGCCCTCCTTACCCTGTCACCTGCAGACTCCCCCAACAGGGCACTGGGTACAAGAAATGTTTAAAGCAGCCTCCACCCAGTGCGTGGCCAGTGGCTCTCCTAGCCGAGGTGATGTTCAGGTGCTACCTGACCAAGTCTGATTTCATTTTTAGTCCAGTAACTCTTCGAGATCATGACAGTATAATGCAACAACTGATGTCAGAGAAAAACAACATTAGACCCTCTGTCACCTACAGTAGGAGGCAGGAGTCTGCCATTTGCTACTGGTGACCTTCCTGGTCCCTCCTATCTATCTCAGGCCGTACCAAGTGACTGATCAATTGCTTCTCTGATGCTTTTATGACCCAGGAGCATCTATCCGCTGTCAGTGGTTTGGAGGGGGCTCCACTCTGGGGTCTCCACTCACTGCTATAGCTGAAGGTCTTAGTTGCTCTCTCCCACGCCCCCTGACATGCCCTGTACGTTTGAAGGGAAATTCATTATTCTGCAAGGAAGACCCTACTTTCCCAGTCTCCAAGGAAACTACCTCCCCAGACAAGTTCAAATCCAGTGGCGTCATAGCAGCACCATGTGGGTTCAACAGGTTAGACCTCTAGGGTTTTCAAACTCCAGCTTGGAAATCAGAACCCCCTGGAGAGCTTCCTCAAAGCGCAGCTACCGGGGCCTTTACTTTGGAGCTTCTAATTCAATGGTTTGGAGGAAGGTCTGGCTATTTTATATTTAGAAAGCTCCATGTTTGATGCTAAAACACTTTGAGGTTTGAGAGTCTGTGGGTTGGAGATGCAGGCCTAGAGGATAAGGAGGGGGAAAACTGGAGGGAAAGGAAGGAAGAGGTGGAGGGAGGAAGAAGGGAGAAAGGACGAAATGGCCACAGAAAGGTCATAGCAATTAGAGACACTGTCCGAAAGCAGGAGCACTGGGCTAGGGAGCACTGCTGTCATGAGTACCCGGGTAGAGGCCATCTCAGTTCAAGGTGTGGATATGTGCATGTGTGTGCATGTACATACATATATGCATGTGCACACATATGCACACGCACACAACATAGCTATTCTGGAAAGGTGCTGGGAAAATCAGAGAGAGGCACATCCCAGGAGCCTGGGATTGTTCCTTCACCTCTGACACTTGTTCCCTTCCCAGCCCGAGCGCTATCACACCCCCCGGGGGAAAAGCACAACACAGCTGCTGCAAATTGGTGGTTGCAGTCGTGTGCGTCTTCTCACTCCCCACTCTGGCTGTCATCGTGACAGGATTTCTTTGGGTCACATCTGGCTGGTGGGGTATCAATGACTCGTGGTGGGGAGAGGGAGGGAGTGATGAAGGAAGATCACAAAAACACAGCACAGTCATTAGCAAAGGAAATTATACCTATGCCCCCACCCCATACCCACCCACCCGCTGCCACCTGCCCTCGATTTGGTGCCACGAGAGGCTTTTCCACAGCGGCGCAAGGCATGGGTCTGAAGGGCGGGGGACGAGGCCCCGAAGCACAGTCCCCTACGGCCACCTATCCCACGCCCACAGGCAGAAGCCGACTATCGGCACAAGGATGTTTCTGTCCTGGGCTGGTCACAGGGACCCACCCGAGGAAGAAGGACCAGTTAGGGCCACTTGGGAATTTGATTTGCTTTGCTAAGTAAAATGAATTTGCCTAAGGGTAATAAGTTCCATTCCATCTCTCTGTCTTATAAATTTTTCAAAACCAAGTTCTCACTGAGCGTGAGCCTGAGAAATGCTTTCCAGTGTTTCGTTTTAGTCTGAGGCAGAGGGGACTGGACGCATCACCACTCAGCAACTCCGCGGTGGCACGGGGCCAGCTGTGCCGCCATCACTCAGTTAGAGTTTGGTTAGCTTCCCAGGCTGCACTGGTTCTCGTTTAGGACTTAATCGTCAGAGCCTGGGAGCAGCCCTGCCGTGCATGGATACTCAGAAAATGTTTGCTGGGTACGAGGTATTCAGGCAAGTTTCAAGTAGTCATTTACAGAGAGGTACAAATTTCATAGCTACACTGGGCTTTGCTATAAAGAACTGAGAAAAGAGGGTTTTTGAATCAATAGGACATGGTGCTCATAAAAAACCTAGAAGACAGAATCCTGTGCACCACGTCTCTGAACTGCTCCAAACTCTTCCCTCTGACTCAGGTCGCCGGCAGCCCTCTTGGCTGGTCTCTTCCTGGCTGGCAGCGCTGCTCAGGGGCGGCACCGCAGCGCTCGCTCCTCCCTGCTTTCGTCTGGAGACGTGTTCCCGAGGCAGGCTCTAGATTGCTTTCACGATGGCCAAATAACTCTGACTATTTGCAAAACTCTGGGAGAGATGGTATTTTTAAGACTGGCAGCATGCTTTATTCACTGGATTCTGGCAAGTCACGTCTCAAGCTGAAGTAGGAGATACTACAAAGAATATATTTTCTGGAGTTGGTCCTAATAATGGACGTGACTCTGCCAGAATGGGGACAGCTCAAATATGGTGTGTGAATTTGCCGTGGGACAGGCTGCTTGAACGTCTGGCTCTTCAGTGGTGCAAAGGCAGAAAGGCAGCGTAGCCTGCTGGATAAAAAGGCATCTTTAAAGCAAAAGAAGATTCACCACTGATTGGTTGCACTCAAGAAGTGTATTTCTAAACAGGCATCACATAGCCGGCAGAGCGTTCTCATAGTAGTAAAAATGATGCCAATGCATTTGTTTGATGGACAATTCTAGTATGTTAAGGTAAGATTAATTTGAAAAATAAAAATACAATAATAGCATACCACAATGCTACACTATTCAATGAAAATGGTTTCCTTAGATAGCTTCTTTCTGGAAGACCAGGCCTGACTTTTCCCTTTAGCCCAAAGAATTCATAATTCCACCTTCTGGCTCTCCTTTGGGGAAAGACAAGAAAAGGAACTCTACAGGGGGCGGGGAGCTGAGCAGACCCTCGTGCCAGGCCTGGCCAGCGGACTCACAGAGCACCGACCACATGCCGGTGTCTCGCACTAGGGCGGGAAAAACTGAAAGGTGACATTTAATCAGGGAGAGAGGACTCAGCAGGGTTAGAGTCCGTGCTTTGTTTCTCAGGCAAGACCTGGAAGAAATCAAAGACACTCCTCAACCAGTGCACAGAGAAGGGTATGGGACCCCACAGCCGTGGGGGGAGGGAGGGGGTGCTGAGGGGAGGCCTGCAGCCCCTGCGCCTCGGCCCGTGACACCCGTCTCCCGCGACGTACCCAGTACAGCACGTCCGTCCAGCCCTCCATGGTGATGCACTGGAACACCGTCAGCATGGCGAAGGCAAAGTTGTCGAAGTTGGTGATGCCGTGCTTGGGTCCGTCCCAGCCGGGCTTGCACACCGTGCCGTTCTGGCACTGCCGCCCGTGGCCGGTCTCCAGTGCACAGGGGGAAGGATCGTCTTCTGCTGGGACATCTTGAGTGGCCACAGGGAAAGAGGAGACGGAAGCAGAAGGGAGCAAGGGAGGCGGGCAGAGAAAGGAGAAAAGGAGTTAGAGGAAAAGAGATGGGATCGGGTGGCTGGGACGGGCGCCACCACCTCGGCACCAGCAAGGCAGAGCACGCCATGCAGTCCCACGGGGAAGTAACGTCAGGAGCTAGGCACCCGTCTCAGGCTGCCATCCATTTAGACGAGCAGTCCTTTCAAGGGATTGTTATAAAGCTGTCTTTTAACCTCAGTGACTGATTTCAAAGGCGGCAGGGCCGGTGCCCATTCTGACTATGATGTCAGCATCATAGCCAAATGGCAAATCAAAAAACAATGACGATGCCACCATTTCGAGTGGAAATTGTCCTGGAAAATGGTAGCAAGTCTGCCTTGTCTGTTTGGGTGGGAAAGCACCTACAGACACGGCTGCTGGAACACCAGAGTGAGGGCGCCACTGAAGGGCTCCGGTAGCGCTTTCTGACTGCACATGGGTCCGCTCCGTGTTACAGCACACACTGCCAGGGGCTCGAGTCACCTCCCAGTGAAGCCTCACACAGAGGAAGGACAGGGAATAAACTGTGACTGCGGGGAGCAGCACCACATGCAGTGTCTGCGTGACCTGCATTTTACGCATGTTGTGTCGTGCGGGGCCGGCTCTGCCCTTTGCTCTCAGCATTAGACCTTTCAGGGGAGGAGCGTCATCTTCTGACCTCCAGTCAAGACAGAGTGGCAGTGGGTGACAGGGGGAACACCTGCTAGGTACGGACAGGGCTTCCAGGAAACGTACAACACACTGGCCGAGGTGGCACCAGGGCCCGTTCTCCACTCCGGGAACAGCTGCCAGCGAATCAATGAATTAGGTGTGCTTTATGATCCCGGCATGGAGATCACTGGCAAGTTTAGATAAGACTTGACAGATCTAATCATTTTCATTTCGCTAAAATACTGAGACAGTTTCTCCCTGGCCGTGGAGGGTAATAGTGTGGAACTCACAGGAGTTGTGAAATCAAGGACATCGTCCTGTCCTTACGGAAAGCAACGACAGCACCAAACAGAAAGCTCCATTCTAACAAACGGCGCCTCCAGCAGCAGCGGCGTGCCCCAGAGAGGGCGTGCCGGCAGTGCCGTGCCCACAGACGGCGGAGCGCCGGCGACCGCTCCTCGTTTCCTCCGTGGCAACATGGTCACGACCATGACTGTCCTGCTGAGGGACGCGGGCTCCATACTGGGGATTATCAGTTGGTTGGCTGTTTCTCAGCTTGTGGCTTTAAATTTGAAACTGTTGACTCCCAAGAGGAAGACAGGAAGAGAAATACTAATCCTTAAATAAGAGATAATTCTTAGGAGAATGGAACTGAATGCTGTCAGTGACAGCAGCTGCCCCTCCCCTTCCTCTGCCTCTTCTTCTTCACTGTCATCATCAGCTTCTTGGTCATCTCTGCGGCCTCCTCCTCATTCTCCTTCTATTCCACCTCCTCCTCTTTCTCCTCCTCCTCCTCCTTCTCTTCTCTCTCTCAGCTTTATTGAAATATAATTTACATGCCTTGGAATTAATCAATGTAAATGTACAGCTCAATTATTTTTAGTAAATTTGCATGGTTGTGCAGCCATCAGCACAATCCATTTTAAAGCACTTCCATCACCCCCGAAAATTCCCGTGTGCCCGTTGGCAGCCAGTGCTCGCTCCCACGCTCAGCCCCAGCAACCTGGCCGGCTTCTGTCTCCATCGCTTTGCCTTTTCCAGACACTTCGTACAAGCGCAGTCACACACTGCGAGGCGTTCTGCGTCCACCTCCTCTCCCTCGGCACGGTGTCTCTGAGCGCCGTCCGTGCCGCTGCGTGCGTCGGCAGCGTCTGCGGCTTTCCACTGCCCAGCATGGCGCTGCACCCTGCGCCCACCCGTTTGCCAGCTGGCAGACATCTGGGCTGTTCCCAGGTTCGGCCTGTTATGAATCCTGCTGCTTCCTGGCTTATTCTTGGTCTGGTGCTTGCAGTTGCGTGTAGGTTCTTTGTTCATCGACCAGAGTGTAACGCCTGCGTTCCTGGTTCCTGCCCTGCCGGACGGAATGACGGTGTCCTGCCTCTTCCTTGTTCTGGGGTCTGGCTCCCAGGAGGGCTCCCTCAATGCAGCTAATCTAAGCTGCCCTCTAGTCACAATTTTGTGGTCACTTTTGAAATTGTGAAATCCTTAGAAAGTTGGATGTGAGGCTATAAAGAAGAGAGAAACTAAAAAGTGAATCCCAAACCTAAATATTATAATACATGAAAAAGTGGATAATGAGCACCTAAAAAATTGAGTGTTGAGAGACTGGAAAACCAATAACCAAATGGATCACAAATTCTGTTGGGTTCTCCCCCGTTCTAGTGCTAGCTTTCCAGACGGGGTGTGCAGTCACTGTGATAAAAGTGCTGGAAGGATCAGAGGGACGGGACAAAGGGAGAGGGTAGCGAGAATAAAGGAGAAGCTTGCGTCTCCTTTCTTATGTTTTGCTTTTTAGCAGAATAAGGATGCGGCTGATCTTCACGCTGGGCCTGTGCATGTGACAGCCGGCCCCGCGCCCGCCATGCCCGAGACGGCGCCGAGACCGCCACGGGGAGGCTGCCCGAGGAGTGCTGCGTCTCCTCCAGGAAGGAAAACACATTTGGGGTTTTACAAATAGATGTTAAAAAGAAATGGTATCACAGGGAAGTGATCTCATTAATAAGAGGGAAAGGGGTAGGATTCAGAAAGATTATCTAAAAGCTCAAGTGCTGCTCTGCTATTTTAAATCTGTCTTGAACAACAATAAAAAAGATTTGAGAACAATTAAGAAGCAGTGATGATCTGGTAAAAATAGGTATCTATAAAAAGCACTCCAGGGAACACTTGGAAAATGTGAACACACACAAATCAGCAGGTCCCGGCGACACGTGCTGTCGGGTGAGGAAAGCAGCTTCCACGGAAACACGGGCCGGTCTCCTGCAGTCACGGCGTCCCGGGAGCAGAGTGGGAGCACGAGGCGGGAGAGAGAAACCGGGCAGCGCAGGCTCCACATTTTAAAACAGAAATGAAGGGAGGAAGAGTCATTCTGGAGAGTCCAATTAAGTTTTCAGTAGACGAACGGAGGCGAAGATTAGGAGGGATTTTAGGAATGCGGTTAACACCAACAAAAACATGAAATCCTGGGAGAGCTCCAGTTAGTGGCTCCAAGGAGGAATTACCAAAGACAAAACCAATTACTTCTTTAGGACTCAACTTTAGGGAGTGAATAGCATGAAGATGATTTCATTTCCAGGTTTTAGCCAACCAATTCTTTGTCAGTCTCAGGGGTAATTACCGTGCTTGGAGAGCTGTTCAGATGACCTGGCTCGGTGCGGCATCAAACAGATGGGACAACCAGAAACAAAAGGTACCGGCATATGGTGATGTATCTGTTGAGGAACCAAGAAGGCACCTGGCAGCTGTCTCAGGGATGAGGGAAGAACTGCCTCTTCTGAGACCATCTCTCTAGGGATGGCCCGCTGGAGGGGCAGCCTAATTGTCACCTGGCCACTCCACAGCTTTCTCGTATGGACTTTATAGGAAACATGGCTCAAAATCCAATGTATTCTAAAACCTAAAAATACAGAAAATTCACAGTCCATGAAATAATATGAAAGTAAAAAAATAAGAATTTGATATAAATTCCATTAAAAAATGTTAACAACAGCTCACAGGGCACTTTTGTATAATTTAAATTTGCAGACCATATGGTAATTTAACCCAAAGTCTGAAATCTAACAAAAATAAAAAATAAAAAATGACCCATTCCAAAGGTGATACAAAACTCTCCAGAACATTTGGGGGTTGGTTTCGGAGACTGCAGGTTTTTGGTCTTCTACCTTATGGGTGCATGAGTACGTCCATGTCCCTGTGTGAGGCCCCTCCTGGTCGGTGGCATTCACCGTGTAGGCGGACGAGGCCCTGATGACAGCGGCGTCTGTCCCATGGCGCGAGGGCGTGGCCCCTGGACTGTCGGCAGACAGCAGGCCTAGGGGTGAGGGGAGAGGGAGCTCCCGACTGCGGAGCACTGGACAGGAAGGGCTTGTGCTGAGTCCTCGGTCCTCTTCCCAGCAGAGTCTGGCTCCCGCTGCAGCGAGGTCGCCTGCCCTCGGAGCCTGGCACGGCTGTCTCTGGAACACGCCTCTCATTGTTCTCCGAACCCTGGCTCCCCGGCTCCTGGTCATTTCCACGATGGCAGCCCACTTCTCTTCTGAATGTGCAGGGCAGAGACAAAACCCATCGCATACGTAATCGGGTGAGGCTCATGGCAGGTGGCAGGCAACGTCCCAGGTGCTCCTGTTTGCTATCAAGAGGGCCAACGTGCTCCTGCATTAGCCACTGTCACTGGGGACCAGAGGAGGCCATGGAAGGTTCTGGCACTTGAGGCGGCCCTTCCGCTGCCCGTCTGCGGCCTGGAGGAGGGCTTCCTCCTGTGCTCTCTGCCTCCCACACCCACCACTTCCTGGCCCTCTGAGACCACTGAGGACTGACTCACCCACGACTTCCAACCAAGGTTCACAGGCCCTCAGAGGAGCCTGCACTGTCAGAAAACATCCTCTGGGCTATTTTCCCATCATGATGACAGACATCATCTGCAGTGTGTGGAGCAGTTCTCTTTCGCTTCGTGGTGCAGACATCTGACTGCACGGCAGGGTTGCCGTCTCCGGCTCCATGGCAGAATGTCACCATTTCGCTGTCCTGCATCTCGCTGGTGAACGCCACACCGTCAGTCACTGCTGAGTTGACAGGGAATCTTTGAGACCCCCTGCCTCTGTGACTGCCTGAGGAGTCTGGGTCAAATAGGTCACTGACGATTTCAGTACAATTGCATAAACTTTGGACGTGCTGCAGTCAGCTCTTAAGGAGGTCTTAAAATGAGCTCTTACAAAGCCACACAGTTGTATAAATTCACTGGTTCAGGACTAGCTATAGAGCAAACTGAATAAAAGGAAGGATTTGGATTAAGGGGGAAAATATTATTCATTATATTGTTGTGATTTTTTTTTTTTAAAGCAAGGCTGAAAAAATCTCAGAATTTTAGCTAAAGGTAAGACCTATTTTTTTCCCCAATTTTAAAGAGACTCAATTTTTAAAAACATGATAGTTTATTTTATACAATTATGACCCAAGTAATTTAGAAATTCTCTCTAGAGTGAAATGGTCTCTTCTTAAACAGACTCTCCATCAAAGAAATAAAAACAATTGTGTGACTCTGTGACTTTAGGTTTATAGATTTTGTGTGTGTGTGTGTAGTTTTTCATTTTTTATTTTTTTAGGATTGTGGCCATGTGGCAATGACCTAGAAGCCCTGCAAATATACAGTCAATCCATCCAGTCAAAGTGGTTCATTTATGCCAAGTAGTCTATTTTGGTTTCTGAATATGAATTTCACTCCTTGTATACATGCTACCATCCTCCTCACCCCTCAAAGCGAGAGGGGTCACGTGTAACTTCTCGCCCGGGCTGAACAGACACAAGGTGCAGTATAGATGATGAGGAATGAGGTGTCCTTCAAACGCTCTGGACAGATGCTCCCCTTTCTCCACCAAGATGCCAAAACTAAGATGACAGATTCTGCTGTTTGAAAAAAAATCATCTAAATTTAACATTGCTAACCCCTTTGGGGCAGGGGAAATTTTTTTCAAGTTCTTTGTGTTAAAATGCTTTATGTATCTGTTTAAAGGCCTTGTCAATTTCTGTTTAAATGTTTTTTAAAAGGTCAAGCTGAGATGTTAGCAACTCGGGACAGCAGTTAGTAGCACGCCCTGCAAGCCAAACTCCAGTTCTACTCAGGGACATGCTTAACGAGCCACACTGCTTGCTAAATACATTGATTTATGGAAAGAACACAGAGAAGTCTCAAAAAGGAAAGGACTGAGACACCACGGGGTAGAGCTAACCCTTCTTGAGGAAAAGAAGTTTGGCGGCTGGCAAGGGGGTGATTCCAGCCTGTCCTCTGCTGCCACCCAGGAAAGGGGCCCCGGCCTGCTGCCTACGAACGAGACACAGGAACTGGACTGCGGGGGACCAGCCCCAAGACGGTGAAAAGACCTTCGGGGCTGAGAGTCTGCGGGCTCAGGGCGAGTGGCCCTCCTGAAAGGGCTTTTGATGACAAGCCACACAGAGGTGCTGACAGAGCAGAGAGGTACAGTCACCAGGTTAGTTCTGATTCTTATGTTAAAGTACTCATGGTTGGCTTAAAAAGTGATAGACTGACAAAAGACAGGTTCTTAATTTTTAAAATTTTTCTCAAATTGTGTAGTACATTGAAACAGTGTTTAGTAGTGCTGAACAAAGTTTGCATTGGGCTGGTTTTTTTGTTTTTAGAGAGAGGGTCTTGCTCTGTTACCCAGGCTGGAGTGCAGTGGCGCAATCATAGCTTACTACAGCCTCAAACTCCTGGGCTCAAGCAATCCTCCTGCCTCAGCCTCCCGAGCAGCTAGGACTATAGGTGCAAGCCACAGTGCCTGGCTAACTTTCATTTTTTATTTTTATTTTTTTTGTAGAGACAGGGTCTCACTATGTTGCCCAGGCTTGTCTTGAACTCCTGGTCTCAAGCAATCCACCCGCCTTGGCCTCCCAAAGTGCTGGCATTATAGGCATGAGCCACAGTGCCCGGTCACATCTGGCTGGTTTAACAGAGATGAAAACAAAAATTGGAACCGAGACAAAAAGAATACCGATCTCTGCTTCTCACTCCACCGTGGCATGGAAAGCTGGTGTTGGAACGAAGGGGGCCTTCCCGGGCCTGCCGGTCACGTGGCGCCAGCACACCCCGCCGTGTGGGGGACAGCTGGGAGACAAGCCACAGCCCCCCGAGTCCTCCCCTTACCTGTGATGCCCTCCTGGTTGTAGCATGTCTTGTGCATCTTGCCCATGAAAAGCTCCAGGCCGATGATGGCGTAGATGATGATGACGAAGAGCACGAGCAGGGCGATGTGCAGCAGGGGGACCATGGCCTTGATGATGGAGTTCAGAACCACCTGCAGACCTGCAATGACACGGTCATGAGCGGGGCGCTGGTGGCCGAGCGCTGGCTTGGATGCCGTGCTGACGTGAATGCACGCACGCGCCCTGGCAACCGTACCAGTGGGTATCACAAGCCCCATTTTTTAGATGGGGAAACCGAGGCTCAAGGTCACATAGCTAGTGGGTGGCAGAACAGGGATGTAAACCCAGCTTGGCCCGATCTAAATCGGTCTCGGAGGGAAATCCAAGAACAGGACTGGCAGATGCTGCACTTGCAAGGGAAGAACACGCTGTTTCCCCCATAACCACCACGATGTCTCATGTCCCATCTCAGAGGCAACTGAGCATCTTTTCCTCCCAGAGCAGCGTCTCAGAGCGGTGAGACCTCACTTGGACCAGACACACTGTGCAGGGACTTTATCTCAGGGTTCTCCTCATGGTGGCACTGCAAAACGTTCTGGAGATCGATGGTGGTGATGGTTGCACAACAATGTGAATATTCTTAGCATCACTGAATTATACACTTAAAATGGTTAAAGTGGTAAATTTTGTTATGCACGTATTACCACAGGGAAAAAAAGTTCACAAAGTCCCCAGATCCCTTCAGAAAAAACAGTCAAGGAAAAGCCCCACTGGGCACACGGTCTTGCCAGTGCGCCCGGAGGCCTGCAGGCCACGCTGTCCCAAGGGGGAGGACCCTTCTCGCAAGCTCAGCTGCACCAGAAGCGTCACGCCAAGATGCTACTTGTTTAAAGCAGATGCTGAAAATCTTCATTTGCAAACGGCACAAAGGTGGTTACCAGCAAGTCAGCCCGGATTACACCCAGCCCAAGGAGTCGCTCGTGAGATGGCTGCCACCTGCCACCCGCCACCCGCCACCCGCCCAAGCCTTCCCCGCCCGGGAGGGAGGTGCTGGCGAGGCAGCTCCGCCTTCCTTCCAGCTGGGCCAGTTGTGCAGGAAATCACCTCGAGGGCGACCTTTGACACCCGCAGGATAGGACACCCCCTGGAGTCTCGCCGCATGGGTCACCTTCAGTGTCTCCCCAGTGCTCTCATCCCCGCCACGTCCTTCGCTCTGCTGCGTGCGGGGAGTGTCACCTTTGTAGTCACCCACCACCTTCCCACTGGTAAACAAAACCTGGGTCACCCTCTCCCCAGACCCCGAGGCAGACCCGCGCTCTCTGCTCTGGTGGGTGGTTTTCACAAGGCCAATGAGAAGAATTCTCCCTCTTGCTATTAAGGCAAGCTGGGGAGAGGAAAAAAAATAAAAGAGAAAAGCTGGGATAATTTTACCTGTGAATTAATGAGAGTGCTTTGTAGCCTCCCGTTAGAACAAGATGTTTTCGGATCCAAATGATTCCATTAATTAGCAAGTTGTACACACATTAGTGTTAAAGTATGCGAAGCCACGAAGACAGTTGAAAACCGAACTGCAAAGCGACTTTCAGAGGTGTCTTCAGCGGGGAGAGTGTTCTAAGTGCTACTCACAGAAAGGGGAGGGAAAACCCCAATTCCGGGCTGCCAAGGCCTCGAGGGGGTGTCTCCTCTGGCCTTCAGTGCCACAGCCTCAAGTGGCAGGAAAAGCGAGGGTGTGGGAGAGAGGAGACACCAGTCGGGAAGCTCTGCTCCAGGCCTGCCAGAACCTCTGCTGGCTGCTCCTGCTCTTAGGAAAGACCAGGATCCTCCTGGTGCCCTATGAGGCCCTGTGGGGTCCACCCCAACCTCGCCACCCACTGCCTGCCCCAGAACGCCCCTCCAGTGAAGCCCCTTTCCCTTTAGAGCCTCACCTGTCCTACAGCCTTCCCGCCGCAGGGCCGCCACACGCGTGTTCCCTCTGCCCAGACCGCGTTCCCAGCTCGCTCGCATGTATCCTCTGCTCAGCCTGAGCCCCTGCCCGGGGACCCCTCCCCAGACGCCCAGACAGGGAAGCTCCCTGTGTTGTATTTCTTCTTGGAACCATTTCCTTTCTGTTGGAGGAAGCACCTCAGTTTGCAATGCTGTGTAGCTTAAAGTGATTCTGGAACATTCCTATCTGTCTGGCACGCTAGGCTGAGGTCTGTGAAGATGGGGGCTGTGCCTGCTTCTCTTGCATCTTATCACTACGGCCTGGCTTGGTGCTGAGCACACGTGGGCGCTCAGCAGATATTTATCTGAGGAGGGAAAAACTTAGGCAAATGCCACTGCCGTCCTGGAGCTCTGCAGGCTGCACGGGGGCTGCTGTCTGGCAGGTGTGAAACGCACAGGTGAGTTTCAGGCCCGCAGGGAGGACCGAGGCTGCCGGGCAGGCTGCAGAGAGGCCGCGTGGGAGTCAAAGCAGCCTGTGGCCCTCATTTCAGCAGCTGGCGAGGCGGAGGGGACTCCTGAGTGACACTGTGTGCTCATGTCCCCAGCCTGGTCAGGGCCACAGCACCCGCCTGACCAGCCGGCCAGAAAACTCACCTCCAGGGCTCCTCCCTCCAGTCAGGTACCAAGTCCTGCCGGTTTGGTTCTGAAGTAATTTTTAGACATGTATAAATTATTCTGACCATGTGAATAATACATGTGAGTTATAGAGAAAATGGAAGATACTTAGAAAGGTTAGAAAACACGGGAAAGAAAAAAGAAGAAGGCGATCGCTCATCGTCCCACCACCCAGAGACAGCCACTGGTCTGGATTTTGGACACCGCGGTCCGTGGGTCGTTTTCCTCCTGTTGCCTCGGGTTTGTCATGCGTGACCACCTCCAGCTTCTCCGTCTTCAAGGTGCAGTTACGATGCTCTCCCTAAAGCACGCACTGGGAGGCGTCCCGTCTGAGCGGGACGTCGCCAGTGACTCCAGCCACGGCAGGCAGAACGCACCCGCTCCGTGCCCAGTTTGATCTCACGTGACGCCAGCTTCTGCCTGGCACTCGAGGGACCTGCCCACTGTCCGGAGCTCTGGGCCCCGCGCCTCCCGCTGCCGCGCACGCTGCCCTCCCTGCCTCAGTCGGGGCTCGAGTCTCATCACACCTGCGCGGATTTGTGTCTCGGCCGCAGTGGGACTTGGCGCACACGGGGCTAAGTCACATAAGCACATGGTGCCTTCAGGAGACAGGAAGCCACCGCGTGCGAGGGTCACGGGAGGGAGCGGCAGCCGCCGTCAGGAACGGCGCAGGCAGGGAGGCGGGGCCAGTGGTTTCCACGTGATTTAGACGCCGTTTTGAGGAAGACAGGTTAGATGATTTCTCTCTGACCACAGGGATGCACCAAGGACCAACTAGGAAGTACCTGAGAAAGACGTAGGTCCAACACAAATGAAAGCTGTCCAAGAAACAGACTCACCTGGAGGGGAGTGGGCTGTCGGTGGCAGAATGCATACGGAAGCTGCTGAGAACCTCTGAGCGGGGAAGGGCGGAGGGGGGGTCCAGGGTTGGGGTGGGTACGAGCTTATCGTGGATGGACTCAAGGGGTAGTGGTTTCCCCATCCTCAGGGGCATTCAAGCGTCAACTAAAAAAGCTCTTGAGGGAGTACCTTGGTGGGGATTCACCCACTGGGTGAAGGACTGTCCTGGAACGGCAAAGGCCCCTATAACCTCATTCACATGTTCTGAAGACTCACCATGGGCCCAGTGCAGCTCTCAACGCTCTACTTGGATTATTCGATTTCCTCCTGGCAACAACCTTACGCAGTGGGCATTGTTAGTAACCACACCTTTCAGATGAGAAGAGTGAGTCCAGAGAGGTGAAATGACCTGCCCAGAGTTACACAGCGAGCAGTGGCGGCAGACTCGGGCCAAGTGGCCTGGCTGCCGAGCCTGTGGCCCCACTGCTGTGAGGGGCGCCTCCCCTGCCCCCACGACCGTGCCTCTCCACCTCCACAGTGACTGTCTGCAAAGCAGTGACACGTCCTTGCAGCACCTGCCGGGAAGTACGGGAGCCTAGCTTAGCCCTGCTTCCGGAAGAGCCCAGAAGTTTCCAAGGCTGGCCCCGGAAAGGCTCGTGGGTTGTCTGCTTTCCTCGCGGCCTGCCTGGGGTGGTGGAGCCGGGCTGGCATGTGGAGGCACGGGGCCAGAATTCCTCCTCTCCCTACCCCATCACGCAGAGTCTGGCTCTCGGGGCCTGGATGTTTAGTAGCTTCTTCTTGGCATTGGCTCACAGCTGTCCCAGAAACAGCTCCTCCAACTCAAGTTCTAATTTAGAAAACACATGACATTCTCCGCCCAGTGCTCTCCTCAGACAGGCCATGCCCAAGGCTGCCAGCGATGCCCAGCCTGCGCTTAGGGCTGGCCGCTCGTGGTGGGGGAGCAGAATGGGCCCCAGCTAAGCCCGGGGCAGCAACTCTGTCACGTGCCCTGTGAACACACACACAGGAGCCGACGTCCCCAGCGCTCAGTGAGGACAGGAGGTCTGACAAGTGCACGCGCACTGCGGGACCGGCGGGTGGAACGTGTGGTGTGAGAGCCACGCTGCGAGTGTGGGACACGCAGTTCCACAGAGGAACCAAAGAACACGCAATCTAGAAATCCAGTCTCGCCCACTGCAGTTCACGTCGGTGCCCTCTTCCTGGTGGGCAGAAGATGCCCAGAAGGCTGTCCAGGGCGATGGGGCTTTGGGAAGTGGCGTCATTAATGCCGGGATTAGGAAGACGACGGCGATGGGGGAGCTGGCAGATGTGGCTTCTCCTCTCCCCCGTCGCGTTGCTGCCTGCATTCCCTCTGCGGTACGACGTGAAAATGCCAGGTTAGGAAAGCCTTAGATGATCTGTCTACATAAATCATCCTGCTTTTCCTTAAAAGGTCAAGAGAAACCACCAATCATGGAAAGCAAAACCTAGCGTCTTTCCCTGCGGTGGAGTTGAGATCAGCCTGGAGATGCCCAGGTTGGCCGGTCCAGACGCCCCCGTGCCGGATGGAGGGCTGAGGGCAGGTCACACACTCCTTTGCGTTACAACGGAGCTTTGGTGATGGATTGTTCTGCTCAGGCCCCAGGGGTAGTATAAAGAAGGAGTCCGAAACAGACTTTTCGAGCAAGAGGAACGTGAGACCCTAGGGCCGGCAGGCAGAGTGCGGAGCTGCCGACCCAGGGCTCTGCTCTCCGTGTGAGCTCACCCCAGGCTTCCCTGTTGGGAATTCATGTAGGAAGTCACTCTGGCATGAAACAGGAGGGGGAAAGGGAGAAATAACTGAAGCCCCGCCCCCCCAGACTGGAGATCATTGCTAATGTGATTTTGATTTCTTTGTTCAGATCCCACAGTGACTTGTGGCTTTTTGTGCATGGCTAGAAATGAACATGCCCAACTATTCAGACTCGATGGTTCCAGGCTCCAGCGGCGCCTTAGGAAAGCAGTAAGAATGATCGAGAGGCTGATGGCAGGGTTCCGGCTGGGTTTAGGGTGGGGTGGGTACGAGTTCTCATGGGTGGACTCGAAGTTTGTCACGGTAGGAAGGGGACTCTGGGATCACCTAACCCAATGCCTTAATTCTCACTCACTCGACGACTGTTTATTGTGCTATGTTCCCCGGGCTAGGGACGGGGGATGGGGTGGGGGGACGGGAGTGACTAAGACGTCCGAGGGCCGTGCCCTCCCAGACCTTGTAAGGAGCCTGGACATTAATGAAGCGATCACACAGTCCAAGTGTATTTACAGACTCCGCGAGGAGCCTCAAAGGAACGGAACAGGGTATCGTGAGGGTCCTCCTTGCGTGTAGGGTGCGGGCAGGCTTTCTCAGGAAGTGACACTGGAACTGAAGGCTGAATGACACAGAGGCCCTGGCCAGGTGAGCACAGGTGGAGGGGCCTTGGGTTCCAGATGAGGGGTTGCCTGGAAGGCTGGGGGTCGCCCGTGGCTCTGTCTGTCAGCCCCACACTCTCCTCTGGCTTTGCTCTGCCTCTTCAAAGACATTACTGGAAGGAGACTTGGGAAACCAGTTCATTGCCTCTGAAGTCAAAGGAAGCAGAAGTCACTTTCCATTGCAGGGAAACCAATTCAGGAAGCACAGGAGAAAGGCTCTCCTGACAACTTCCTCGTTTGTCAAATGGAGGAAATGACCCCGTCCGGGGCCGCAGAGCGAGCACAGGAAGGACGACGGTGAGGCCGAGAGCTCGGCTGCCTGCGGGCTCCTCTGGGGCAACCCGAGCACGACCTCTCGGCAGACTTGGTCAGCGGAAGGGGGAGCCGCGGCACCACGCAAGACGCAGCCAACACGCAGGGTGGGGACCTGTGGCCCTGGGGCCACATGTGGTCTTCTGGGCCCGTCAGTGCAGCCTTTTGGCTGAATCCACATCTCACAGGACAAACCCTTTCACTAAAAGGGGTGCAGCGGGGAAAGATGGAGCTTTTCTTGCCGCCTTTGGTGCTTAAAAAAGAACAACCTTGAAATCATAAGGCCCCTGGAAGTCTGAGAAAATAACCCCGCGATTGGAGCTGGCTGTCCCCGCAGAAGGGGAGCAGCCAGCCAGACTGCTTCATCCAGAGGTCTGGTTAGCCGAATGAGGATGCACTGAGAGGCTGGCCCCACCGAAGTGAGTTGTGCCTTCTGTATTTCCCAGCCAGCTTTTAACCAAATGCAAACCAATGACAGAGTCACTGGACGGTGAGCAAATCCCACACCTCCTCAGGAGCCCTTCCTCTCAGAATTGATGCCGCCCGAAAGGAACAGATTTCCCTTAAAACAGGTGTTCGAGTGAAGGGCACTGTCCTCCCCACGCCCACCAAGCGCCCTGCTGCCTCGGACTTGGGATGCGGACTTTGAGGAAGTGTAGATGAAACGCCAGCCTCGCCCAGAGGGGGAAGCTAGAACGAGGCTTTCCACCTTCAGCTACGTCCGCTGTCTAAGAAAATACTGCTGGTGGCTCTGCCTTCCCTGACAGACAAACAGGTGTGCTCAGACTGTAGACAGCTCCTCCCGGAGGGTCAAGGTTGCCGCCACAGACTGCAATGCCATCCCTCACTTGTGCTCCTCCTGGACACCCACGAAGCACCCTCCCGACTGCCCAGGGAGGTGGAGGAAGGGAAGGGAAGTGCAGTGCAGTGGTTAGAGCATGGGGTCCCACCGAACCCCAGCCCCACCACAGCTCAGCCACGTGTCCGTGTCCTGGGACAAGCTGTGTGACCTCATAAAGTTGCTGTGATTAAACCGCCCATTCAGCGTGCTCAGAACAATGTCTGGTCCACCGTCAGTGCTGTACAAGCAACAGCCATTGTTACCGTAAGTGGTCTTCTGACTGTTAGGTGACAAGGGTCTCAGGGAACCCTTTAGGGTGGATGTGCACACACTCACCCAGGATGGTGAAAATGCAGATTCTGAGTGTGTCACCTGGGGTGGGACCCGACTTTGCATTTCTAAGCAGGTCCCAGGTGACACCAAAGCCAAGCCCTGGAGTGTGCCTCTCTAGCCACCCTGGGGGGCCGCGGGAATGCCACCCAGCCTCGTGGAGGCTGTGAGACGCTCTCCAGCAGTGACTGGGTTGTTGCTGGAGGGGATGGTCCTTGTCACATCGCTCTTTCAGGAAATTCGTATTTCAGCAAGCGCATGAAGCCGACATGGGATGCAGCAAGTGCCACACACTAACTGGCTTGCGGGTACTACGGAGTTATTTATTAAATTTTTTATTTTTATTATTTTGTAAACATGCTCACTGGGAGACATGTGCCTACACCGCCCGCTGGGGGGCTTCCGTGACGTGTGCTAGTGGCTCCGCCCCAGCAGCGGGAACAGCTGCGCGGCAGGGTCACGGGAGAGGTGCTCAGGCGCGGCCCAGTCTGCAGCCTTGCGGGGGCGAGCGGCGCAGGGGACCCTCCCTCCTGCCGGGGCTTCTGCCGCTGCCTCTTCCCGAGGGGCAGCCAAGGTTGCTGACGGCCTTGGCCTATGTGACCTTACGGACGACTCCCTTCCCTGCGAACCCCCTTCTCTCCTCCCCACGACAGCACAGTTTCAGTCCTCCGGCTCCGTAATCCTTCGCCTCCCGCATGCCCTTCCTCCCTCTGGACCCCCTCTCGCCCGAGGAACACCACAAAGACAAAGATGACGCGGTCCCTGCCCGTGAGGAGCTTGCAGCTAGACGGGGAGGCAGACATGGAAACAGCTAATTGCAAAATCTAGTGATGACCGTCCTAAGAGTGATGCCCAAGGGACTGGGAACAGAAAGGAGAGGCAGACTAACATAATCTGGGAAAGTAAGAAAACTGTTCCCAGAGGAACGGAGGTAGGAGCTGTGGCCACGGGTGCAGCTGCTTCCTGATCTTTAGTTGTGTTATTCTTCTACGCTTGGTGCTGCTTTCTCTAAACA
Source organism: Lemur catta (assembly GCF_020740605.2). Taxonomy (NCBI): domain Eukaryota; kingdom Metazoa; phylum Chordata; class Mammalia; order Primates; family Lemuridae; genus Lemur; species Lemur catta. Next base: position 98,062,936 of record NC_059133.1, read on the forward strand.
CACATACACACACACACACACACACACACACACTGTCCTCTCAGAAAGTTCATTCACTTCACTTCCCTCTAAGGGCAACAGTCAGCACGACGTAGACGAGTCCGAATCTGTACTTACGTTTTCTCTGCCTTCTCTTCTGAGTTCAAGGCACGCTTCTCCATAAGCCTACTAGGTATTTCTACCAGGTTGTCCCACTGTCTCCTCACAGTGAAGAAATCGAAGCCTGAACTCATCTCTTCCCTAAAACCCGTCCCCACAAGGATCAAAACCTGGCAGTCAGCTTGTTTGCTTCTTCCCCAAACGCAAACAGTTCTGCACGCATGACATCCATCCCAGTGTGCTTCCTCCCGCAGCGGCCGCAGTGGCCTCGGTTCCTCCCGTCCCGCCTGGCCCAGCCGGCGGGCTTCCCGCCTCCACCTCCCTCCAGCTGCCGGACTAGCGCGGCAGCGCGGCATGACTCAGCCTTGGAGCCGCTCTCACCGCACCCTCGCCCTGCTCAGAAACCTGAGACGCAGAGGGCCGCCCCGAATGCCCCTCTCCGAGAGCTGCACGGCGCAGGTGCTCAGCGTTTACTTTCAGAAAGAAAGAAAACAGGTTACGAGCCGCACGGCAGCAACAGGGGCACACGCAAGATGATCCGAGGTGCCCGGTGCTTTTTATGGAGGCGAGGCAGGGTCAGGAGAACCACACCGGAGAGCGTGGTGTCCTGGGGTGTCCCTAGGCCTGGACAAGCTGTGGAGGGAGCGGCTGCACGATGGCCTGCAGAGAGGGTCTGGGGACGGAAGAAGGTGGCCTTACCCTGCTCCCTCCTGCTGAACTCGTGCTCTGATCTCGCGGTCTGGAGCCCCCTGGACGCTGCAGACAAGGCAGCCTCTTCTCGCGGTCGGGACATCAACAGTATGTGCCCCACCAGAGGCGGCGTGCCGAAAGGCAGAGGGCCGTGCGGCAGTGCCGTGGACGAAGCCCGGCAGACAGCACGATGAGCGGCTGTTCGTGTGCCACCGTCACCGTGCCATTAGGCCAGCGGGTGCTACCCTATCTGGACGGCTTTTGTGAGCCAACAAGTCCCCTCCCAGGGAGGGTGATGATATAAATGTCCTCTGACTCTAACTCACTGACTAGCCTCATCTTCCAAAGTCGTACCTGAGTCTGAAAACAAACGCTCCTATCAGCACCTGTGCTGGTGACAATTGTCACCATCATCATCACCACCCTCAGGTTGAGACTACTGGCCCACGCTCACTTCTAATCCCCAAGACCCTTCTGCACTGGCTAGAAACTGGCCCTGGGGTGACTCTCACAGACCACGTTCTGTGCTTCATTTGGCTGATGGAGCAACAGAGACTTTTAATGGTCTCACAGGTTTAATGGCTTTTCAAAGAAAGTAGGCCTAGAACCAGAAGCAGGCAGTTCTCCCTTGGGGTAAGGGGTGAGTTTATCCTGTTGAGCTTCAGAGGTGTCTAATGCCTTCTCTTACTGGAAACCAGTCTTCTATCAACGAGGGGAAGAACTCTTGTCTGGATAGCTTTTCCGAGGTGTCAAGTTTTAACATATTTGCATATTCTTATTAGGATGTCTTTATTCATTAGAGATTTTCATTTATTTTTAATTAAATCTTTCCATACTCATCAATCCTGCATCCCACATGTGGCCTGATGAATGCTAAAGGAGCGCTGTTGTCCTAGGGATGGGATAGTATATATTTGGTTGCCTAATAAATTAAAGACTTTAAGAGTAATTAAAATAACAACCTTCATGCTGATTTAACTTTTCTGGTATTTGCAATATGGGGTGGAGAGAGAAACTCAGAGAAAAATATGTAAAAGAAATCCTGCTGTTAAGAAAAAAATGACAAAGGGTGAAACGGAGACAAGATGATCTAAAGCAAATGACAACAATGATAATATTAGCTACTAATTCTTCAGGGTTCAGCACGCGCTGGACACCGTGCTAAGTGCTTTGCATCCATCGTTCCATTTAATTCTCCAACCATCTTGATAAAGATAAATGAACTGAAGCTTAGGTAAGACAGATGACTTCTCCCAGATCACACGACTGGGAAATGGTAGAGCTGGGATTAAAAGCCAAGCCAACTTTATGACTTGCACTCCTTAGCCACCATCCAGGCCAAATGCCACGCATGCTGCTCACATGCGCCACGCCCTGGCCCTTAGCCACCGTCACGGCCAAATGGCACACACGATGCACACATGCACCACCCTTGGCCCTTAGCCACTGTCCCGGCCAAATGGCACACACGCTGCACACATGCACCACCCTTGGCCCTGTGCTATGGCAGAGGTTGCTACTGATCGTGGCCCTTGCCCTCTGGTCCCAGATGGGGCCACACAATCCTCCTCAACAGTGCATCTCTCATGACAACGCGAATCCACTGGAAGGCACTGGATTGTGATCGGCCATCCCTCTGTGCTGCTTCCCTGCTGGAGACAAACTGTATTTTCCTGCTGTAGGCAGAAGAGGAAGTAGACCTCTTTTGGCACCTACCAATGATGGACATGCCTGAGCCTGTACTTTTTAAACATTTTTTGAAAAAATCTGTGAAAAATATAGCATACACATAAAAATGCAAGAAAGGAAGATGTTACAGTGTATGATTTGTTGCAAAATAGTCATGTAACTACCAGTCAGGTCAAGAAACAGAACATCACCAGCTCTACATAAGCCCCACTCACCCCTCCCGCAGCAAGAGAACCACTATGTTATAGTTCAGTAACAAGTTAGTATGCAATTCACCACATTAGTAGAAAAAATCGAGTCCATCAATGGTAGAAAAAAACCATTTCATAAAATTCAGCATCTATTTACCCCCCACTCTCACACTCTCCCCTGTGCCTCCCGTGCCTTTGATTCTCCGTGCTGGATTATCACAGCTTCTCCTGCCCTCTCTGCAGCTCAGCAACTGTCTTCAGCTGTGCCAAGTGTTCTTTTAAATCCATTCACTGCGTTTTTCATTTTAGCTATTGTATTCTTCATTTCTAAGATTTACAATTGGTTCTTTTCCATATCTTCTGGCTCTTTGGAAAATTACCAATCTTGTCTTTGATCTATTTCAATATAGTAAATACAGTTATTTTCAAGTCTATTCTGATAATTACAATATTTGGATCCCCCGTGGGTCTGTTTCTGTGGTCTATAGTTTCTGCCCATTTTCACTGATGTGATTTTGTCTCCTTGTGTGTCCAGTTATTTTGTATCATGAGTGAGACTTTATTTTCACAAAATTGCTTTCAAAATAATTTGAAAACTCTGAAAACAACAATCCTTCTCCAGAGAGGATTCATATTTGTTTCTATTAGGCATCTTTTCCAAGTTTCAGAAAAGAGTTAGAATATTTTTTCCAGCATTCCTAACTGTCCTCAGCAGGACAGTTGATCTAAATGATCTCAGCCGCCATTTCTGAAAACAAAGGTGGCCTGTACTTCTTAAGGGAGAAACTACCTAGGGAAATGTCCTCATTACCATTATAGCTTTTCCTGCCAACCCCACCCTAGAACCAGACAACCGGGTCTTTTGAATGCAAGGACATATTCTAGAACATTGGAAATCTCTGCCAGTCAAATTCCCTTAGTGCCAGACCCTGGACAGAGCTTCCCAGAGGAAAGTTTCCAGGGACTAGCTGAATGTAGAGTGATATACCTGGTAAAGAGGTCAAACAGAAGGGAATGGTGGTTTGGTTGCATTCACTGCAGATTCTCACTCCTTCCTTCAGAAATGTATGAAAAATGCAGCTTTTGGGAAAATGCAAAATATCTTCATGGTTTTGGTAGCAAATGAGATAGGTGTACTCACTATACAGTTATCAAGTTGGATAAGTTACTAAGATAGCCACCATTATCATTCCAGTTATTTTTCCAACAAATACCATTCTACCCAGGCAACAGCTTCCTCTTTCCTGACTGTTCTTGAAGTGGAGTGCAACAGAGAACCAAGCTGTTTATCTTGGTCAACTTATGGTGACTCTACACTATTAAGTTAATCTTTCTATGCAACTCAAACAAAATGCTCTTAGGATCCCAGACTTACTTACTTCCTAATTCTGGCTCATATCACTCATACATCAATAGGGACACTGGCACTAACCAAATTGTGGGAAAAATATCCAAATATTATGACTAGTTTTTAAAAACATGTATTTTTGAATAAGTAGGGGAAAATGCCAGGCTATTTCCTCTTCTCCCACTAATAGCTGTGTGACCTTGACAAGTCATGTCACCTTTTGGGTCTAGGTTTCAACACCTTAAAAATGAGGACATTGAATGAGAAAGCTCACTCTGGCTCTAAAATTTGCTGGGCTGTTATTTTCCAAATATCTTAAGAAAGATTCTAGTATCTTTTCTCCCTCCAATTACTACTGTGCCTTATATATAATAAGTCCTCAATAAATGTGTGACAAATGAATTAATATATATCTTATATAGTATAGCATCATGTTATATTAATATAATACACCATATTATACAATGAGGAATACCTTATGTATATTAACATATTAATCATTCATTTTGTGTACTAAAAATCAAGTACACTTCCATTTCTACCATTTTCAAGTAACTAGTACCAGACTAGCCCTTTCATCGTAAAAATTTTTTAAAAACCTGGAGGCTAGGCACAATAGCTCATGCCTGTAATCTTAGCACTTTGGGAGGCTGAGGTGGGAGGACTACTTAGTAGAGGCTAGGAGTTCAATACCAGCCTGGGCAACATAGTGAGACCCCATTTCTACAAAAAAAGTCTTTTTAAATTAGAGGCATGCTGACATGTGCCTGTAGTCCCAGCTACTCAGGAGGCTGAGGCAGGAGGATCGCTTGAGCTCAGGCTTACACTTGAGGCTGTACTGTAGTAAGCTATGATCACACTCCAGCCTTGGCAACAGAGTGAGACACTGACTCTAAAAACCAAACCAGAACAAAAACTGGACAAAAATAGAAGAGGCTACTGCCTTTGTAAAGTGAACATAAAGCAGCACAGGGGGATAATCTCTCAAGAATTGAAACTCATGGGTGAACACCATAATTGTCGTGGTTCTCTGACTGAGAACAATTTCCTGACTGCAGCACAATGAGCTATAGTCCCAGTAGATCACTGCAGTCCCACTGATCCAAGAAGAGATCAGGTCAGAATCTGGGCAGCTGAAGTGCCTGTGGTGGGACATCAGAAAGGGGACAGCCAGGTAGATAAGGGGCCTGAGAAGTTTGGCAGGGGTGGCCTGTGTCCGTGGCTTAGAGCTGAGTTTACATGTGCCAGATGAAGCCACTCAGGCATATCAGATAGCAGCTGCTATGGGGTCGAGAGCAGAAAGGAGATACTATAGGTTAATCATTGCTGAGGAAAAGGTAGTGTCAGGAGGTTAGAGTTCTGGCCCTGCCACGTGAAGAGATCTAGTTAACATCTCATTAACACCTTGGGCAACTGACTCAGACACCAGAAAGGGTACATCTTAGGAGTAACATTACCCTAGAGTAAGACCTACTCTAGACCCCACCTGACAAGGCCTAAAACCAAACCCTGGCAAGATCTGAAGCAGAAATGGAATCTGGTGGCTGACAGGTCTGGGTTTTCAACTGGTCTACACCAACAAACATAAAAGCAAGCCCGTGCAAGTCCACAGTGATCAGCCATTAATTGATCATACTCTTAAGATGATAACATCCAGAGTCTCCACAACGTATTTTCTATAATTCTAATTTCAGTAAAAAAAAAAAAAATCACTAGATATGTTAAAAAATGGGAAAATGTGACCGTCAAGGAAAAAAAGCAATCAATAGGAAACAGAAAATGAGATTGTTCAGATGTTGGACTTAGCAGACGAGGATTTTAAAACAGCTGTTTTAGATATATACGCTGTCTGGAAAATATCCAGCCATTTCATGTTCCATTTTATGTATTACATGGATGGACACTTTCCAGGCATCCCTTTCCAGGTGACACTTTTAAAGAATGAAAGAAAAACATATTCAATGAAATAAATGAGTATATGGTCTCAAAGAGGGCACAGATAGGGAATTCCGCAGATAAATGGAAACTATAAAAAGATATCAAATGGAAAGTCCATAATTAAAAAGTAATTGAAATGAAAAATTCACTGAATAAGCTTAAAGAAGACAGAGATAGCAGAGGAAAAAGTGAGCAAACTGAAAAAACAATCAACAGAAACGATTCAATCTGTGGGACACAGAGACTAAAAGACCAAAGAAAACTGAACAAAGCCTCCAGGGCCAATGGGGTGATGTAAAATGACCAAACATATCCATACCTGGAGTCCCAGAAAGAGAACAGTGATATGGGGGTAGAAAAAAATTTTGAAAACATAATGACCCAAAACTTCCTAAACTTGATGAAAACCTCCATACATGGATGGATCCGAGAAGGTCAACAAACCTCAAGCAGGACAAATATAATAAAAAGCACAATGAGGAACATCAAAGTCAAACTGCTGACAACCAAAGATAGAGAGAAAATCTTGCAAGCAGTCAGCCACAAAAGGAACACTGGACAAGGGAACCACGATTACAATGTCAATGACTTCTCATGGGAGACAATGGAGGCCAGGAGAAAATGGAACAATGTCTGAAAGAAAAAACAAAAAAACCCCTGTTAACCAAGAATTCTATATCCAGCAAAAATATTCTGTAATAAGAGGATGGATGAAGACATTTTCAGGTAAACGAAGGCGGAGACAGTTCAGCAGCAGCAGATCTGCATCACAGAAATGCGACGGGTGAAATTCAGGGCCACCAGAAATGACACCAGAAGGAAACTTGGATCTACAGAAATAAACGGATCCACCAGGACCAGCAAATAAGTAGGTAAATATAAAAGACTATGCTTTATTTTTTTCTCGCAATTTACTTAAAAGACTATGGGCTGTTTACAGTAAAAATAACACTCTAGGGTGGGGTTATGATGTATGTGTAAGTAAAAGATGTGGAACAGTCTCCCAGGATGGGGGTGAGTAAATGAACTTATGTTACTTTAAGGCTGTTACATCTGTGACCATACACTTAAATATGTGAACTTTATTGAAAATTAATCATGCTTCAATAAAGTTATTTTAAAAATCAAGTATAGAAGGTCCCCTTCCTCTGATCAGTCCAGCTGGTGCCTGCAACACATGGACAGGGAGCCGCATCCACAGGAGCACTGGCAGCTAACGTTTGCCAGATGCTTCCTGCGTGTTGAGCGCCATTCTTATGCTCCAAAAGCGCTGACTTATTTAGTACTCACAACAGCTCCACGGGGGAGGTGCAATTTTAATCCCTATTTTATAGATCAGAAACTGAGACACATAGCTAATAAATGGTGGCTCTGGGAATTTGAACCTAAGTAGTGGGGCTCCACCGTCGACGTCCTTAAACACTAACTGTCATGAATCAGCCTAGAGAATGAACCAGGAACACAGGGGCTCATGCTCTATGTACTGACCTCTTCCCGGGACACTGGCCTCACTGTGTCTTCTTCTCATTCTCCCGTCATTTTTCTTTCCAACATTTAGAAAGTATGAGTTACTTATAAGCCTAAGTGACCTTTATTTTTACCATTATTTTTGATTAGTCACTTTGGCTGTTACTTCACGTTTGGGGACCTTCAGGAAAGGGCCAGGCACAAAAGAATGGATCATGGAGCTTCCTGAGCTTAGGAAGCTCCGCTGTCTCGTGATTATCCCGCCACTTGCCATGTGTGGTCCTGGGCTCATGGCGAGTGCTCAGTACACACCTGCTGACTTACTGGAGGGCCTGTTCTCCGCCTCCGGACTGTCGGATTGCCAGGCACCGAGAGCTGAAAGGCCCAAAGGATCTGCCCAAGGTCACATCCTGTTGAGGACACTAATTCCAGGTTTGGAATTAGTGATTAAAAAAGAAACTCCTGGTCACTGCTGTTCTCTATCATGGAAGCACAGAATGGTCATGCTCAGAGGAATTTTAGGGCTAATAGAGTGTAACCCTCTCACATCACAGATGGGGAAGCCATACGGTGCCACCCTGCCAGGGCAGCTGCCTGTTTTCCAAACAGCACAGACCCCAGTCCTGGAGGAGTTATTCCCAACTGGAAAATAGTCTGGACCCATCTCTGTTCCTTACTCTGGGAGAAGCACTTGGGGCTGGATTTGCCTATCTCTAAATTAGGGATAATGTCCCTGCCTTCCCGGGCCACTGGGCCGATTAATCAGCTAATCGAGCTCTTTGAGTCTGAAAGCCGCATGCTGGTACTGAACAGTGCTTTTAGCTGGTGGTAATCCTAACACTTACCACTGTCTACATTTTGTTCTCAAATCAAAAAGAGACATTTTCATGACTGGGAAACGTCTGTGTACTTCAGTAAATATCAGACGTTACTGTGTGATTACTGCATTTTTCGTTATTTTTTTGCCCCACTTTACCTAGAACTCCAAGTAATAGAGATTTTCCCAGTTCACTCTTACTCTTATTGACATTCAATAAGCTCTCAGAAAAACTCCATAGCAGCAGAGACTGGAGCTTTTGAGACATGTGTGTTGTGTGAACTGACCTGGCCTCCCTGTCCCTCCCTTGCTAGTGAAGTGGTGGCTCGTCATAGCCCACAATCTCCTGCAGGGGCCTGTGTCGCAAGGAGCTCGGGGGGCTTCACAGCCGTCTCCTCCCTGTCCACGGCGCACCTGCCCAGGCTCACTCTGCAGAGCAAGAAGCTGAGGCAAAGCGGCAGCAGGAAACAGAGAAGTCACAGCAGAGCCGGGGCCACACCTGCTCCTGCTCTCCCACCCAGTGGGAGGGAGGGGACAGAGCCCCCTAAGCAGAGGGGGAGGGGCGAAGGGACACACCGTCTGCAGCGGAAGATGAGGCGTCACCGTGGCCGCGTGGCGTCCACTCCCAGCTGCTGCGAACTGGGAAGGAGCTGGCGGTGGGGCCAGGTGTGTGGGACCTGATTCTAAACTGTTCTGCGTCTGAGCGGCAGGCAGCCCGCAGCAGGGAGCTAACTCAGTCAGACTCTTCCGAGCAAAGCGGGCTTTCTCCTAAGCCCACCTATTTGGACCACGCAGAGGCCGAGCTGCCCCTCGCTGTCCTCCGAGGGCTCTGCTCTGCTGCCTGCGGCAGGAAGGTAGGGGACAGCCACTCCCTGGGGCTTGGCTCCCTCCTGGGAGGTGCATGAGGAGCCCTGCGAGCTCAAAGACGCCACGGAACTACAGGATCCCCTCATGCTCACTATCAGAGCCCCCTTCAGATGGTGTCCCTGCTGCTGTCAGGTGGCTGTGGCCGTGGCCACGTAACCTGTCTGGCTGCAGCACTCCTACCTATGGGCTAGTCCCCGCCCACTCAGACACCTGGCTCAGGAAGGTGCTGTGACACGCGTCGGGGACACGTCTCATCACCTCCTGTTTCAGTGGAAGGAGTGGCAGAGAAGGGGCCAGACAAGATGTCTGGATGGGGCTGGCCCGAGGGTGGCTCCGCATGTGCCTCATCCTGGCAGACAGCCTTGTAGCTGCCCTCATTTTGGTTTAAGGTCCTCGGGCACGTAAGACTCCTTTAGGACAAAAGGGATGAAATGGCAGAAAAGGCAAAAGAGAAAGTGAGGGGCAAGAGAGGGCAAGTGCACGGAACGGAAGTGGGGACAGGGCCCGGGCGGAGAGGCCGGGGGTCTGCAGGGGTGCGCGGGCTGGTGCGGAGGGGAGGAGCGGCAGGGGAGGAAGGCTCGTGAGGCCAGTCCAGGCCCCCCGAGGTACAGGTGCAGGGCACAAGTCCAGAGGGAGCACTGACCCACCCAAGGTCATGGGAGGCTGGGTCCTCTGCCCACGTGGCGTGAGAGTGAAGCAACATGGACCTGAGCCTCTGCTCTGACTTGGGATCGTCTCTGGGACTCCAGCATGTGTTGGTCTCAGGGGCTGCGTCACATGATTGTGAATACCTGCTCTAGAGAGACTTCCCCTCTGCACATCTGGACTGCGGAGGTGTCCTTAAATGCAAGTGGGGTAACGAGCTGCCTGCCAGGACCGGGTCTGGGGCTGAGCCCTCCTCCTTTCCAGCACACTGGCCCCAGCCTGGGCCGGGAAACCCTGTCCTGGGAGCAGCGATGGGGACCGCAAATTCGCTGCCACTCAACTTCCCAGAGCAGATTTCAGACAGGACGGCACTGACAGCCTTTCAACCACCGAAGTGTGAAACACTCAGAGAAGCGGTTTTAGTAGCTCTCACCTTCCCCACGGGCTGACAGACCGGCAGTGCTTGCTAAGCGTATGGCCAGCTCCTAGTCACTAATCCCCAGGCGTGGAGACCCGTCCTGAGAGAAAACCACGTTGAAGGATGCATGTGGTTCACCTGGGGACTTGGGTGAGTTTGTAACTTTTGCAGCAGGAGTTTTTAAGTCAAGGATTCATTCTATCAGTAAGAATTGTTTTAAAAGGAGTGGTTAAGCGGTGTCAGATCGTCTGGCAGAGTGCTCAGGACACAGCAGGGTGCCCCAGACACGGCTTCCGGGCCGGAGGCTGTGCAGGGCAGAGACGGCAGTGGTCTGCTCTGCTCCGGCTCTGACCCGGGCTCTACCGCCAGCCCCTGAGCCCAGGGTGGGTTAATGAACCTCCCTGGAATTCAAGATCCACCGTCAGTTCTGACACTCCTCTGTAGATTTCCAAGACATCTGGCTCTCTCTACAGCGCAGCCTTTTGAACGTGTCCAATGGGGAGGGAGCAGCAGTGGCTGTTCACAAACGGCCTCGTGGGGAGGCACCGGGACCCAGCCCAGTCTGCTCCCTGCGGGCTCCCCGCACCTGCTTCTTGCTACTTGCACCTCCGGCCCTGTGGTGGGACCTGGGTGCTGGCTGGGGGTGGCCTGTGTTGGTGACCCAAACGAATGAGATTTTCACCCCCAAATGTCCTTCCATCTCCATCCCTCCCTCTTCCACATAAACTTCAGGCTTCGTCTCTGATTTGAATCCATTTCATCATCTACACTATGCAAATCAAGTAACTGTACACCTGGCTCTCAGGTGTTTTTTGGTCTCAGGTTGCTACTTAACTCTTTATCTTTTAATGACTATTCTTATATTTAACAATATTTATGAACATTATTTCTTTTAAAGTATATCTGTTGTCTCTTAATAATGATGTTATCATATATTTGTATTCTACATATAGAATATTAATATATTAATAATAATGTAACAACTATCCTTAAGTGAGTACTTACCATAAACAAGGCACCATTTAAGAGCTTTGCATGCATTAATGAATTTCATCTTTCCATCAACACAGAATAGGTTCTATTATTTTTCCCGTTTTTTACAGATGAGGAAACTGAGGCCCAGAGAGGCTTAGTAACTTCCCCGAGGTCACAGGGTAAGTGGCAGGAGCCAGGCTGTCCGATTCAAGAGCGCACGTTCAAAACAACTGCGTCTGAAGTTCTCCCCGCGCCTTCCCTAACGGTGTCCACGCACCAGATGCTGCAGCTGATCGACCGCTGCTCATCGGTGTGCGGGAGATGGTCCTCACCCCAGCAAGGAGAGATGAGAACATCTGACCCTTCAGCGTTCCTTCCCACCTCTCAAGAAGGAAGCAAACATTTTCCATGCTGTGTACTTCCAGAAATAACACTTTTAACAGAAAAAAGGGACATCCTCAGAAAGCTAATCTTATAAAAATTCATGTATTAGGAAAATCGTATCCCATGAAAAGTCTTCATGGCATTCAGGCGTCCTGGCAGAGGAAGTGTATCCGTCCATCTCTGTGTCCCCAGCGCCTTGCTGAGGGCTTGGGTGAGGAGGGGACTCAAGAAATGGTCATGGTGACCAGAAGGTGTTTCCAAGGCTGGGCCGGCCTCGCCAGGAGGCGACTGTCAATCCTTCATCCTCAGGTCATGTCTGGGCTGCGCCAAGCTTTCATCAAAGACCCCACGGGTCTGGAAGACACTTTCTCACCCCCATCCGCCTGCACCCTTCGTTCAATCCACTCCTGAAAGTGCTTCTCCCGAAGAGCATATGGGATTATATGGAAAGGAGGAGATGACCCCTCGCTTTTTGCTTCACAGACAAACATACTCCTTGCAAATAGATCGCAAATATTTAATCACAACTCTCTGTATTTATTGCTCACATTCATGGTATAACGTTTATTGTTCCATATGGCTCAGCCTTGGGCACAACATGCAGCTTCGCAGCAGTTCTGCTGTGGGGGGAGTGCCTCACAGGCGCTGGGCACTGATTTCCGCTACTGTGGGAGAGTGTCTATGAGGCAAAACGGCCAAATCTTCCAATTGCACAGCATCTCATTGAAAGGGTTGGGCTGATTTTCATATCCATAGCATAATCAGCCCCTAAACCTTGCAGCCTCACTGTGTGCATGGCCAGGCCCATAATCATGCTCCTTCCTTCCCATGATTTCCTGGAACGTCCCCCTTGCTCATCCTTCAAGTTCCATCCCAAATGCCACCTCCTCCGAGAAGGCTTTCCTGGTTCTCTGTCCCACCCCCATGGTATGGCATCTCCAAAGCACATAGAACTCATCATAGCTTATTACCTAAACTTTTTTTTAGCATTTCCAATTTTGATTCTATACAATCATTTTATGAACAACTTTTTCCTTCTACTATACTTCAAGCTCTTTGTGAACACACTTAGCATCTGACTCACTTCTGTATCTGCTATGATATTAAGCTAGCAAAATCTTACGTAAAGTAAGTACTCAGTAGATTTTGTTGAACAAATTGATAAATGACTCATGGACTTGTACTCTCACAACCATCTCTCTCTTTCCATAATTAGTGATCATGAGACTTCAATGGCATGTAGTACATATATAAGCATTTAAAAAATAATAACTTTTTGGGCCTCTAACATTATTGGTTTAGAGTTGCAGATCTCAAAAACCACCCAATTAACCTATTTGTTACCAAAAATGCTCTACATAACTACATATCACCAACTGTCACGAAGAGCAAGTAAGACAGGAGAAGAAGAGGCCCTTCAGGGGGCTACGGAAGGCGCCCAGGCAAAGGTCTCTGGACCAGCGTCATGGCACGAGCTGGTCAGTTCTTAGCCCTGCTGTGTGTGGCCACGCTGCTCAGCCGCAGGGGCTGTGCGACGATGTCCACTCATTCCACAGGCTTTTATCTGCCATCTTTGCGGACACTGAGGACACGGCCCTGAACAAAACTAACAAACGCGGTTGCCCTCGTGGAGGCTGCATGCCTGAGAGGCCGGGACCAACAGACCAGTGAACGAGTAAGTGCCCAGTGTGGCAGTGGGCGCAGGAAGACCAGGCGCGGGCCAGCGGGGCGGAGGGGGGCGGCGTCTCGGCGGAGGCTGCAGGGTGGGCAGGCGCACACGGAGAGCGTGGAGAGCGGTCGGGGTGTTCCAGACAGGGGCACGAGTGCCCCGCCCGCAGTGGTGTGAGCCTGCCACGCTGAAGGAAGCGCAGGGGTGCTGCAAGGCAGGGCAGGGGAGGAGGGCGGGGAGGGCAGAGGAGGGAGGCAAGGCTGGAGAGGAGGGCGGGTGGGATCGTGGGGCTGGGGGGACTCTGGCTGTCACTCTGGGTGAGCTAGGGAAGCTGTGGACGCCTCTGCGCAGGGGGGTGACCTGATCTGACTTGGATTTTAAGAGGACTACTTGGCGGTGGTGTGAGGCCAAGGCTGTGGCGAGGGCAGAGGCGGAGAGGCCTGCAGGAGGCTTCTGTAATCTCCAGGTGAGTGTGGGGATGGTAGGGAACAGCCAGGTCCTCGATAAGGTTCACGGTCAAGCTGATGGGATCTTCTGATGGATGGTATGGAAAGAGTGATAAAAGGAAGGAAGTCCAAGATTTTTGGCCTGAGAAGCTGGCAGGATGAGGCTGACATTTACTGAGATGGGAAAGGCTTTGGGAAGACTGGGAATTCTGCTACGGATATGCCAAGTTCGAGATACTTATTAGCTATCCAGATAGGAAAGGAATGGAGTGGGCAGTTAGGTATACAAGCCTGGTGTTTAGGGGAAGGGTCTTGGCTGCTGACATACAGTTGGTGCTTATTAGAAGATAAACAGATGGTATTTAATGCCCAAGGCTGGACAGCAGTACGGAGAAGAGGTCCAAGGATTGGCCTGGGAGCTCCCGATGCTAAGAGGGTGGGAAGATGAGAGGGAAGTCAGTAAAGGATTCAGGAAGGAAAAACAAGTGAAGTAAGGGCAGAACTAAGAAAGAACAGTGTCCCAGCAGGCAAGGGACAACAGTGGCTCAAAGACAAAGGACAAGGGATGGTCAGCTGTATCCAGCACTGCAGACAGGGGGTAAAATGGCGCTGGACCCAGTACTGTGCAAGCACCTAAGGGCCTTGGCAAGAGGCGCTCTGGCGCAGTCACGGCGGGAAAGCCCGCAGAGCGTGCGGAGACGGTGGGAGGACAAGAACTGAAGGCGACAGCGCAGGCGGCTCTCTCGAGGAGCGCTGCTAGAATACAAGAGGTGACACCCAAGCCTGTGAGAAGTGGGAGAAGGAGGCATTCATTCAGGTTTCTAATCACAGGGGACATTGCAGACACCTTTGCAGATGACATCAACTAAACTATCACAGTGTGCCTCTTCACCTGCATCTACGTTCTCCGCCATTTCAAAGCTGCACGGACGGATTCCAGTGAGAAAGGCGGGGCTGGACTGGCCCTGTCTCTAAGCTGCAGGAAGAGCCATCCTCTTGGCATTGGTGACCCGCAGAAACCGAGACGCCGTTGTTGGCCCTGTGTAGAAGCACAGAGCTCTCTGCGAGGCTGCCCACAGCTGCAAACCCATCTCAGAGTCACCATCGCTAATGGCAAAAACATATTCCTGACCTGCATGGCAGGTGACACGAGGGCCCTGCATCTGAGGTGCTGTCATGTCTTCGTCTTCCTGACGAGGGAATTCTAGGGCGTGTCACCTCTTGCCAACCACCACAGATTGACCAGCATCCAAGGCACAGAGAGACAGGGTGCCTTCCTCAGAAAGTGTCCTCTACGGTGGAGCCCTGGCTACTCTGTCTAACTCAATTCTCCCTTTTAATGCACCGGAGCGTGAGTGCCTCAGCCACATTCACCGCTAATTAAGAATCTCTGTACTAGAGCAATTACCGCAGCTGTTTCTGTTGCTAACAATCTCCTCAGCCTCTTTGTGGCAGACTGCACTGTTTCTTCCCAATTATTCACCCATGCTCCTCTGTGGGTACAATACACTTCTTTGTCCCATTATCTCTGGTAGCCGCGTGACGTGCTTTGGCCAGTGCAATGTGAGCAGCTGTGACATAGCCTCATGTCAGCAAAAGCTTAAATCGCTTGTGTACTCTGGCTCTGTGCACCCCTGGTGAGCACCTGCCCTCTGCCATGAGAGCAGCGTGGCCCACGCTTCTGACCCAGGCTCGGCTCTGGAATTAGATGACACGCAGAACCTGGTTGAGCCCAGAACCCACTGACCAACATCCTCATGTACCGTGAGCCAGGCAGAAACGTTTCTGGTTGTTAGCCACTGAGAGTTTGGGACTATTTGTTCTGCAGCAAAAGCTGGCTGATACACTCCTTTATGAGACTGTCAAACTGCTCAAGTAAAGGACTCTTTATGATATGCCCCAATACATCTAATAGAAATTGCAGGCTCCTAATAAGCACACACATAACAGGGTAAGATCCATCATGTCCACTGCGGCTTGGCTGGCTCAAGTCTGGAATTAACTCCTAGTTCCTATCACTGGCACGTTGGCCGTTCCATTCTAAGATCCTTAAAGTCACATTCAAAGTAACTCTCACCCTCCTTCCCACTTCCTGGTTTTGGTCTACTGAGTTATGGCTGATTGACCAAAAAAACCCAAATAATTTAGGCTTCAAAAGGGGGACTTAAGTCTTGGCTATCATAGAGACTGTTTCTAAGTTCCCCCAAATGGCTCAGGTCGAGCAGAGAAAGTCGGCCTTAACTGTGCTTGTGCCGCTTGGCTCTGTGCTCCTTTTGTTCAGGGAGTCCCACTGCACCCAAAACAGCCAAAACCCTGGTTTCATTTACTCAGCAAACTCCCCCACCTGATTAGAGACTGAGCTAGGTGTTGTGCAGGAATCAAGGCAGTACAGGGCACAGTTCTGGGCTTCAAGGGGGTTATAAAGTAGTTGAAGAGACAGGGTATGTGTGTAAAAATCTAAGACAATTCAGAGGTATATACAGCTTAATTCTTTACAAGAGGTGGTGCCGTGCGGTAGGAAAGAGTTGGTCTGGAATTCAGGGGACCCAGTGCCAGTCCTGGCTCTGTTGCTATTAAGAGTTAATTCAAGTCACAGGAAGAGTTTTTCACTATTCTCAGCGTGTACAAAAGGGAATGAACAGGTTAATATAAGGTCCCTCACGTTTCTACGGTTCTATGGCCCTAAGAGATACCACCAGCAGCACGTGTAGCTCAGCACTCCGTGCACATACGGTTGGGAGAGAGGCTGTGTGCTCGGGGGGTCGGTCTCCCCGCCCCTCACCACATTCTGAGCTCGTCTGCTTCCAGCCCATCTCAGGAGTCTCCTAAGTCTTGAGTCTGAGCTAGCCCAGAAATCGGATGGAGCTAAGTTGCAAGTGTAAAATCTCTGCAAACAAGTCCAGAATTGTTCTCAGACACCACACGTGGAACACGGAAGAACAGGAGGAGTCCACTAAAGCTGACTTCGCCCCCAGGAGCACCCTGGGCCAGGGTTTGCGGGAGCCACTGTGAGCAGTGCCTGGGCGTGTCCGCAGTGGGGCTGGCTGCCAGAGCGGAGGCAGAAGGGGGTTGCCCCCGTGAGTGATGTCTGGATAGATAATGCCTCTTCAAAGGCCTTCGCCTGATGCAGAGAGCTGAGCACCCTCTCCTTGGGAGAAACTAGTTCTCATGACGGGCATCGTGTCCCTAAATAGGGCCTGGGATGCCCTGTTTGACATGAAAGGAGGCAAGGGCTGGGAGAAATGGCAAAATAGAACTTTCAGAACATCTACTGATGCTCTTCTGACTGTTCTTTGGAAAATACAGAAAATAGCGATAATCTCATTGGCTAAAGTACCCTGGAGCTGGAGGATTAGCCCACTTTGCTCACCTGGCTCTTCTCTGCAAACACGTAAACCCCCAGCCAGGGCCTTGCAGGGTCGCTCAAGGGCTATGGAGTGTCTCCTTTGTGCAGCTGTCTTTATTTGACTATGTCACTGCTGGGCACTTTCTCCAGGGGTTTATGGGGCTGGGACCACAGTGTGTTTTAAGGTACTTACATCAGAGATGGGTTCTTTAAATGAAGGAACTCATTTTTTTAAAAAAACCTCCATTTATACAGAATCAGGTTCCTTTGCAAAGTGCTCTTGGCAATTCAACGGAGGAAGCGGAAGGTGGTGACAAGGTAAGGTTGTAAACAAGGATAACAACGGCTTTACTTACTTGGCACTCCGGACACCAGCCTCAAGGGGCGCAGCACTCGGAAAGCCCTCAGCGCCTTCACATCGAATCCAGCCCCTTTCCCTCCTAGAGCATTCGCCCCGTCTGCCTTGGTTGCTTGCTCCAAAATTGCACTAAAAAGCCTAGAAGAAGAAAGAGAGAAGGGGCTGTCAGGACTGCGTTTCACGGCCCAGCTGGGCTCTGACCTCCGAACGAAGCCTGGAAGAGCAGTCTGCAGGCGTCCCCAGCCCAGGACGGTGCACGAGTCTGTAGGCTGAGGGTCCCCAGTGGGGGCCTCACTCACGTGTAACCCAGCAGGAGGTCTGAGCGAGGGGAGGGGCGGGCCCCGGCGTGAGAGCTTGTCTAGTTTTGTGTGAGCCGAACAAAAGTGGGAAGCGGGTGTTTGCCGTCCGTGTCTGTCACCTTGTGGTGCCCTCTGCCCCTCCACGGCATCCCAGCTCCCCTCTGTGGGCACCAGCAGCCACACCCTCTTCCCCCTGCCTGCCCCTTCCTCCTAACAAGCCCC
The DNA here is from genome assembly GCF_020740605.2 of Lemur catta. Lineage (NCBI taxonomy): Eukaryota > Metazoa > Chordata > Mammalia > Primates > Lemuridae > Lemur > Lemur catta. The sequence goes on from NC_059133.1 coordinate 98,080,804, forward strand.
TCTCTCTGACTGGTTCCTGGGCACAAACAATGAGCCCAGAGAAACCCACTCTGTGCGGGCGCCCCAGCCGCTCGGGGGACACGTGGCACGCGTGAACGGATGGCCGGCGGTGAGTGGAAAGGGTCCGGTGGAGCAGAACCGCACACGCAGGACGCGACTGCGATGCGGGAATTCCAGCTCTGCCACCTCATGTCTGTGCAGCTGTATTCACTCCTCCGAACGTGAACACCTACTATGTGCCAGGCACCGATCTAGACGTGGGCTACAGCCAAACAAAGTCCTTACCCTCACGGAGTTTGCATTCTTGGGGGAAGACAGAGGGTAGACTGAGCAGTCCGTGAACAGATGCTGCATGGTGTGAGTAGTAAGTGCGAGACAGATGTGCACGCAGGGGCTCTGCACGGACAGGCGGGGGCGTCCTGTCTACAGGAGGAGGCTGGGGCATCTGGGCAGAGACCTTTGGGAAGCAAGGGAGGGACCCACGAAACTATTTGGGGACCGCTGCGGGCAGAGCAGGCAGGCGGTGCTGGGAGGAGGCCAAGGGAGGAGCGTGCTATGTGTCAGAGCCACCACTAGCTGAAGCAGGGCAGGGAAACGGGGAACTGTGGGAGAGGAGGCTGGAGAGGAAGATGGGGACCCCATCAGGCGCCCGTTTTTTCCTCTAAGATAGAAGCATCAGGGGATTCCAAGCAGGAGAGCTCTGACGAGTTTTAAAAGAATCGCTGTGATGTTGCGGGGCGCCCAGAGACAGGCTGCTGAGTGATCCAGGCGGAGATGCCGGGGCTCAGCCCGGGTGGTGGTGGAGGTAGCAAGAGAGTCGGATATCGGATTGATCTCAAGCTAGAGCTGATGGGACTGGCTGATGGAGTAACGTGAGGTGTGAGAAAGAAAGAGGGATCAGAGAAACTCCCCCAGTTTTGGCTTGAGCAACTAAAACGCTGACATAGGGTGGAGCGGATGTCAGCACTATGAACGTTCGCACCCAGAGTCGGCTGGACGTTGGTGGACAGCTTGAGCCGGCTCTCCTGCGCCTGGAGGTCAGCGGAGCCCGGGCTGGGGACGCATCTGGGTAGGTGAAGAGGTTGTATTGAAAGTTGAATCAGAGGAGGTCACCCAGGAAGCTCCCGTAGAAGGTGAGGATGAGAAAGGACTGGCTCTCGGGTGCTCCTACGCTGAGGGCAAATCGGCCCAGGACACTGACAAGGAGTGGCCTGGGGGGCAGGAGGAGGGGGAGGACGGTGCCCCACAAAGAGGGTGGCAGTGAGAGGACAGTGGCCTCAGATGCTGCAGAGACACAGCTGGACAACGACTGCTGGATTTAGCGACATGAGGACCATTAGACCCTGGAAGCATCTGTGTTGTGGAGCAATGGGGACACAGGTTCAGGAGAGAAGCTGGAGACAGTGGGACTGGCCCCCACCCAGGGGGAATGTAACACGAGCCGCAGCACGACTCCCCTGTGCCGCCAGCCACAGTGAAAAATAAAAACAAACAGGTGAAGTCAACCGTGATGACGTTATTTAACCTGACACAGCCAAAATATTATCATCTCAACGTGTAATAAATATAAAATGTTATTCATATTTGTCATTCTTTGTTTTGGGCTAAATCTTTGAAGTGTGTGGCGTATTTTACACCGTACACAGCATCTCTCAATTCAGATCAGCCACATTTCAAGCGCCAAATGGCCACATGTGGCTACTGTATAGACAATTCTCTTGAGGAATTTTGCTGTAAGTGAGCAGAGAAATAAAGGCGGTTACCAGAAGTGGATGTGGGGTCCAGAGAGTTCTGTTTGTGAGCGGGAGATGGGACAGCCCGTCTATGCGACGGGAATCCCCCGAGGGAGGCGGGACTCGGGAGGGAACAGTCACGTCTACATGGGACGGGAATCCCCCGAGGGAGGCAGGACGCGGGAGGGAACAGTCACTGATGTCCCTCAGCAGCTGAGGAGGGGCCAGGCCTCATGGAGGGTGTCAGTCTTAGGGCAGCGGCTGTCTGTCCTGGTTCAGGGAGGAAGACGTGGCCGTGGGGACACAGGAAAGCTCCCTCTGGTGGCACCTGTTTTCTCGGGGAAGCAGGCAGCAAGGCCGTCAGCTGAGAGGTGAGAGGGGAGGGAAATGGAAGTTTGAGGAGCGAGGAAAAGGTGTGAAGAACCATCTGGGAAGTAGAAGAGCAAAGGGACTGGGGACCGGTGTCACAGGGGCCTCCTGGGGGCTGGTGGCCCTGTGTGGGGAGTGGGACTGCTCAGCTTTGCGTGGTTCCTGGCTGCACAGATCTGTCTAGTTGGATGCGGTGGGGGCTGGTGTTTTCCAGGTGTGCGAGGTACGCGAAGAGAGGAACGAGGAAGCTGAGAGCGTGCCAGCGAGTCTGGCGGCAGTGGGTGTCTGAGCTGGCCGGAAGGAGGGGGGACCCGAGGGCAGGGGTGGAGACCGTGGCAGGACGAGGCGGTGGTGGAGGGAGGGGGACCCGAAGGCAGGGGTGGAGACCGTGGCAGGACGAGGCGGTGGTGGAGGGAGGGGGACCCGAAGGCAGGGGTGGAGACAGTCGCAGGACGAGGTGGTGGTGGAGGGAGGGGGACCCGAAGGCAGGGGTGGAGACCGTGGCAGGACGAGGTGGTGGTGGAAGGAGGGGGACCCGAAGGCAGGGGTGGAGACCGTGGCAGGACGAGGCGGTGGTGGAGGGAGGGGGGACCCGAAGGCAGGGGTGGAGACCGTGGCAGGACGAGGCGGTGGTGGAGGGAGGGGGACCCGAAGGCAGGGGTGGAGACAGTCGCAGGACGAGGCGGTGGTGGAGGGAGGGGAACCCAAGGCAGGGGTGGAGACCGTGGCAGGACGAGGTGGTGGTGGAGTGGGGCGTGGAGGGCGCAGGGGAAGACGCTGGTGAGAGCAGGAGGCTGCCCTGGGGAGTGTGGGGCTGGGCTGTCAGCTACGACAGGGACCGGCTGCGGGTCGGGCTGCGGAGAGAGGCTCCCCGGAGAGGCAGCTGTCCAGGAACCAAGAAGCCATCCGGGAGATGGTGGGCGAGGAGCGAGGGCTGGAGCAGGCTGGTGTCGAGAGCGGGTGTCCTCAAGACACGAGGAGAGCGACACGCAGGTGTGCGGAGGGCTGCGATAAAAAGACGCAGGGTGGTGGGTCTGACACACACGGCAAAGCTGGGGGCCGCGGAGGAAGGGGCGGTGGTCTCAATGCAGAAGTGAGGAGCGGGCAAGGCGCTCCGGAATGCCAGGGCTCTGAGAGAGGAAGCTGCACGCTCAGCACAGAGCCAGAGAGGGGAGGGTCGGCTACCTGTCGTGGAAATAAAATTTCACTGGGGTTCAGTCACGCCCCGTTCACACACTGCTATTTGCTGGTGCAGGGCACAGCTGAGCAGCTGGAACACGCCTGGCTCACAAGGTGGAAATCCGCACCTGGCCCTTTCCCCGAGCCGGTGATGGCCACGGGGAACAGCGGGCGCTGCGGAAAGAGCGCAGAGGCAGGGTGGCGAGAGAAGGGTTAGATCCGAGGGCGCACACGGCCACGTGAGAACAGGAGTCCGAGGGATTCGAGCGGACCCAGGAATCCTGGGCTTTGTGTGATAACCAAGAAATACAGGGCAGGGGCAGGGCACGCAGCAGCACTTTCTGTCCCTTATGCCTGGGATGACTTTACAGAGTCCCTGTCAGCAGACTACGGTCCGTGCTGGGTCGAGTCTCTCCACTAGTGGGCCTGGGTCCAGGAGGAAGCCCAGGCGTCCTAACTGCATCCCCATATCAGACCAGAACTGAGCCAGGGTGACTTTGATTCTTGAGCAATAGGCTTGAGGCCCTTAAATGACATATGCCCCAGGGAACTGAACCTAGAAAGTGGGGGCTGCCGCTGGGGGCTTAGCCTGGCAGAAGCTCAGATCCAGGTGGGGCTGAGCCGTGAGGGGGTCTAGGTGAAGGATTTTCAAACTGTGCTCCTAGAAGCCCCTAGGGACTTGTCAAGTGCTGGGCTGGGGCTGAGTGGCGGGGGCTCTGGCTCCTCACCCTCGATTTAACAGAGCAGCCTCCCCTTTATCTGTTCTATGCACTGGACCATCGAGTAAGACTCTGACGTGGGTTCTGTAGTTACAGTAAGTCCGACCACCCTGGCCGCACCACATCTGGTCTCTCTCAGCTCTGCCCCTCTTTCTCCTTGGCTTGGCCACTGGTGGTTTCACACGTTCCTTGGGATGCTCGAAGCCCAGGCAGAAGCTGCCAGGACAGGGGAGGGGGCTCCTCTCTCCACAGGGGAAATGTTCTTTGAACTCAAGTCTAGAAACCTGAGGAAATGAAGACCAGTTTGGAAATTTGTAAAACAACATTCCAAATCCAAACCAGATTTCGTTCCTAGTATTTCCTGGAAGAAAGCAATATGCTTATCAGAGTACAAGATGTTCACAAACTATTATTCAGTGAGAGCAGTGGAGACTGGATGATTTTTTGCTCTTTTAACCCCTGCCCCAACTTGAGACTCTTTATTAAGGGTCTGCTTTTAATTTCAGAGGAGTAGAGAATTCAGTGTAGGAGGTGTTCTTGGCTTGCAGTGGCCGGCGAGCACAGCTCCCTGCTCCCATGGGTCGGGCTGGGCTGGGCACTGCTCCAGGACGCCAGGCTGGCAGACGTGCGGCAGGCAGTAGAGCCTTCAAAAGAGGAGGACAGCGTGGTGCCACAGGGCCCAGAGAGTGGGCAAGGCAGGGCTGCGGCACAGTGAGGGAGGCAGGGACGTGACGCGCCGTGGCAGCTGCAGGGGGATCTCCCGGGCAGGATTCCACAGTTCCAGGGCGGGGAGGGAGAGGGGGCTCAGAGCACACCACAGTCCCTCCGCGTCACTCAGCAGTCCCACCTCCCATCACACCACGGAGACACCTCTGCCTTAAGAAGGACATGCTGCCTGTCATGTGCCTCCAGAAAGGCAGTGCGGAAACGAGAAGGGGCTCAGCCTGGTATGCGGGCAGCCGGCGGGCGTGCCCACCCTTGCCAGGGCAAGCCAGGCTCCCCTCTGATTTGTAGGAGGCCAGAATAAGCCTCCCCCTAAGTAGCTACAGAGGAGGGGCCAAGGAGGGCAGATCTTTCCCAAGAGACAAGAGAGAAGCAAAGGCATATCCACTTAATATTGAAGAGAGGGCAGGAAAGAGAGGCATGGCTGAACAGAAGTGGTGAGCTCTACCCTCTGGGGATGGCAGGTCATTGTTCTGGTTAGAAGGATGAGCTGACATTTAGACTGGATGACAAGCCCCTAGGACCGAGATCCATGGAGAAGAGAAACGAGGTGACAAATATGGCCAAGTGTGAGATTAATGGGGAAAAAAACCCAAAGGGTCACGGTGAACCATAAGCTGAGCAAGTGCTAGCATCATCACCTCTGTGGCTTAAAAGGCCAGACATGGCCAGGTGCAATGGCTCATGCCTATGATCCCAGTGCAAGAGTTGCCTTGAGGCTAGGAGTCTGAGGCCGTCCTGGGCAACTTAGCGAGACCCTGTCTCTACAAACAAGTTTTTAAAAAATTACCCGGGCAAGGTGATGTGCACCTGTAGACCCAGCTACTCGGGAGGCTGAGCCAGGAGGATCACTGGAGCCCAGAAGTTCAAGGCTACCGTGAGCGATGATGACACCACCGCTCTCCAGCCTGGGCAACAGAGCAAGACCCTGCCTCTTAACAAAACAGTCAAACAGAGACATCTTTTAGAGGAGTGCCAAATCTGGATGAGCCCCCTTTTGTCAGCCTCCAGGGAGATGTGACCGGCACCTAAGCTGACCTCACAAAACGTCTGCCCCTGTGGTCGTGGGGAGGAGCAGCAGCATAAGGGATGAATCGAGGAGGTGTGGGCAGGCCACGCACAGCCTCCCGGCACAACTGAGGCACCGGCCCCTCCCAGAGCCCTCCCAGCACCCACCCCCCCGGCCCCTGTCCGATGTCTGCCCTGTATTCCTGTCTCCACCTCCTGTGCTTTGGGCAGAGCACAACAGAGTCGACTTCAGCTCATTCCAAAATGTAGCGTTTTTGCCTAAACAAAATTCATCCCTGCAAGTCACCCTCATCTCTCCGCTCCCAGAAGCATCAGATCTTCCCGAGGCCCCTTCCTAGGTCTGTGCGGAAGGCTCCCAGGGGACCGAGGCCTTGAGAAAGAAAGACGCCGAGTTTGAAAGGGATTTAGGGGCGGGTGGAGCACAAACCTGAAGGGCCTTTGCTGGGGTTTACGAGTTCATTCGTGCGTTTGTTTAGCTCCTTGATCCCCCCGGCATGAACAGAAGCAGCAAAGTCTCCAGACGGCCGCAAGCACGCCCTGAGTGCTGCGAGCCGGACCAATACCTGGCTAGCAGGCTAGCAACGCCGATGACCTCAGCGCTCCTAAGGTCAGGCCACTCAAACACCCCCGATGTTCATGCGGCTAAAGTGCGTCATTCACTGGCCAGGCAAAATAAGGCAACAGAGAGAAGGCCCTAGCACAGTTCCAACAGCCCACATGAGCCGTCCAGATGGCCAGAGATGAGGAAATAACTTGTAAATGATCTCGATGTGCTCCTGTGTTATTTCCTGCAGTGAAGGCCGGGCGCTCCCACGAGACCGAACGGCCAACGCTCCAGAGAAGCCCCTCGGCCGACGCCTCCACCGGGAGGCACAAAAGACTCGCTCCGGACACTCTGACCTCGACAGCGAACGACTGTCAGGACTCTTGGGAGTGAAAGCACAAGTGGCCGCCACTTGCACACTTGATGGGCTCAAAGGAAGGAAGGATCAGCCCGAAGGAGCCACATGTTCTTTAAGTAGAATCTGCTGCAAAGCAGGTGAATGGTTGGAACATCATCGACTGTGTTTTAATACATTAGACCCCACACAGTATGTGTAGGCCTGTTAGCTACAAACACATAACAGAGAACCTTTTGGTGAAGTTACTAATTTCTTTATAAGAACATCTTCACTTCTACATTTTATTTAAGATGCTTCACATTGCTTTTTTTTTTTTTTTTTTTTTCTTTTTTGAGACATTTGCCCAGGCTACAGTGCCATGGCGTCAGCCTCGCTCACAGCAACCTCAAACTCCTGGGCTCAGGCAATCCTGCTACCTCAGCCTCTCAAGTAGCTGGGACTACAGGCATGCGCCAACATGCCCGGCTAATTTTTTCTATATATTTTTAGTTGTCCAGCTAATTTCTTTCTATTTTTAGTAGAGACGGGGTCTCGTTCTTGCTCAGGCTGGTCTCGAACTCCTGAGCTCAAATTATCCACCCACCTCGGCCTCCCAGAGTGCTAGGATTACAGGCGTGAGCCACCACGCCTGGCCCCACATTGCTTTTTTAAAAAACCTAGGCTGACTCTGCCTCATTTTATACTCAAGTGGAGCAGAGTGTTTGGGGGAAGGTGCGTTTGGTCAGGGTTTGGTTACCTGTCACCTTGGCCTTTCATGGCTCCCTGTTTTCTTCTCAACTGCCTGTCTTGAGCAGCCTGATTTCTTGGGGCCACAGAACCAGGCCCACTGTAGGGGTGAGGATGAGGACAGGGCTGCTGTACGAACATCCTGTGGGCCACAAGCACAGCCTGGCAGCTCCCTGTGCAGCCCACCCGCACCCCGCTTACAGACTGCATGCTCTCAGGCAAGCTGCCCCAAATCTGCTCAGTGATCCTACAGGGAAGTTGGTCAGAGGGACTGCGGGGCTAGCAATGGTCAGAGACAAAATTAAAGTACTTAAGGAGATGAATCTCCTCAGTGGCATAGAGGAACCTGGGTTCCATTAAGAGTACTCAGATTCAACTGTGTGTGTGCATGTGTGCGTGTGCATGTGCACATGTACGTGTGTGCGTGCATGTGTGTGCACGTCTTTGTGTGTGTGTGCATGTGTGTGTGCGCGCATGTATGTGTGTGCATGCATGTGTGTACACGTCTTTGTGTGTGTGCGTGTGTGCATGCATGTGTGTGCATATCTGTGTGTGTGTGTGTGTGTGCATGGGGGCGCACGCGCTTGCCCACGCGGAAGCAGTGGTGGGGGATGCTCTTAGGTAACAGCTCCTCTCTCTTTGGGGAAAGTCTGACTTCAAAGCAAGTTTTATCAGATCCTTTCATCTTGCCCGAAGCCCAGCACAGTTAGGACCAAATCAAAAAGATATAAATTCAGAAGGAGGAAGTATACATTGGCAAAGTGAGGGGAAACAGAAAGACAGTTATACTTACCCTACAACCACAATTATAAAATCTAGTAAATTCCAACCATTGCGGAGGTAAGCGTTGGGGTGAAAGAGAAGTCCATAGGCTATTACTTTTAAAAATGCTTCCACAGTAAAAATTATGAGAAAGAGATATTCCACTCGTTCCTAGGAAACAAAAATAGAAAAGAGAGAAAAGGAAATAATTAGTTTGGGGATTTGGAAAGGTCTGAAGCAGCAGATCTCACAAGCAGATGGGAGAGCGTGGTGGGACCCGGGGGGACTGGGAACCCCAAGCCAAAGGAGCAACTCCAAGGCCTGTTCCCCCATTACAGCACCGACCCACTGGGGACCACAGGGTTCTTTTTGTCTTCAAAGGTCCCCTATTAAAATTTAATGTTAGGGTGGTGGGAAAATTACACATTTTCGAAACATTTTATTCCGTTTACCAGCTAAAATTTTTTTTGTACCTTCCCAGCACAGAACTCCTAAGAGAAGGATGCTGAGAAAGGGGGTGAGGCAGAAGCGCAGGGAGACCGAGCCTCAGTTCTGCAGGGACAAACCCGAAGGCAGCGGACTCGGGCTTGGGGAGGGCACTGGCTGAATTCCCCCAAAGAACAGAGCGAAGACACAGCTGCAAAGAAACCGAGATGCTGAGAACCTTCTCAGAGCAGCCCCAACGGAGGCAGCCTGCTCACACGCACGGATCCAGAAACATGACATCTCTTTCTTGAGAAAATAAAACTCTCTGTCCAAAGACATAGGCCAGGTCCACAGAGAAAACCCAGCATTTTCGCGTTGGAGGTGGGCACTGGGTGGGGTGTTGAGCGGAAAAGGCCCGTCTCTTTCCTCAAGGGGCAGAAGGGCATCTTTTTCCTCCCTGCCACCATGAAGAAGGGCTTTGTGAAGAAGGACAAACTTGCTGGCTCAATTAGAGTGAGCGACACCACGCTGATTCACTCCCCTCCCTCACCAGGAACCGAACCGCTTCCTCCCACACGTGGGTCCCAAGTGCGGCGATGGCCCCGCCCCGTGGAGGCTGCCTGGGTGTCTTCACTCCACTGCTCGCTCGTCTCCACAGGAGCCTCAGCCATCTTTCACAGGAGCTGCAAAACTCCCGTCTACACTGCTTTTGGGCGCAGGTCCTCCAAGGCAGGCAGGCCCACCCACAGCGCCAGCGGGCACCTGGCTTGGAGCCCCCAGGCCTGTTATCCCCTCCTCTGCTGGGCCAGGGGCTCTGGTGGGCACATGTGGGAGCAGTGGTGGGGGGTGCTCCAAGGCTGGGGCATCGAGGGCCTGACGGGAAGCCCTGCAGGGAGACGTGGCCACACCAGCACCGTGAGCTCCTGTCCCTCTTCCCCGTGCCCGGCACATTCAGCGAGGGCCGCCTCTCTGTGATGCAGTGTGAGGATGCACAGCTAAGACCTGCAGAATTCTGGGCCCTGCCTGGACCTACAGAAGTAGATCCCCTGGCTATGGAGCCTGGAAACATACAGTGTAGACCCCTCCCAGGTGTTTCTAAGGCACCCTGGAGTTCAAGAACCACCAGCCCATGTGCTGATGAATGCCCAGGTCAGGCAGAGGCAGCGGGAGGGAGGGCAGGATGGGATTTAATCAGCACTTCAGAGGTGGATTTGTCCTTCCTTCCTGCCCATTTTAATACCATATAGTTGGTCTGGGGACATTGGGTCTGCCTTGGGGTCATGGCCCAAGAACAAATCACTGTGTGGGGGAGGATCCAATCCTTTAAAGTCAGGTGATACTAGATTAAAATGTACATCAGGGCAGCGCTGAAGGGAAAACATGATAAAAAGGCACAAGGGAACCTGAGGATGCTTGGGAGCCGGCAAGGAGAGGAGCTATCACACAGTCACTAGGCCTTGTCTCCTCACGCCACCCCATGATGGTTCAGAGCTTTCCTATCTGGCACTAGATGACAGGGTCACCTCCTTCTGTATTCCCAGAAAGTTAGAGCTGGGTTGAAAAGAAAGAAAAGGAAAGGGGAACAAACCAAGCTGGGTGTCCACTAGATGTCATGTGCTTTCATTTATTCACATATGTGCTAGCTGCTTTCACACTTTCATTCACCCACCTATCCATCCATTCATCCACCTTCCCACCCACCCACTCACCCATCCACCTTCCCACCCACCCACTCACTCACCCATCCATCCATCCATCCACCTTCCCACCCACCCACTCACTCACCCATCCATCCATCCATCCACCTTCCCATCCACCCACTCACTCATCCATCCACCTTCCCACCCACCGACTCACCCATCCATCCATCCATCCATCCACCTTCCCACCCACCCACTCATCCATCCATCCATCTATCCACCTTCCCACCCACCCACTCACTCACCCATCCATCCATCCATCCACCTTCCCACCCACCCACTCACTCACCCATCCATCCACCTTCCCATCCACCCACTCACCCATCCATCCATCCATCCACCTTCCCACCCATCCACTCACCCACCCATCCATCCATCCCTCCACCTTCCCACCCATCCACTCACCCACCCATCCATCCATCCACCTTCCCACCCATCCACTCATCCACCCATCCATCCATCCATCCATCGATCGACCTCCCACTCACCCACTCATCCCCCTACCCATCCATCCATCCATTCATCAATCTGTCCACACACCCATTCATCTATTTATCTATCCACCCATCCACTCATCCACCCATCCATCCACTCAGTCATTTATGATCCATGTGGTACAGCCAGTTGCACTGTCAGAAAGTGACCCTGAAGCTCCCTCTGGACTGTCTAGACAATGAGCTTTCTGGGAGAGGTAGCACCCAAGCTCAGAGCTCCTCCTCCCCCTGGCAAAGACAGCAGCAATATCCTGAAAGATTTGAGGGCCCTGTGTGCTGGGAAGTTGGCATTCCTAGACAGCTCCTATAAAAAGCTGGCACCTCCAATCCAGACTTCCTGGCACCAGGCAGTCTGTTTATTCCCTTAGTGACAGGCTGCTGTCCCTGGTTTACTTGCCCTATAAAAAGGGAGGACCACAGGCGAGGAGTCCCTCCACTGGGATACAGACTCACTGCAAGCCCAGTGGCTTCCTGGCCCTGGGCCGTGTCTTTGTGAGATGGGAGGATTGGGGGATCAGCGACTTCTCTTGTTGACCTTTGGCCTTTGTAAATTTTCCCAATAAAGCCTAATCCTTAATCCAAGCCATGAGACAGTCATCCCAAACCCCGACACATAATACATGGAGACCCAGAAGTACCTGCCCCACATGACAGGGAGTCATTCAATCGAACATTCACTCAAGCCTTCATAAACACATTTACGTATGTGCTGGGTGTGGAGATTTATGAAAAAAGGCTCAGAAACTGACCTCAAGGATCTCGTGGTACAGTTGGGGGTGAAAAGATAGAAGATGCCAGTCCAACAGGTAAGTGGTGTCTGGAGGCAAAGCACAGTTGGCTACGCATGCACTTCCAAAGTAAGGATCTCTGAGTTGACCTTGGGGGATGAAGAGTTGTTCAGGTGAGGAAGGTTAGGGGATGGGGGGGTCGGGTAGGGAAGTGGAGGGAGTGTCAGGCATCCCAGGTGGAGGAGACCAGAGGTGTGGAGAGCTCCGGGAAATGCAAACATTGATTTGGCTGGGGGAGGGGTGTTGAGGGAGCAGGGCTAGAGGGGCAGGCAGTGGCAAGAAGACCTGGGGCTTTGTGGCCGTACCAGGACACTCGGATTCCATTCTAAGGAGACTGGGAATGACCTGGTCAGAAGTGCACGGCAGCCTGGCACTGGCTGGAGCATGGGGGCTGGGGGCAGGGGAGTGACCCATGCAGAGACCATGGAGGCTCGAGCCAAGGTAGAGGCAGTGGGACTGGCAGATTTGAGAGACAGAGAGGATGCACTGTGGTTTCGGTTTCTGTTTGCACGTAGCGGGGGAGGGAAGAGGGAAGAGGCAGTGCAAGAAGGTGTGCACAGCACCCTCCCCGAGGGCTCCTGTCCGGATGACCATGTGCATGCTGACGCCTCTCACTGCAGGAGGGACTTCAGGAAGAGGAGCAGGGCCTTTGGAGGAAGGTGGAGACATCGGGTATGGATGCTGAACTGGAGATGTTGGTGACTGGATGTACAGGTGGGGTCAGAGCAGAGTCTAGCTTACAGGGAAGGGCTGAATGAGGTGCCCTGGGAGCGTGTGCGGACTGAAGAGAGAAGCGCTGAGGCCGGGACCCCACTCAGTAAAGACGACCCCTACACTCCCCAGTCTGAATGTGCATCCCATCAGAAACCACCCCCAAAGAAAGCCCCTTCACATTATGGGAAGTCATCTCCAGGCAGAAGTTACAAGGTCCTGCTTAAAACCAGAGTCTGGGAGACAGAAAGAATCTTATAGGTTATCTGATTAACCCCCTCACCTGAGAAACCAGGATACTAACAAGACACCGAGGCCAGGGAAGTACTTGCAGGGGATGGGAAACCAGAATTCCTGACCCCAGTCCACAGGTCCGTTCCTCTGTCTCGCCTGCCTGGGTGCTGGGGGCACGCTGTCCACTGGCCCCCACTGTCCCAGAGACACGGCTGGGTCCAGACTCCACAAGCTAAGATGTTTAAGGATCTGAGCTAGAACTGAAAAGGGTCCGTGGAGCTGGTGAGAGTGGGTCTGGACAGGAACCCAGAGAGGGGGCAGCTGGGCACAGTGGCCGTGCCCGCGTGCGTGTGTGAGGGCTGCCCGGACGCCGCAAGACACGCGTTATCACTCCAACCTCAGGGGCATGAACCCCTGACAGAATTACTTAGAAAAACAAAACAACTTAAACAAGTGAAACAGCTTGGTCGATGCCTCCCAAACACGCGTTACACTGCCACAGAAACATCTAAGGGCGAGTAAGAAGAGCCAAGGCCTGTCACAGACTATGCGTACTGACACCCCGGGTGCCTCGGTTCTTGAACACACAATCCTCCACGGCTCTCCTCACGCCTGAATTCAGAATCCAGGCCCGCGTGCCCTCCTGCATCCCGCGTGCTCACAGAGCTCACCGAGAAGACACTGAGTGTTCAGCGCACACACCAGCCTTGCCGTGGTCTTGGGAACCGGGAAACTTTGGAAGCCAACCTGGAACGGACTAAGATAGCCATTCCTGCTATTCTGTGCTAAGGCTGGAAAGAGAGGGGGAGGTATGCAAAGCTGCGGAAAAGCGGGTAAACCCCGGGACACTAGCATGGAAGCACACAGACCCTCAAAGCCGCAAATGGGCTGGCGTGGATTCCCAGGGCTCCCGGAGGACCCTGTTCCTTGGATGACGCGTGGACCCCCACCAGCCTACGGCAAGCGTGATGACTCTGCGGCAGATGGCTCCTGTCTTCTTCCTTCTCTCACTTTCTCTTCTGATCCAACACTGTTTTCTCTTTATCCCTTCCTTTCTATTACTATCTTCTCCTCCCTTTCTTTTCTCTCTCTCAGCTCATTTCTTACATCTAACACTGGCAACGGGAGCCCGTGGCTGCATCAAGTCTGAAATATTTAAAGGAGTTTGGTGGAGAGAGAGAGGCCAGTTCCAGGAATCACGATGCCTCTGGACACGCGTGGAGCTGGTCATACACTGCTGGGCATAGGACATCCTAGTTTCCCATGTATCTTCTCACGTGCACAGAGCTGCCTTTCCAACTACATTAGATGCTTCTAGAGGACAGAGACTCAATAATCTTTGACAGTGATTATTTTGATTCCAGCACTAACTGGCCGTGTGTCCTTGGGCAAGCACTTCACGTCTCTGGGTCTATTTCCTCATCTGTAGAAGGACATAAACAACACGGTGCTGCAGGGGCCCCCAGCTTCCAGCCCGTGCTCTGGGAGCAGGTGCAGGCAAGGGGAAGGCGGAATACGGGGGCTTTGACTCCCACCCACTCTGGAGCCAGAGTAGTGCCATTTTAACCCACATGCTGAGTTGTCCAAGGGTCCTAACACAGTTGAATAGAGTCCAGGGAGCCAGTATAATGGGGTGTGGACAGAGAATACACACAAAGAAGGAGCCACCTCTCACTGACCAGTCTGGAAGACTTTTTTCAACTTTATGTGCTAGGTTCTGCGTATGATTTTATCTGAGAAGAGGGATCAGTGCTTTTTTTGTTCTTCTTGGAATTTTAAACACCACTTCCAAAGCAGAAGATGACTTTCCAAAGCCCCTCCAGAATTGTACCGCAAGTGAGGACGCCCATCCCTGGTCTGTGTGCAGTTCTGACTAAGGCACTGTTGGATTCCAGGACTGGCATGGAACAGAGAGCTCCTCTTGCTAACTTCCTCTCCTTGTTGCTCTGAGGATCACCATGAATACAAAGAGATTTCATAATAGAAAGAGCCTTCATAATAAGACGATTAATATTTGTGCTTTAAGGGAACACACACTCCTCCTGAGCAGAAACCACGCCAGGGCAGATCTCCATGGACAAGGACAGCCCCGCAGAGACTGGCGTGTCTGTCCAGGTACGCATGTTTCTGCGGCACACACGCACAGTACAGCACCCCCGCCCTGTGCCGAGCTCTGCATGGCTACATCTGCTGCGCAGTAGATCCAGGGTGTGGAACTCATCCCCAGGGAGCCTGTGTGTGCCCACTTAAATTTATGCAAGTGTATTTACTGAAGCCGCCAAGGACTCTCCACCAAACAGAGTCAATGAGAAGCCAGTTATACAATTCCATCTCTGTACAAGGTGCAAAGACAATAAGCACCACAATAATACTTCAAGCAGCGTGTTGTATTCCACATTGACTCCTAACGTAAGTACTAATCAACCTGACCTCTAAACGCGGCTCCTGCCTACGCCCCCCCAGGGGCGAGGAACTGTGGCGCCTCATCTCCCACCGCCGCGTTCTCCGTTCACGGGGGCATCTGCTGCCGTCCGGGGTGTCCGGAGAGGCCGCCCTGCCCCCCGCCCCCGCACCACCTCTCAGGACACTGGCGGACTTGTAGAGCATAAGACGCTAGAAGACAAACAAGGACACGCAGCCCAACTTCCTCGTGACACAGAAGTGAGGGGACCTGACCAGGGCTACACGTCTCACCCACGTGACGGGCACGCGGTTTCTCGACGCCTGGCCTGGCGTTCCCCCTGCACAGCCGTCCCTGTCCGTGGGCTGACTGAAACCGGGGCTGTGAGCCTGACAGGGGCCACCGGGAGGGCAAAGGGCCACCCACAAGGTGTGGCTGGAGGGGTGGCCGCGGGCGCCCCGCCCTGAAGGCTCCTCCCTCCTGCGGTCTCTGCCTGGGCCTGAGGTTCAGCCATTAAGCCGCCTTCGTCCCCCTGACAGCGGAACGGGCGAAGGAACCGCGGTCTGTACGCCGTGGAACAGCAGCCTTAAAAAGGACGAAACTCTCACCCGCGCTCCAGTGTGAGGGACCAGGAAACACCGCGCCACGTGACAGACGCAGTCCCAAAAGGACAAATACCGTATGATGCCACTTAGATGAAGGTCTCAAACAGGCACATTCACGGAGACAGAAAGTGGGTTAGAGGTTAGCAGGGGCCGGGCGAGGCGGGGTGGCGAATCACCGCTTAATGGGGACAGACTGTCTGTTTGAGCGGATGAAAACTTTGGCGATGGTGGTGACGGTTGCACGGCATTGTGAGTGTCATTAGTGCCGCTGAATTGTACACCTACAAACGGTCAGAATGGCAAATTTTATTTTATTTATTTTACCACGCTACAAAATAAAAAGAAGCATTCTTTCAGATCTTAAAGGTTTTCTAACCCTTAAGGGGCTCCATCTAAAATACCTGAGGCATGCTTAAACCTGCATCTGCTACCACCTTAACGGGCACTGGACTGGTTCGTCACAAAGTTAGCACCAGAGACTTTTGTAGCAGGAGGGCGGACAGGTGCCCGGGGAACCTGGATTGGGAAGAATGGGGCTGGGCAGGGAGGTGGGACAACTGCTTTGATTTCACAATTGTGCCAGGGCAGGGCCTTTCCAAGGGCCTTATGCGGAAGCCTCCTTCAGGCAGTGTCTGGTCCTTACACGTAGGACATTCTTGCAAAGGAGAGAGGGGCAGAAAAACCATTTAACAGCCTAGGAGTAGAGCAGCCTTTAAAAGAGCAAGTCCCCTGTGCACCGAGGGCAGGCAGCAAGCAAGGCTGGGCGAGCTGAGCAGCGCGAGCTTCGCGGTCTCTGCGGTGGCTCCTCAAACCGGCCTGCTCCTCTGCACTTGCCCGTGACGCAAAGTGGAAGCAATTTACGCACTTTCCAATTTCTTGCATGTACGTCTCCTCCCCAGAGGCCGGCCTCGCCTTGCCGTCCCAGCACGCGGGCGCGGGGCTCGGACTCAGGGCCCGAGGGGCTGCCTCAGCTGCCGGGTGCAGGTGCCTCTCGCCCCCCGGACCCTTTACTTCCTGGCCCTGCAACGTGCTGTGCCGACCTCTCCCGGGCGGGCAGCCAGGTGCACACCCTGGGGCCTCCTCCTGGGCCGCTTCCCCAACTGCAAGCACGGCCCGTTTGATCTCCCTATTTGGCGGCCACCATTTGGACGGTCAAAGAGAGCAATCAACCTTTGCCACACTGCTGCCTGTGTCACCCTCTTGGAACCGAGAGGAAGCCCAAATGCCCTGCAGGCCAGCCACGTGCCCAGGGCAGGAGCCCCTTCTACACCAGCTTCCTCCGTCCCAGGGCCATTGTGTTCCCATAAGGCTGCATGTCTGTCACTGCGCAGCCCCGTGTCAGAGTGGATCTTAAAGGTGGGCCCTGTTTTTCTGCCCCATCCCACGAGCTGTCCCCACGCAGGCCCCTATCATTGGCTGTCTGGATGGTAAAGCTAGTAAAGCAGCTTCCTAACTGGTCTCATTGATTCCCAGGTGGTTTTACCACTCAAAAACCGTCAACAGCTCCTTTCTGCCTTTAAAAGGAGTCTAGCCTCCTTAGCATGGTGCCAAGGTCTACCACAGTCTGACCCCCACTTGGACCCCTCCCCTGTCCTTGGCCACCACCCTGCACTCCAGCCACACCAAAGGCTCACCACACCCAAACCAGACAGGCTGGTTTGGGCAGCTCTCCTCTTCATGCCCTTCCCACCTCTGCCCCTTCTCCACCTGGAGATGTCCTCCTCCTCCAAGATGCAGCTCAGTGACTGTCACCTTGTCTAGACTTCACAATCACCGTCTGGCTGCCATCACCACCACCACCCTCCACCATCACCACTGTCATCACCATCACCACCGTCATCACCTCTACCACCATCAACACCGCCACCACCATCACCACCTCTACCACCATCACCACTGCCACCATCCACCATCACTACTGTCATCACCTCCACCACCATCACTACCTCTACCACCATCACCACTGCCACCATCACCACTGTCATCACCTCCACCACCATCACCACCTCCACCACCATCACCACCTCTACCACCATCACCACTGCCACCATCCACCATCACCACCGTCATCACCTCCACCACCATCACTACCTCTACCACCATCACCTCCACCACCATCACCACCTCCACCACCATCACCACCTCTACCACCATCACCACCTCTACCACCATCACCACTGCCACCATCCACCATCACCACTGTCATCACCTCCACCACCATCACCACCTCTACCACCATCACCAGGACTCCCCCACCCCATTATCATCAACTCCATTGCCACCACCACCATGGCTGCCATTAACAACAGTTTGAGTCTGGAAACTTTAGTTCTAATCTTAGCAGTGACTCTGCATGATGGATAACAAATATCATCTCCAATATATAGACGAGCAAACTGATCAAAGAGGTTAGGAAATCTTCCACAAAGCCGCGCAGCTAGTAAGTGGTAGAGCTGGGACTCTAAGTTTAATGTTTTCCCTGTTGCTGTGGTTAGAGAGAAAGCTGACTTCACCAGCTCACTGTTCAGCCACCTCAGGGCCGCTGTACCTGGCACTGCTGTTAGAACAGGAAGTGCACTGGGGCCTTGTTGGGGCTACACTGAAGCCCCAGTTGCTGTGTGAGATCCAGCAATATTAAGCAAGCATTTGACACTCAGAGCCCTCCTGGCCGGGGCACTCTGCGTTCCCACTCACGGTGCCCGGACACACAGCTGCGGCGACTCCCATGGTCTCTTCCCACTGCTGGTCAGACAAGGGCACTACACCGTGAGGAGCACTGCTGGCTATAAACCCACCACTGCTCCAACCCAGCAGAGTCATCCTCTTCCTCTCCTCCATCCACTGGCTTCGGAAGTGGCCTGTGACCCAGCCCTGCCAATGTGGCAGGAAGAGACAGTTTTTCACTGATTCAAAAAGAGAAGAAGGCATCCCAACATGAAAGCACTCTAATCTCTTCTTTAGCTGGACACACCCGCATCTGTGTGTGAAGTCTGGAGCTGTGGCAGCCATCTGGGAACCACGAGGACTCCTAGTTGAGGACAAGAGTAACATGCTGAGGGCAGCAAAGGGAAAAGGTGGGAAGAACTGAAGTCCTGGGTAAAGCTGTTGAACCAACAAATTAACCAACTTTAATGCCGCCCTAATCTGGGGCTTCCTCTATGTGAGGTAAAACTTCCTTATTGTCAAAGCCATTTCGAGTCGCATTTTCTAGTACTCGCACCTGAAAGCATCCCTCTGGATGGGCTCTATCTGCTATCTCTACACGGCTGCTCAGTGCATGCACCCCTTATCAGCCATTTGGGCACATTAAAACTAAGCTTAGCCTCGCCCAGCTGGAGAAGGCAGGAGCTGTAAACACTGGAAGACAAATGCTTGTCTTTCCCCGCTAGCTCTCGGCCTGCATGTGAGATGCTTATTGGTTCCGATTATGGTCTCAGAGTAGATCTAGAGAGACCAGCCTGAATCCCCATCAGAGGGTACTGTGGCACTCTGTGTTTAGCCTCTTGTTGCAGTGCAGGGCTGTCAGCCAGAGGAGGGGGCTGCAGAGGCAGGAGCACTGCAGTTCCTAAGGAGGCCGGGGTGGGGAACAGGGAAGGGGCCCGTCAGCATCCTAGCATCAGAGCCGACAGATGGAGGGCACAGGGATGCAGACCTGGCGTTTCCCTCCCTAGGGGAGGTGTTTTCTTACCTTCAAAGGATGAAGGAATTTTTGAGCAGGGAATTTCTGACCAAGGAACTTTGTAGAATCTCACTCTGATCATGCTACTTTCCTCCCCAGGAAGTTAGAGGGATTCCCTATTCCTCACTTGTCGGGCCCCAGCGTCTCTGCTCGAATCCTTCCCTCCCCACCTTGTGCCTTGTCTTCTCCCTACTCCCTTGCTCCAGTGCCGATGCTGCCTCCCCGACCACCTGTCTCTCCTGCGGCCTCTGTGGCCCTTGCCCGGGAAGCTGTCATTCCTCCAGGGCTGGCTGGGCCCCTGCTCCTCTCAGAAGTTGCTCTGACTTCTCCAGGTCTTTTTCTCTCTGGGCCACACGGCGTTGTGGCCACTGCGCCTGCGCTGCTCATTTGGGATATTTATATGCGGCATGACGGCCTGTTCTATAGGTTCTCCTACTGCAGCCAGGGTCCTGGACCTCTCTTCCCTCTTCAGGAGCATGAGTGCCCTGAGGGCAGGAACGATGTCACAATTTTCCTCTGTTTCCAATGGTGCCTTGCACAGTGCCAGGGACTGAGGGCTCACAGAATCCTCTGGTGTGGTACTGGAAGGACGCCGGGTGCCATCGAGGTCCACTTCCCAGCCACAGCCTCCCTCCCGTGCCCGCAGCACATCATGGTTGACAACGCGCTTTCACATCTCTGGGGCACAACCCTTCCTCCTGCCCCCACTGTGTGAACTAAAACGGGGCTCACAACCAGAACAGCAACACTGTCAGCAAGGAGAGCTGGACTGAGCGCCCCTGCCCGAGGTGTGGAAGGAAGGGCTGTGGGGACAGAGGGCGCCTCCAGGGTCACGTGCGGCAGGCAGGATGTGCATCACAGAGAGAAACGGTAACACAGGTTCACGTGCGCTACGTGCTAAATGAGCACTGCTGAGAACCAACAGTTAAAGGATTTGGAGAAAAGGCGACCAGCAGGGCTGGTGGTCAGGACGTGTGGTGTGAGCTGGGCCTGAGGCTGAGTGGGGGGAGGTGACATCTAGATGAGAACACAGGCTCCCTCTGAGCGACAAGGAACAGACGTGTTTGCTGGAGAGCCTGCATGGCGGGGGACGATGCGTCTGACCAGCAGGTAAGGTTTCAATGAAAGCAGCCTTGAGTGGCAGGATAAAGAGTTTGTACTTCCGACTGAGGATGCTGCACCTGGGACTTAAGGTCCACGGTGACTTGGGCTGAGGGCAGCTTGAGATCAAAGGGTGATGCGTGCCAAGCTACGTTTTGGGACGATAAATATGAAAAGCAACCTTTAGACACATTAGACTGAAGTGGGGAGACCCCTGCAGTGGTCCAACAATGAGGCAATGAGTTTGAACAGGGGGGGAAGGACCACAGGGAGAGAAAAGACAGACTCAGGAAATGTTAGGCCCAAGGTGGGCCGAGAGGGGACGCTCAAACATGGCGTTCAGACTCATTCAGGACACCTGGAACAATGAAAGGCTCACACACAACAGCAGAGTCCAAAGTGGGAGCTCGCCAGGGGCCGGACATGTGGCTTTGTCCACCAAATGTGGAGTTCGGCCAGATAATCCCCACTCCTCTTCCTGCCTCCGGCTAGCAGGCACCCAGCAGAGTGGGAACTCCACGGCACTGCAAGGAGACGAATCCAAGTCTTAAATTTTAGATCTCCTATGAGCACTGCACCTTGGACACAGGATTTAACCTTCCCATACCTTCATTTCTTTAGTTATAAAGGAGAGATGACACCTTCCTCCAGAGACTAAGGACCAAGGGGGATGTACACTAAGATGTAACAGGAGACACGTAAGGAATGTTCACTTTGCCAACCCAGCAGTTCCAGAATTCCCGGACATCAGAGGTGCTCACCGCAGACATGACACAGAGAAGAGAGGCAACGACATCCGAGTGGAGATGTGCCCTGGCGATCAGAGCTGGGCGTGGGCATGGCTGTGGCTGTGAGCGACAATCTGTGGCAATCAAGCAGTGATTGTACGTGAGATCCATGACCAAAGAAGAGTGTGAAGTGACAGGAGCAGAGGGAATGGGCCCAGGAAAGAGATGCTGGGTGGGGTGGCCCAGCCCAGCACTGCTTAAGACCAGTACAACTGCTGCCATGTCCATGTAAGGGTAGTATTGCTCACTTACTTTCTCTTTAAATCAACTCACTTTTCTTACACAAACATTAAGAAAGGGAATTTCTTATCAGAAGCACCACTATTAGGCCGGGCACAGTAGCTCATGCCTATAATGTTAGCACTCTGGGAGGCCGAGGTGGAAGGATCACTTGAGCTCAGGAGTTCGAGACCAACCTGAGCAAGAGCAAGACCCTGTCTCTACTAAAAATGGAAAAAAATTAGGTGGGCATGGTGACGCGCCTGTAGTCCCAGCTACTCAGGAGGCGGAGGCAGGAGAATCACTGGAGCCCAGGAGTTTGAGGTTGCTGTGAGCTAGGCAGACACCACTGCACTCTAGCCCAGGTGACAGAGCAAGACTGTCTCAAAGAAAAGAAGGACCACTATTGTTGCTCGCCATGATAAAAAGAGACAGTAAAAGTAAGTTTTAAGAATGTTAGTCCACATGCTACCTAGAGCTGTCCCCCATGCCACCTGAGGGGCCCATCCCACACTTGGGAAAACACTGGGTTTGAGGGCTGTCCCTTGAAGGGATCAGACTTGATCCACGTGGCTCCAGAGGCAAGAGGAAGGCAGCAGGCCTAGGCAGCGGAAACAAGAGGGAGGCCGATTTGTCTCAGGAAGAACTCTCCAGAGTTGGAGCTCTGCAACAAAGGAAGGGCTGCCTCTGGAGGCCATGTGCCCCCAGGCACAGGCATAGCTGTGTGGAGATGGTGAGACACAGCCTTGGGTAGAGTTAGACCACTCTCCTCCAAGGTCCCTTTGATGACCAACAGCCCTTGATACCATGGGGTGTCCTCACAAGAGAGGGAAGCAAAGGGAGAAAAGAAGTAATAAATGAGTAAGTGAATGGATGAGTGAGTGGGTGGGTGGATGGATGGATGGGTGGATTGGTGGATGGATGGATGGGTAGATGGGTAGATGGTTGGATGGATGGGTGGATGGATGGATGGACAGGTGGGTGGGTGAACAGCTGGATGGATGGATGGGTGGGTAGATGGGTAGATGGGAGGCTGGATGGGTGGATGGGTGCGTAGAGGGATGGACAGATGGATGGGTAGATGGGTAGATGAGTAGTTGGATGGGTGGATGGGTGGATAGATGGATGATAGGTTGATGGGTGAATGGATGAATGGGTGGATAGGTGATAGATGGGTGTGTGGGTGAATAGGTGGATGGATGGGTGCATGGGTAGATGTGTGGATGGATGGGTAGATGGGTGGCTGGATGGGTGGATGGATGGACAGATGAATGGTTGGGTAGATGGAGAGGTGGGTGGATAGATGAATAAATGGGTGGATGGATGGATGGATGGATGGGTGGATGGACAGGTGGATGGGTGAATGGATGAATGGATAGATAGGTGGGTACATGGATGGATGGATGGATGGGTGGATGGGTGGATAGACAGGTAGATGGGTGAATGGATGAATGGGTGGATAGGTAGATGGATGGATGGATGGATGGGTGGATGGGTGGTAGGATGGGTGTCTGGGTGGGCAGGTAGATGGAGGCAGAGAAGGGCTATTTTAAGGCATATATGGATCCAGGGCAGTGCAGGGCCTCTGTTGTCTTAGCCAATCCCTCCTCCTCCTCCCGCAGCACCCGAGGTTGCCTAGGCCTAAGACTGCTCTAGATCTGTGGCCCGACAAGAGGATCTTTCCCTAAGCAGTACCACCTGTGGCTCCATGCACACCAGCTACAGCAGGCTGGATGCCTCCGTGGCCTCTGTGTGCCTTCTGCCTCTGCTCCTCAGCCCTGCCTCCTGTGCCGAGACAGGCACAAGGCACAATCTTTCCAGGCTCCTTAAAAATCTCCAGGCAAGGAAATGAAATGCCCACCAGTGGCAAGCAGGACAGATGTCCCATATGGTGCAGAGACATTAGCGTGAACATCAAACACAGAGAAACAGGAGCCCGGTGCCAGCAGCTGGGCTCCTCCGGCATGGGCTGCTGGGGACGGGGGCTCTCCCTGCCTAAGTGGCAGCAGGTTACTGGGTCTACAGCAACACTTGCCTTCACCCCAGCATCGGCGTCTGTCTGGTTGCCCTCTCAAGGCTCTGGCTCCCTCCTGGGGGTTCACCCGCAAGGCGACAGAAGACCAGCGGGCTTTGTGGTAGCCCTTCTCTTCCCGATGGGACCACTGTTGGGAGGGCCCTGCTGGTAGTCCTCTGCCCAGTCAGCTGTGAGTGCACCTTCCCTCCTCTCAGACTGTGCCTTCCCAGAGCCCAGGGCCTGGGTTTGGTCTGCGGTCAGCACACCCCACACAAGGGCAGGATATCGGACCTGGAGTCACAGTGACTCACGGGATCTGCTGCCATCCCCTTGGTTCCCGGGCACATCACTTTACCTTTCTAAGCCTCAGTTTCCTCATCTGTAAAATGCAGATGATAGAACCTACCTCACAGAGCTATGGTGATTTTACAAGAAATTTAAATACAATTTATTAAGGTCTTTTGTGATTATCAAAGTGTTATACAAGTAGGAGTTAGCATTACTAAAAATATAAGCAAAAAAGGGGAAAAAATCTAGAACATGTGAAACAAGAGGTGAGAAGTACTGATTTCCCAGTCAAGACTGAAACACGCAAAAGAGAGGTGCCCTCCCCCGGGCTGCACAGCGAGGCTGGGGGCAGCCAGAAAGGGCCCCCGTGCCCCTGCTCCGGCCTCACTGACTTCTCAGACCATCCACCCACCCCCCAAGGCAGCACAGGGTCCCCCAGGGCCGGGGTGGGGCAGTCAGACTCCGAGAGCAGGAGAAACTGAACACTGGAGTCACTCTTCCCAGGGTGGCCAGGCAGGTCTGCGGCTGACCGTCAGGATGGGGGCTGAGCCGCCGTCCCTCCCCAGCCCCAAGGCCCACCCGGCGTCGGGGTGGGTACCAGGTGCCGGCAGCCAAAGGCAAGGTCTCTGCTCCGAAGGAGCCTCCGTCCACGTCCTCTCTGCTAAGCCAGGGAGTTTGATGTCCAGCGGTGCTCCCAGCCTCTCTGCTGACCATAGGCCCCTGAAAAGGGCCACGCGGCCTCTGCTCTGAGCCAGGCTGGGCTCCTTGTGCCCGGGCTCTGCTTAGAAGCTGTCTGACGCCTGTACCAAAGGCAGATCTAATTTAAAAAGTGTTTCCTGTGAGCTGTAAACAGTCATAATTTTGGCTTTTTGTGGGTGTCTACTTCCCCTTGTAAAAATGGCCTGTTCTCCTTGCTGATCGGTTCAATTATAATGAAACAAAACAGAGGGCAATAAAAACAGGAGACCTACCCTAAAAAGGGGGATTGTGGTGAAAGGGATTCATGGCCTTTTCCTCTGGGGACCTTAGCAGGGGTGGGCTGAGCCTTGAGTTGGCTTCCCTAGAGGAACATGAATTCTGTGATCGGTGAGCAGGATGGTCTTGAATGCCAGTCCCTGCATTTACCCCAACACTGGCTAGGCCCTGACTTGGAGACTGACTGCTGCAGGGAGCGATGCCACGGCAACTCCACTGCTGTAGCGGCAGGCAAGTGACGCCACTGGGCCCGAAGGCCTCCCCAGCGGGCCAAACCCTCAGCCCCTCGTCCCCACTGCACGCCAGGTCCTGCATGAACGCCTCCCACAGATCATCTCACAACGACCCTGGGAGGTGGGCACCATCGTCATCCTCATCTCACAGGACTGGAACCAAGGTCTGCCTGGCACCAAGCTGGTGTCTTAACTATCATGTTATACTGACTGGACCTCCGGGCACGTAGCAACACACTTGGATCACTGGGTTCCACACTGCCTCTTATTACTTTTTCTCCCACAGGAAACACTGCAAGGGCAGTGAGCAAGCTGTGGCAATCAACATCCTCTTGGCAGTCAGAAATCTCAGTCTCTAATTCTGGTTTCATTACTACCAAGCTGGGTGACCTTGGGTAGTGACACAGCCTCTATGAACCTGACTTCTTTCCAGCCACACAATGGAGATGTTGGGGTATATTGACTCTAGATCCCAAACTTTGGTTTGCTGATGAGTCTCTACAAGTGTCCTGGGGCGTTTGTAAAATTACAGCTTCCTGGGCCCCATGCTCCATCTGCTGAATCAGAATATTCTGTGGACCAGGGATGCTGGATTCCCACCAGGCACTCCGGCTTGCAGGGCACCCATGGCTGGGTCTCCATCGTTCCTTTCAGCTACAAGATTTGCTGATTCTCAAACCCTTCGCCCCGCCCAAGGGCCCTGTCCAGGGAAGGGAACAAAGGCACACCTTGGGGGGTGGCGTTCCCGGTGGGGGAGGCAAACCCAGGACAACGTGAGGGTGGACAGGTCTACAGTTTCCTGCGAACAGTCCTGGGAAAAGACTGTGTCGGACCATGAGTCAAGGGATCTGGGTCACTTACTTAGTCACTCGTGGAAGATCCTCAGGTAAGACATGCAGTGTCTCTGGATTCCAGAGAGAAACAAGAACACACGGCCTGCTGGATGAAACACGGCACAGCAGCTCTACGGAGAGCCAGGACCGCCGCTTGCCGTGGTCCGAATGTGTGTGTCCGCCCCAGTTCCTACGCTACAATCCCAGCCTCCTGGGCGAGGCCTTAGGAGGGGGGCTCCTCACGTATGAGATCAGCGACCTTGAAAAGAGGCCCAGGGGAGCCAGCTCGCTCCTTCCCGCGTGAGCACGTAGCAAAAAGAGCCGTGTAGGAGCGCGCTCACCAGCCCCCGGAGCTGCCTGTGCCTTGACCTCGGGCCTCCCGGCCTCCAGAACCGTGAGAAATAAATTTCTGTTGTTTATATGCCCTCACAAAATACCCGTTTATGGTATTTTGTTATAGCAGCCCGAACAAACTAAGACACTGCTCAACTCTCAGGCCGTTGTGTCAACAGCCTCCTCTCACACTGGGCAGTTCCTTCCTCGCCACAGTTGGCCCGGACACGCCGGCCTGGGGGCGCCACTCTTCCCTGCCACCCAGGGCGGGCTGAGCTGGTGCTGCGGGTCGCCCGTGCAGGAGGACTGTGACGTCCCCGCGAGGGACCAGGAGGACTGGCATGTGTCAAACAGCTCCCAGCACCTCTTGTACATTTCTGAACCTGACACACAAAGCCATCTCCGGGACAACGAGAAGCACGGTGTCATTCATCTGTGCGTGCGAGTGGATTTTCTTAACCTTAACCCCACGAGGGAGGAAAGGATGTTATCATCCCTATGTGAACGATGCGGAACCAAACCTGCCCGGCTGCTATATGGTGGAGAGAAGGTTTCTACCTGAGTTTTCTGACTCCAAACCCAATGCTTCCCCCTACACTAGCCCGGCATGCACCTGCTGAATAAATGCTGGTCCCCGAGTTCCCTCTGCCAGCTGGGGAGGGCACAGGCTCCTCCCAAGGCAGCTGTTACAGGACCCAGGCTGGTACCGGCTTGACGACGTTCCCCCTTCCCCAAATTCATGTCCTTTTCAGAACCTCAGAATGTGACCTTATTTGAAAACAGGGTCACTGTTGATGTGATTAGTTAAGATAAAGTCACACTGGAGTAGGTGGGCTCCCAATTTAATATGCCATGTTCTTATAAGATGGGAGAACAGAGACACACAAAGGGAGAAGCCACGTGAAGACCAAGGCAGAGACTGGAGTGACTGATGTGTCCACACACCAAGCAATGCCAAGGGCTGCCGGCAACACCAGAAGCTGAAAGAAAGGCATGAAACATATTTCCCCCTAAGAATGGCCCCGTCGACACTTGACTTCAGACTTCTGGCCTCCAGAACATGAGAGACTAAATTTTGCTGTTTTAAGCCCCCGTGTTCACAGGACGTAGTCACAGCATCCCTAGGAAACGACGCTCCCAGTGTCTCTCTGCACAGAACCTGCGCAGCAAGGCTGGTCACAGGATAAACATCCGCCTCCCGACTCCCACTGCAAAGCCACTGCCCGGCGCAGAGATAAGCTCCCTTCCTTCTCTCATGCCTTTAATGAATG
Source organism: Lemur catta (assembly GCF_020740605.2). Lineage (NCBI taxonomy): Eukaryota > Metazoa > Chordata > Mammalia > Primates > Lemuridae > Lemur > Lemur catta. The sequence goes on from NC_059133.1 coordinate 98,108,039, forward strand.
TCCGGCCACCCAGGGGCACATGCGAGCCCAGTGGACCAGGGGTGTCAGAGCACAGAGCAGCAGGCAGCATGCATGTACACGCAGGGCCCACAGTCCGGGTGCTCCTGCTGTGTCGGCCCCTTCCAGGCAACCAAGGCTGCCCTCTGAGCCAGCTCCACCGTTCTGTCAGCGCACGTGCCCTGGAGCTCTCTCACCAGCTTCTAACTGCACCACAGAAACACCAACTGCGCGCTTGGAGGTGCCGCATGCTGCAGGGCACGCAGAGACTGGAAGACAAGGTCTGCCCCTTGGCAAGGTGGCAGTCTGGGCAGGTAGGATTAATACTCCTCAGACTAGAACTAAACACTGACTGCGTGACACAGACAGCCAAGGCCACAGCCAGCTGCCCCCAGCAGTGAGGGTTCCCAGGGAGGCAGTGTGGGAACTGGGCACTGAGGAAGAGGTAGAGGAGAAAGCTGAAGGGCGGGGAGGATCCACGATCAGACAAGCCCGGCCCAGCACAGGGCATCAGACCTGGCTGCCGCAGGGCCCGCAGGGAGGGCTGGCACAGAGGCTGGTCCCATAAGGACGGGCTGTGAATGTCAACGAAAAAATTGGGGCTTGATTTTGAGGGCAGCGTTGAACCAATAATGCATAAGTCAATCTTATGAAAGTACTTTTCAGGTGTAATTAAAACAGGTTTTCAAGTTGCAAGCAAGTAATACAAGATAGCCTTTCCTTTGAAAATGTTTCTCAGCTTGAGAGCTCTGAAGCCATGGGCTGGGTGTTTGATCTGATAAGGAGTCGCTGAGACAGCATAAACACTCCAAAGTGGGCATTATTTTGCTTTTAAAAATATGCCTCACAAAATGCTAGCGGTTCTAGGCCCCCGCGAGAGCCCACTCTGCTGCGAAGCCTCCCTTGGCTGTGTGGGTCAGCAGAGAGCCATCGCTCCTCCCTGGGAGTTCTTGACCTTAATAATCCATCCAGTGATTCCCAGGCTCTTGTCAAGATTTTGTGGATCAATAAAACAGCAGAAGAAATGTTAGGGATGGATACAGGGTTGCCAACTTTTTATTCTGCCAAGTATATATTAAAAGTAACAATGGCCATTTATTATCCCTTTCATTTCATAAAAGGAGGAGACACAACGCAGGAAAAAGAGCAGCTGGCAACTCCCACACGTCCCCAGCCCCTGGCCTGCACCCCCACCCCGCACTGTTCCTACTTGTCTCACCTAGCCGCAGTCTGACACACCTGCACTGCAGACTGGCACAGGTCAGCCCACTGGCAGGGGACACCCGGGTCCTTCCCACTCTCTAGCTCATTACAGCTTCTGTGTCCTTCCCACTAAGGCATTCGTAATTGGTCTGGCATCCAGTTCAACCAACCCATCTGTGGAAGATGGCAAAAACAGCCACAGTATTTTGCAGCTCTTGTCATCTAGAATCAGAGTCTGTTTCCCCACCTCTTCAGTTTGAGCTGACTTTGTCACTTGTTTTGACCAAAACAATACCATGGAAGTAACATTGTGCAACATCTAAGCCGAGGCCTCTCGAGGCCTTGCAACTTCTCCTCTCACACTGGGAACCTTTCTTCCACCACAGGAATGGGCCAAGGTAGCCTGTTAAAGAATGAGAGGCCACAGGGAAAGAAGACCCAGTCATCCCAGCCATCTGGCCAAGGCCATTACGAACAGCCATTAGCTCTAGCAATCCACCTGTTGACCACAAACACTCAAGCACCCCAAGTAAGAGCAGCCAAGTCCTGCCAGGTCTGGAAGAACCGTCCAGCTGAGCCCAATCCAGATTACCAACCTGTAGAATGGGAGCTAAGAGGACACTAAGTTTTGGAGTAGTTTGTTACGCAGCACAAGCTAATTGATATACCACCATTCCAACCACAATTTGCATGGGCCTTCCATACCCTCCCACCACCTTTCAAATACAACCTGGGCTTTCCTATCTCTAAGTATTTACCTAAATTATTCCCCCCAGGCCTGAAATATCTGTTTCCTTTATCCTTAAATTTTACCCATTCTTTTCTGTACTCACTGCTACATCTTTCTCTTGGCCCTTAATTATACACTAATCACCGGGTAGCATTTCTTACATACTATTGTAAATTAATTCTGATAATGATAACTTTACATGCTTTGTTACGTATCTTGCCTTTTCAAGGAAATTTCCAGTCCTTGATGTGCAAAGGCTTGTCTTATATTTAGACCCCACAGCTTTTAACCCAGTATTTTGTACAGGGTAGGTATATTTATTGCTCATTGATTGATGAGACATGGAAATTAATGGGTATCTGAAAATAACCATGCTAAGTTAGTTCTCTCCAATGTACCTCCCACCCAGGTCTGAGCTGCATGCTACTTCCTCATGCTTTTCCACGGGGTCCCAGCTCATTTCTCAGCCCTCCCACGAATGTGTTGATGAGCAGGAATGTGAATGCTCTTCTGTTCCCCCACACCAATACCACGGAGAATCAGAGAGGCACGCCCAAACCAAAGCGCTGAGACCCCTCTTGCCAAATTATTACTTGACTTCCCAAGTCTCCTGGGGCTTTCCCAAACCCTCTAGAAACCTTCCCTTCTCATTCTGGTGCCCTTTCATTTGTCCCAGGCATTGGCATTGGATAATCCAGGCTTCCTGTGCCTTTCAGCCTTCACTAAAGTCTTTAAAGTGAACTATAAAGCTTTGAGGGGAAACAGATAAAAGGCTTAGCATTGCAAATGAGGAGAGTGTCAAGCCCAGGCTGGAAATGAGGTAAGTGCATTTAAAGCCAGAACTCCAAAGACTGGCTGCAAAAGGTTAAATTGCAAAGGTAAGGCCAGGGCTTTCTGCTCTCAAGGTTTAACCCCCCGTGGTCTGGCCTTCTTAACGGCTAGTGGGAAGGGAGCAGAAGTGAGCAGCATGGCCTGCAATCTGCAGCCCCTCCCTTCCTCCAGATCCTGCCTGCAGAGCCCAGGCCCCTGTTCACCGGGCAGCTCCTTCTGCCGAGCCCGTTCTTTCCTTATAGTCTTGATCATTTTATTTTCTAATAGCAAAGATAACAAATTTCATGTTAGAAATTTAAGAAAACTCTTAGAAAAAAAACAAAAGAAAGGAAAATGAGCACTATTCCACTTTCTTGGAGATAACCATTGTTAACATTTTGGTATGTATGGTTAATCTGATTCCTTCGTGTGTGCATATTTTTCCAAAATTGTGATCATACTGCTCTTATCATTTTATACCTCCTTTATTTTTGCTTAACAATAGCTTTTAAACGTCTCATACATTGTTCAATTTTGCCTGCAGTATCACTTTCAATAACCTTACAGCATTGTATAATAGCAGCAGGGACAAGTGAACTGTCATGCACTCAACCGATACTCTGCTTTTGGTGCTTTGGTTTCTACTCCTCACAGTGATCCCACCAGCCTGTCCCTCTCAGCGGAGACTGCAGCCAGGAGCCTGCAGCCCCGGGATGCCACGTGCCTTTCTCCCTTCCCTGCCCTACCTCGGGGCCCTCCTTCCCTCCCACGGAGCAGTCACCCAGCTGAGTCCAGTGGGCCCTGCATCGTCCTCCACGGTGTGGAGGTGCTGATGCTGGCCAACAGAGGCCCCTGTGCCACTGCCGAGGAGGGCCCTGGCCTTTCCAAAGCATAAGCCCCCATTGCTCTCCATGCCATCACCTCCCCCGGGGCTTGGTCTCCTGGGAGGGGGCTTGCCCCCACCTGCTCTTCACCCTCCTGCATGACTGCTGTGCCCTGAACGGATCTGGGCATGTCACAGTGCAACGGAAGAGAGAGGTAGGCAGAGGGGTGTGGAGTTCCTGGTTCTTGGAGAAGCACATTTGGGTGCTGCCAATGCCCTGGGCTCCGCTTCCAGCCCAGCCCAAGAACTCGGCCCCCACCCGCGTGTGAAAGAAAGCACAGTTCCAGGCCTGGTCCGTCCACAAAGTGCCCACTGCTCTGCACCGCCCTGTCCCTGAGACACCACACAGCTGACGTACGTTTAGCTAAGATGTCAAACACCCAAGAAGGAAGAGTCTGCTCAGATTTCCCTTCCCCACCTGCGGACAGGCAGCGCGCACATTCAGCGCTCGCTGAGTCGCACAGGAGTTCAGCTAACTGAGGTATTTCTTGCAAATTGCTTAAAATTTCTGTAGATTCACTGAAAATGGAGGCATGCGGCGCTGTGAGCATCCGCTGGTGGTACTGACGGTGCCATCAATGAAGCACCAGACCTTGCGATGCAGGGACTGAGGGCAATTTCCTGACCGATATGGAACCACCCAGTGAGCATGGACCACAGAAGAGACACTGACACCTACACAGCCTGGCCCGGGAGGAGGGGACAGGGAGCAGGAGCCAGCTGGGGCTCATCCACTCGCCCAGACCACCGTGAGCCCCCAGGTCAACAGTGGCCTAAGAGCAGCCTCCACCCTGCCACTGACTCCCCAGAATGACCTGAGGTTGAGGAGGGAGGAGTTTCAACTCCCCAGCTAACGTCCTCTCAGCAATGGGTGTGTGACATGTCTCGTAAACACTGTCTTTACTTTTCTCTCTATCATGCCTGCTGCTTCTGACATGTGGCTCTAAACCCTAAGGTAGACAGGGTGCAACGACTTCTGGTTCACATACAGACCCCAGGATCACGTATCTGAGAAGAGTCCCAGTTATGCCATTTACTTGCTGGGTGTGACAACTACTACACCACCACCCACCATCACAAGTAGCACTATCAGCTCCGTTTGTTACATGTGCTCTGTATTCCAACCAGTGTTCCAGGACCCTGGCATGAATTACTCCATTTAATCCTCACAACATCATGGTGTGAGCATATGATCCCTACCCTAGAGATGGGGAAATGGAGACACTGAAAGATAAAGTCAATTTGTCCAAACCATGCAGTGATGAGCGCTAGAGCAAGAGTTTGACCTTGGGGACTCTGAGCCCAGAGTCCCATTACTTGACTTTTCTTAGCTTTAATTTCTACATTTATAAGATGAAGACGATGAAAATAAAGCCTTTGGTTGTGGTTATGTACACAAAAGTGCTCTGTAAACTGTAAAGTGCACCATGGAAATACTAGGTGGCATCTACCCCAAAGCACAGCTTCGCTTTGGGGCAAGAAGACCCTCTCATAAGATTATCACGGGATCATATAATTTCATGGGGGGAAGGGAGCTCAGATGTCGTCTAGCACAACTTCCTGCCCGATGTAAGATTAGATTAGAATCATGGAACTGAAAGGGGCCTTGCAAGCAACCTGGTCCAACGTCAGACAGGGGAAATGACCAACCCAAGATGACCCGGGAAACCAGGCGCAGAGGTGGCTGTGAAACCCAGGTCTGCTGACCTGTCCGGCTCCTCCCATCACACCAGGGACTGCTGCCTCTCACCTTACTGGCCACACTGCCACATGCTGCTCATCCATCCCGGGGCTTTGCTTGCTGGGACACAACATGACTTCAGAACCCTTCTTAACACACACTCCAGGCAGCTGCTATCAATCCCTCAGCGCTGACTTAGAACTTGATGCCCTTTCACAGTCCCTGCATGGTCACAGGCTGGCCACAGAGTCTGTCATTCAAACACGGGCACTTGTGAGAGTGAAAGAGGGCACTATTCCTGATGATGTGGGGGACACAGGGAATTGCACTGGGATTATCTCAGCAAACTGGAAAATATGGCCATCCTATGACACTTCAGTGAGTCTCCCAAGGCATCCAAGATACCTCCAAGTCCCTGTAGGGTAGAAATGCTATGAAACTGACTTGAAGGAAGGCTAGTTGGGATCATCTTCCGAAGGATGGCGGGGAGGCACCAAAGGGAAAGAAAGGACATTCTTCTGGGAAGAGAGTGTGAAGGCCCACCCTTGTTCACTCGCTTGTCTGCAGAAGCAATTCCGCCCTCACTGGGTCATTTTCCCTCCATCCCGCTGGCCCGTACCAGCTCGTGGCTGTCCTGGCCAGAAGCAATGTGCATCTGCTAAGGTTCCTTCCTCCTTCCCCTCTTTATATTGAATAATTGTTTCTATGGTAGTCTAATTAGCCAATTATGAATGTGTTCGGGCATCTTACAGAGGAAGAATCACTTTGTTTACTTGTTGGTAATTAAATGGGCTGCATTTGATTTTTGTTTTGGGAGATTTATGGGCATTTTCTGTTTCAAGATGGCAAACTTGAAAAATTAAAGTCTAAGTATTTATGGATCTCCCCGAGTAGAGGCACAGAGAAAGGCATTTCCTTCCTTGCTGTGACGGGGCAGAGAACTGCGACACCACCACAGAGCAGTCGGGGGAGAGGAGAGGACGTCCCGGGGCTCAGGGGACAGAAGACTCACTTTGTGACCAGAAGGAAGCCAACTGTCAGCCTACTCTAGCTGGGCTGTGTGCCCTCTTCCTTCTAAAATCTGGAAAGTTCCTCTCAGATAACTGTTTCCCACAGCGAACCCCACTGGTCCCCCATAAAAAACTGAGACAGACTTAATTACCAACATGAAACATGCAGTGTGCTAAGGTCTAACCAGGCGTCGCCTCTCCTTTGCTTTATGACATCGACCAAGTCTTTTTTCTTCCTTTGCCCTTAACATTTTTCTCTTCTATGAAACAAAGTTTTCCACAGTTATCTAACTGTGGGGTTACCTGGGCAGATTATCCCATAAAAATGGTTGCACAGCCAGTTAGCACAAAAAAATACTACAATTATCACATTTTAAAAATACTTACAAGTTCCCTGTAAGGGTTTTTGCTAAGCCTTGAGTTTTCTGACCCTTTGAGTTAGAAGTGTGAGAAAAAAAAATCTGAGAATTTTATTTACTGGCAAATGGAATTCTTCTGATGGAGACTTCAACTCTGTTTGCCACTAATCATTTACCTTTTTAGCTATTAGGGCCATTTTTAGCTTCACTCCCAGACTGAAGTCAGAGCGCAGCGCATAGGGGCAGGACAGCAGAAGGACAGAAGCTTCGCAGGCCCCCGGGACGCCCCGCTCCAGACCCGCACGGGAGCTTCCACAAAACACCAGCAAATCCTCACCACCGCTGTAAGAGACGGCTGCATCTTCTCCCCATGAGGAAACGGAAATTAGTGCGGTGGAGCCGGGATGAGGACCCAGCTCCGACCCCTGCCTGAGCCCCGCTCTGTCCAGCAGCCCATGCGCACCTGTCTCAAAGTCCCTAAGGACCTTCCAGAAGCCCTACCTCAGGACAGAGACGACGTCTGATAAACGTGGCCCCCATCAACCCCTCCCACTGCCTTGTCACCACAGCCGAGAGAGCCTGGTGGCGAGAGCCTGGTGGCGTCCACGGGTCCAATCTCTCAAGTGAATTAACAGTGGCAGCTAGCAGGAAAGCAAGTCCCCAGGGCGGAGGGAAAGAGGAGGGAGGTTTAATTAGTAGGAGTGGCTCCGTGTCCCTTTTGGGCTCTGTGGCTCTTTATCTCCCGGTACTCACTCTCCCTGTTAAATGCTCCCTCCCCCCAATACGCGTTGCCTGATGCTGGTTACCAGATGGCTCTGTTGTCCTGGCACGCAGAGGGGCAGGGCTGTGGCCACAGTGACCCCATCAGAGAAAGCTTGGCAATGCCCAGAGCAAGGCTGAGTAAGTTCTGTGTTGGCTGAGCTGGAGATGGTAGGGGATACAGAGGTGGTGGGGACGTGGCCTGCACAGGGCAGGCTCGGGGCCCCGGCACCCACCATGGCGCCTCTGTGAAGTCAGGGCCTCGGCACTGCTGTCCTCTCCCGAGTTTGGTGGCAACTGGAATGCAGAGTCAAAGTCTCTCTGGAGGAGATGCAGTGCACACCCTCGAGAAGTCTGCTCTCACCCTTGACACAGCAACCACTATGAGCTGCGGGCCCACTGTGTGCCCGCAGGCTGGGTCTGTGCCCGTCTCGAGGGACTGTTCCTGGACGCCCCAAATCAGGACACACGGGCTGACACAGCTGAAATTAGTACGGAGCTGGAGGACGTGGCCCCTGGGCTGCCTTGGAAAATGCGAGGCTGCGTGGCCCCTGCTCATGCCCTAAAAAGTCTAGTTTGACGTGACAGGTGATTTGTGGCGGCTCTGGGGTGACAGGAAGGAAGGGCACTGGAATGGGGGTGGCCGCGGCTTGTCCCTCTGGGCCTCAGTTTTCCAGTCTGCCAAATGAGTGCCCCTTCCCTTCACACCCTCCCAGAGTGGACTTACGACGTGAAGTCCCGTGTAAAGTGAGGTGTGCGTGTTTGTGTGCAGGCTGCCACAGGGTCGCTGGCCTTCAACAGACGGCAGGGGCTCCGTGGCCCCAGGAGAAGACCCCCTCTGCGAGGTGCTCTCCCAGCCCTCTGCGGCCGGGGGAGCTGGGTGGTCCGCAGGGCGGCTCGGCTGGCCGGCTCCCAGGGAGCTCGCTCCATGTGGCCAAGGTCGGTTCCCCTGCGGGGCTGCCTGGGCGCTCTTTGCGGATCATTTCACTCACTGGATGAGGGACCCTGGGCCCTTCTGGGACGGCCCTGTCCTCAGGCTGTGCGACTGGAACACGGGAACAGGAACCTTTCCTTCTCCTCCCAGCCTCCGCCTCCTCTTCTCCCTGGTCGCTCAAACGCTGACCTCTGACCTCCCCCACAGGGAGCTGGCCTAACTGGGCAGAAGTGTGATGTGGGCAGTGCCTGTTTCCGTGGCTCATCCCCTGCCCTCTGGCCCCACCTCTGCCAGGCTCTGCCCTCTGCTGCAAGCTGCTCCGGGAAGGGCTGATGCCAGCCGTGCACACCTCACTGTAAAACCCAGTCCCGGAGCTCCCTGTCCGTGGGGCATCTACTGGCAGGTGTCTGTGTCTGTACCCATCAGAAATGGGGAAGACCCCATCCAAAGGCAGAAGGATGTCAGGCAGGCTGCACTGGGGAGGTGGGGCACTTTGCGGACCTCCTGGGGGACTCTGCAATCAAAGGCCACCTCCAGCCCTTACTGCGGGGGTGGGGGGCACGCTGGGGCAGCCAGCGAGGTCACGCGCCCAGAGGGCAGGGCGGGCCCAGCACCAGCAGAGAGCAGCCTGCGCTCTGCGTCTGTGGAGACGATCATCCCAGTAACGTCCCCTCCTCCTCAGGGCGCCCCCGATGAGGTCTAGGTCCCCACCGAGGCCCTGGCGGCAAGTGCACTCCTGCCTGTGGCACCTGCCCAGCGGCAGTCTGGAAGGAAGTCTGCCCCAGAACACCTCCCCGCCCGTCCCTGCCAACCCTTGCAGCGGGGACTGGGGCACGGTGGAGGGGTCCTGCCCGACAGGCCTGCCCAGGCAGTTTCCAGCCGTTCTGCACCCACACCACTCACTTCTCGAGGGGCTTTTCAAGGAGATGAGATTTTTACCTGAATTAGAACGTTCTGCTACCTAAGAGGGGTGATACATTAGCACGGACTAGTGTCTCCATTAATAGCACAGCTACCTCTCCCTTGTCATCTGCCTAGGCCACCTTGCAGCCCAGTCACACGCCACCAGAAGACAGGGGAACACATGTCCAGGGCTCCTGGCTGCAAAGGCTGGCAGAGGCTGTCAGCACCGACCTCCTGGGGACTTGAAATGAAGCGCCTGGGCCCGTCCCCAGAGGTGAGGTGAATGGGGACCAGGCGGGGCCCAGCGTCAGCATTTTCCAAAGCACCCATGGGACCCTGACGTCTGCCAGAGTTGGCATCCACTGAACCAGTGGCGGGTATCTGAAGCCCTGCCACTCAGGGCCTTGAGGGGAAGGTAAATGATGGGTCACAACTTACTGCGGCTGACAAGCCCGGGAAACCCAGCCAGGAAGGGCAGACACAATATGCATCACAGAGTGTCAGCGCAGGGAGGCCGGCTCCCCAGCTATGGGAGCTTCCGCTTGCAGGAAAAGGCCTTCTGCACCCACAGGGCACAAGCCGAGCACGATTTCTCCATTGGACCAACGTCACATCCCTGCCTGAGGCCTGAGGCTCCGCATGTTACAGAAATGACCACAACACCATCCTGAATCAGCTATGAGCACGTGCATGTGACGCATGTGCGGAACAGGGACAGGCAGTCGCTAACCTCAAAAGGAAGAAGCGTGAGAAAAGGGGAGGACCTGCGTCTGCAGCCACGAGACCTGGGCTTGAATCCAGCCCCGACACGCGAGGCCGTGCCCAGCCGTGTCCCGCCGAGCAAGTCGCAGCGAGGCAGCCCCTGCAGGCGGAGTGTCACTGGGCTTTATTCCTCCATGTGGTGACGGTGGTGGTGTTCCTGCTGCTGGCTGTTTCTCTCACTTTCGTTTTCTGTGGGCTTGGAGAAAATGCCGTCAAGCATTTCCACTTGGAAGAAAAGCTGAGCATTTTAACGTCCCTGGCTCAGGACGACAGCCCGCCAGACGGGGCTGCAGGGACTGTGCGGGCTTCCGCGAGGGCCCAGCAGTCAGGGCACCAGCCGGGCTCAAGCTCCGAAGCTCAGGCGGGAAGAGCGCACGGGGCTCCCGGAACAGCAGGCGAGCGGGGAGACACAGGATGACAGATAAAAAGACAAGTAGAAGTCACGAGACAGGAAAATTGAAAAATACAAAGGAGGACGAAAAGGCAAAATAGCCGGGAGGAGAAAACATGCAAGAGCAAGAGAGAAAAGTGCACAGTCTGTCCGCGTCTGCTTGGCATCCTGCTGGACGCCCGGGTGAAGGTCCCAGGTTCACGACACCCCCGAGGTCCCCAGCAGCAGGGGCTGTGCGCACCTGCGGCACAGGGATCCGCGGCACACAGCAGATGGGCTGTCACACGCACCGGCTGCCCTGCGCTGGGAGCAGACCGCCTGGCGCGGGAGCCGGCTGGGCGGGATGCGGCAGGCCCTCCGCTCGCACTTGGCCCCGGGAGGCGGGGAGCACAGTGTTGGTTCCTCTGGCAAAAGAATCGGCACTTTGTACACTTTTTTCCTAGAGAGAAAGCCAGGGTGCCGCATGGACATCTGACTGTCCTCACACCTGTGGGCCTGGGCGGCACAGTGCGCTTGGGAAACACGGGCTTAAGCAGAGTTAAGAGGCTCTTTGCCCAGGACTCCGCCGAGCCTTTACTGGGCTGGTGCGCCCTGTGACACTCAGACAGGGCTACAGGCTGCAGAGCGCTGACACGCAGACCACAGAACAGTTTGGGTTTTTTTGGTTTTGTTTTTTAAAATCAGAACAGTTGTTAACATCTCAAAGGACACTGGCTTTCCTTTGAGAGTAGCGGGTGGGAAGCCTGGCGTAGGCGAAAGGACAGCAGCCGAACTGGGTCACCAGTCAAGCCTCCCAGCGTCCTTCCCTTCCCTTCCGTGCCTACGAAGCACCGGGAACCAAAATTCGCGCATGCACAGGAAGCTGGTGTCCTCCTCGTGGCTTACTTATGATGTCACCCTTTAATCATCTCAGTGCAATCCCCATTCCCAAGTTCTGAGCCACAAAAGGAACGGGACGGTTGTGTTGTGTACGTGCTAGTCCTTTAAAAAGAGACACTGCAAGAGATGGCCCCGGCGAAGGGACGGACGATAGAAAAAGAGGCAGCGGCGCAGTGGGAGACGGCCGCGCGCACGGGCGGTGAATCAAGCGACGCTCTGAACATGGGTGACTAGTGTCATCCCACCTTACGCATGAGGAAACTTATCCAAGGCCCCACAGCTGGCAAATGAGGGAGCCAGGATTTGAGCTTGGACCAGTCTCACTCTGGACCCCACTCCCTTTGCATCGTGGCGCATCTCCCTTGTGCAAGGCACGGCTTGAGTGCGGGGCATGTGGGGGCGATTTAAAAACTCATAAGACAGTCTTAGCTTTTAGGAGTTTACGGTCCAGCAGGAGAGGAGAACCTCGTACACTCAACAGAATGAGATAACAAGGAAGCGCCTGGGAAAGAGGAAGGAGAGCTCGTCTCTGGCTCAGGGGAGAGAAGGCTGCATGGGGGCTGGCATTAGAGCCGGGCCCCAAAGGGCGGAGGGGCTCCAGGGTCCAGACGGCAGTGCAGGGCCTTCTAGGAAAAAGGAACACAGTGAGCAAAGGCACAGGTGGGAAAGGACTCCTGGCTTCAGGGACCCATGTGTCTCACACGAGGTTTGTGGAGGGCAGGGGACTTTGGTGAGACAGCAGGCTGGCAGCCAGGTCCAGCCAGAAGCAGCCGTGAAACCTCAAACATGTCTGCTTTGCAGCGGGGTCCTCGGAGGTTTTGAGACCGTGGGCTTTGGAATGGTGTATAGGTGCATTTTATCAGAGCTGTGTTGACACATGTCTGGTCCAACAAATTAACATTTCCATCTCAGTTGACTTCATTTGGCAGGAGCAATAAATTCACGTGGCAATTCAAACAGAAAAGGGGAAGGGTGCAGGGAGAGCTAGGGGCGGACGGAGCGGGAGGGGCACTCACACTGCACCAAATTGCGTGTGTTTGTTGTTCATTTGGTCGTTCATTCATTCATTTGTCCATTTGTCAAAAAAGCACTGGGCAGGCCCAAGAGCGAGCATATTCTGTGAATGTATCTCTACTAGCTTATTAGCTTATGTTGTGAATTTTACCTACATTTTGCGCTGTTAGATTTGGACAGAACCACATGCCTCCCCAGGGCAGGGTGAAGTCTTTCCCAGCGCTGCCTCACCCTGCTTACTCCACAGTGCTGCTGTGTAGACAGGTACACTGCCACCTACTCAGCAGGCAACAACAACCGAGATTCAGACAACACAGCCCCCTCCTCCTGATTTCAGTAGTTTGAAAATTCATTAAATCCATTTTATAGGCATCTCTAATATATCTATTTGCATATAATCAAGCTGGTTCAAAAACAATGAGATGATTTATTGAGCACTTACTATGAGCTGTAGATGACTGAATTAAGTTGAATTAACGGCAGAGACAGGACCAGAAGCCGGGTTTCCTTACAGCTCCATGTTCTCTCCCCCAAGCCCTGAAGCAGAATGTGCCCAGCCAGAGCCCTGGCAGGCACGGCTGCAGCTGGATCACCGGTGTGCCCTCGGGACTGCACGTATCTTACTCCTTGAGGCCCTGGCTTAAGCAGCCAGGTCTGCTGGGAGCTGCCCCTTGACCCCAAGATCTCAAGAGACACAAGGAGGGCCTGCAAAGCACTTAATGAGTATGATGTCACAAACCTCACCGTGTGACGCCAGTTTCTCTGAGAAACCTGGTAAGAGGTTATGCAGCCAAGTAACGGACGCGTCTCTGGAGCATCTGCTGTTTAGGGACTCAGCTACTGACCACACATGCTCCCTCAGGCACCCTCTTCCCCATCCCTCCAGGGGCTCCACGTCTGGGGCATCTTCCCCAACTCTGTGACCAAGAACAAGGCTAGCAGAACCTTGTCACCACACAGCCTTGCCCCCCGGTGCTCATGGGGCACTGGGGATGCTGCAGGAGGTGAGAAGTGCCATTTGAGCACCCAAGGACAAAGGCCAGTGGGTGCCAGCCTGCCTCCAGGACAGTGGGCTCTGAAGGAGAGTGGCGTGAGAACACTCGGGCGGCGGCCAGCACCTTCTTTTCCTCCTGGCCCAGGCTCTCGAGCAGCCCGGCAGGATCCGAGTATTCTCTTGGACTGGGTTAGACTGGGGCAGGGGGCAGAGATGCTGTGGCATGAACAGGCCCCTGGCTGGTTCAGACACACCCTGTCTGGGTCCCAAGCTGCTGAGCCGGCTGTGCAGGGGCAGGCCCAGGAAGGAGCTGGGGTTAAGCTGGTATGGCCTTAAGAAACCCGGGCTCAACCATGTTCTGAGACAGAGTCCCGAGCTGATGCTGTGGGTCTGCAGCTGCAAACCGGAGGGGATTAAAACCAGTGGTGATCTTTCCACTGGCCATCCTCACCTCACTCTCACCTTTCCTGGCATCTCTTCTCGCTGTGTGACCTTGGGTAAGTTACTTACTCTCTCCGAGCCTCAGTTTCTGAATTTGTAAAGTGGAATATAATCCACTGAATTGATCATAATAATCATCGTAATGATAATGTCAGCATCTCATGGTCGTGTGGAGTTTAAATGAGACACTTGCACCAGGCCAGCATTCACCTGGACACTCCAGTCTGTGTGCACAGGTTGTCCTGTTATCTCTTCTGATTGGTCAGCAAACAGTCCATATTTGTTGTTATATATTTTATCGCCCCCTATGAAAAGTGAAGTCTAGGAAGTCCCCCATGAACAGTGGCTGCCCCAGATGACAAAAGACTCCCAGGAGGTTCGTAACCTGCCAAGGACACTCCGAAAGTCAGCAGCAGACAGGACAAGAGCCTAGACTCTCTGCCTCCTGGCTCTCTCTTCTCTCCCACCTAAATCCCTACCTTCTGGATGATTTGTGGGAGTCAGCCGAGGCCCAGGCTGTCTTCTGCAGCAGGTGCTTGCCTGGTTTGTTGCTACCTGCTGAGACACACAGGCAAGGCCACCAAACTGCCCCCTCCCGGCCCTGCTCAGAGGTGGAGTCCGGGCCTGTACACCGATGCATCCAAAGCTGCCTGTCCGGCGGGACTCTGTCATGTTCTCAATGGCACTGCCTCCCCAGCAGGGCCTGAGGGGGACTGTGAGGTGCCCTGGGCATCCTGTGGGGGGCTGGGGGCTGCCTGGGAAGCTGCTCTTCCTGAGGGTCCTCTGTGGCCCACGGTGGCAGCTGAGAGGCAGTGGACAAGCGGCAGGCGGAGGGGGTAGCCAGGCATGGGGGCACAGGGCCCAGTTTGAACAAGAAGATGGCTCTGGGTCCCAGAAAGCCTTTTCCTGCCCCAAGCGGAAGCTCCGAGGGAACCCTGGGAGGGAGAGGCTATCCACATTCCGAGGCCTCCCTTTCTCGGCCGCTGTGCCTCCTACTCGACTGCTGGAACGAAAGGAAACGGACGCCTGCAGCTGCTCCCGGGCAGCACTTCGGGAGGAAGGGCAGCTGTCTGTCTCCGCAGTGCCCCTCTGAGGACCCGGGGCAGACGGGGCGGCTTGCTTGTCAGCACTGAGCCGCCGTCTGCCCCGCCCTCGGGGCCTGCAATTACTGGGCTTCGGGGACCTCTGGAGCTGTGGGTCACTGGTTTAAAGGTGAAAGGGTGGCCAGACCACCTCGTGGCTGGGCTCCGGTGGCTCCAGCAGCCCAGGGCTGGGGACTTGGGTGGGACAAGCAGGAGAGACCTGCCCTGCTCGGTCCCTCTGGCTCCCTATATACTTCTGGACACATGGCCAGTGGGGTTCTGGGGAACGGTGTGTGCTCTGTGCGCAGTGGGAAATAGAACCACGACATGCTGGCGGTCCCTCATCTCCAGCCCCCACTCCCTGATTCCAAACAGGCCTTTCAAGTGCCTCGTCCCCAAAGGCCAGTGTCCTGACTGCCTGTGAGCTGCGAGTTCCTTGGAGTCACCCTTTTTTTCCCTAACAACCCACCGCAAGCTCTGCCTTCCACCTTGATAATGGTGCTCCCGGGACGCTGGGCCTGGGCCTGGAAACTGCTGTTTTTCTTCTCTCCTCCCAGGTGGTGAAGGCTCTGGACACCCCAGAAATTTAGGAGGTTCAGAAGAGGTGGGCTTTGCTGGGGATGCTGGACACCCCGGCACACACTGTGGAGGCCTGGAGGGTGTCATGATGGTGGGACCCCTGCAGCCCCAGACCCTTCCCGATAGGGCAGAACAGGCATCTCTGGAGAGTGACAGAGCCTGGCAGTCACGGGGACAGGGCTAGGCCTCCTGCCCTGCAAAGGGCTGTGGGAGAGAAGGGTGAGAGAAAAATCCACGTCGCTATGGAAGGCAGCAGGGAGAAGGGAAGGGCAGGGGACCAGCTTCATAGCCAGAATGGTCTCCTGGAAAACACACGCACACGCACACACACCCATGCACAGGGTTCACACACTTTTTACTCCAGGTATATTTTTTCTTCATTTACTTTAAACATTTGGTTTTGGCTTCCTTTGCACAAAGTGATCCATGGAGATCATGGTCCCTTGGCAATGAAAACTGTATCGTGCACCAAGCTCCTCACTGGGGTCCATTCTTAAAAAACACTTAAGCAAAGAGCCACAGTGACTCCCAGGGGGAGAGAGATGGTGGGACACAGCGGGCCTGGTTCTTTGTCCCCTTCCACTGTGGCCAGTGGGAAGCCAGGGTTGGGTTTCCGGAAAATAGGTGGTGGGCTGCAAAAACAATGCCCTGAGACGAGCTAGGTGATGTGGCCTCTGCAGTCACCATGGGCGTTGCGACCGCCTGAGCCACACTGGCCATGGGAGTGGCTCTGTCCCTCTCCAGGTTCCAACAGGAACAGGATGCATAATCCCACCATCCAAGGCTGGCAGATAAAAACACCCCAGAGCCCATGCGAGGGCAGAGCTGCCAGCGTGCTGAGGCCTGGCGGCTGGCAGGTGAGGATGATTCATCCTGGCTCGATCAGAAACCCTCCGGTCTGCACGCCTGTCTCCCCGAGCCGTCCTGCTCATCCACTTCCCTGCGTTAGTCTCCCTGTGCGCTTCCTTCCTCTCCTGCCCCATTTTCCTCCCAGCCCTGCTCCTCTCTCCTCCCTGCCCTGACAGGGGGGGCCGTTCCTCATGCCTGTGCTGCTTCCGCCTCCCCTGGTGGGCAGCAGGCCCTGGTGGGCTCCTCTCCCTGGCACAGGCTCTTGCTTTGCTAAGGTGGGCGCTTGAGCTTCGGGAGGGACGGAGCAGGAAGGGCTGTGATCAAGGCACCCAACTCCAAGGGGAAGTTATGATTTGGGTATTGCTTCAAGCACAACCATCAATGAAAGTTTACAACTATGGTGAGGAACCTAAAGAGGAGCCTTGATGAGTTCTACACGTGCTGCCCACCCACTGCCGGGTAATACATTCATCAGCGGGTCGCCATCAAGGCAGCAAACCTGCCGTGACACCTTCATCATCACCGTCCTGGTCTGATTGTGCTTGACTCTGTTAGAGGTGAGTAGCCTGGACCTAAAGATGGTTCGCACGGGAAGACTCCATAGGGAAGATTTAATCCTGCATCTTTCATTTCCATGATGAGGAACTGGAGGCCCAACTGTCTGAGGGAATGAAACGATCATGTGGTTAGCAGCAAAACTAGGACTAGAACCCAAACGCCCTAAGTCAAAGCCCACTGCTTTCACTGCCACACCAGGCTGCTCCATCCACGGAGTGGTTTCACAGTCAGCAGTCATCATTTGGACAAAAGGACAAATCCAACACAGCATAGATGATCACACAGGCTAACAGAAGTGTGAAAGGGACAGAAGCCGTAAGCTGAAGAAACTAACGATTAGGACAAGAAGGGAAGTGGCAGCACAGGGAGAATAAACTGATTTCATGAGTGTGAACGGGCACAACACATGGTCAACACGTGCGGGAACTGCAGTATTGAAATACAGGGCAAAAGAGGCGTTGAGGAATGAAATGTCATGGAAGGTGACCACAGGCTTCTTATTTAATGTTGTAACTGGTGCCCTGGAAATGTTTAGAAACATTACATACTATTTCAGAAGTAGGAGCCCTTGCCCATGAAAACTAAAAACTTTTTCAGCACTAAGTTTTATATCCTAAATTGGAAGGAATGAGACTTTGCTGGCTAGCAAAAAGAAATGAAACGTGGACAGAACTCTTCACATAAAATAAAGTGGCTTGGAGACTTCTGCTTCCAGAAAGATGGAGTAGACATATTTTCCCCTATTTCTCCTACTAAGTGCAACTAAAACCCCCGAGCATCATATATAAGACAAACATAAAAAGATGCCAAAAGATGGAGGGAAGAAGATAGGCTGGCCAGGAAGCTCAGGACCTAGGGAACTACACAGCAGTGAGCCCTCTGGGATTCTGGGCAACCCAGAAACAGCCATGGGTAAAGACAAAAAACAAAACAAAACATTAAGCCCCAATTAAAGTCTCCTCTCTCTAGCCAAAGCACCAGAAAAGGGGAAACCTTGCAAGACAGAAATTTCTTTAAAATTGTGGTAAAATATATATAAACTTTACCATTTTAGCCATTTTTAAGTATGCAGGTCTATGGCATTGAGCACATTCACGTTGCTGCAACCATCACCACCACCTCCTGAGCTTTCCATCTTCCCAGACCGAAACTCTGTGCCCATTAAATAAAAACTTCCCACTATCCCCTCTCCCCTAGGCCCTGGAAACCACCATGCTACTTTCTGTCTATGTGAATTTGACTATTCCAGGTACTCCGTGTAAGTGAATCATACAGTATCTGTCCTTCTATGACTGGCTTATTTCATTTAGCTTAATGTTGTCAAGGTTCATCCGTGTTGTAGCATGTGTGAGAATTTCCTTTTTAAGGCTGAATAACATTGCATTATATGCACACATGACATTTTGTTTATCCATTCAGCCACAGATGGACATTTGGGTGGTTTCTACCTTTTGGATATTGTGAATAATGTTGCTATGAACATTCATGCACAGTTTTTGTTTGGAAACCTGTTTTCAATTCTTCTGAGTGTATACTGAGGAGGGGAATTGCTGGGTTATGTGGTAATGCTGTGTGTAACTTTTTGGGGGAATGGCTATACTGCTGTCTATAGCGGCTGCACCGTTTTACATTCCCCAGCAATGTGTAAGGGTTCCATGTCTCTGCATCCTTGCCAACACTTGTCATTTCCTGTCCTTTTGGCGGTAGCCATCCTATTATAATAGGTATGAGGCGGTATCTCATTGCGGTTTTGATTTGCATTTCCCTAATAACTAGTGATGTTGAGCATCTTGTCATGTATCTCTTCTTTGAAGAAATGTCTGTTCAAGTCCTTTCCCTATTTTGGAATTAAGACAGAAAACTTCAGACGATAATCACTCTACTCCACACCACAGGCAAACTGGTGAAGTTCCACCCCCGCCTCCCCCAGCAAGGCCAGGTGAGGAGCCTGGACTTCCACTCTCACCAGGCTGTGACAAGGCGCCCCAGCCCTTCTGCTGGGGTGGTGTCAGGACAAGTGGAGAACCCGGACGTTCTTTCCCACTCAGTGGCAATGAGGTCACGGGAGAAAACTGAACTTCCACCCCGGCCTCGGCAGTAATGGTGCCCCCCCTTCCCTGCTGCGGTGGTGTCAGAGGAGGCCTGGTGAGGACTCAGGACTTTCACCACTGCCCTGTGGTAGTGAGCCTGTCCCCCTCTGTGGAGTCAGTGAAGCAGTAACAATGCTCCCCTCTCCCTCCAGCCGGGGCGGTGCCAACGGAGATTGGTGGGAGCCTGCTCGGCACCAGCAGCCGTGAGCCCCGCCCTGCTGCGTGTCAGTGGCCCTCAGGTGGGAAACCTGGACTTCCACCCTCTGGGATAACAAGATGGTGGCGTCCCTCTTCCATGCCGCGTTGGTGTCAAAGGAAACCAGCTATAACAGACGATTTTAAATAATACCCAGAGTCTCATAATGCCAAAAGTATCCAGGTTTCAATTGAAAATCACCAAGAACTAAGAAAATGTCAACTTGAATGAGAAAAGGTGATCGACAGATACCGACACTGACACGACCCAGATGTTAGAGTTATCTGACAAAGATTTTAAGGCAGTTACTGTAAAAAACGCTTCAATAAGCAATTACAAGGATGCTTTGAGGAAAGAAACAGAAGACATAAAGAGGACTAAGGGAAAATTACAGAAGTGAAAAATAGAACAAACTCCACAGATGGGCTCAATAACAGAGACAACAGAGGAAGGAACCAAGTGAACTTAAAGATAAATCAATAAAATTACCTGGTATGAACAACAGAGAGAAGATAGTATTTATAAATTGAACAGAGTGTCAGAGATCTGTGGGTTATAACAAAAGATCTAACATCCACGTCATCAGAGTCCCAGAAGAAGAGAAGTAAGAGGACGGGGCTAAAAAAAGTACTCAAAGAAATAATGGCTGAAAATCCCCGAATTTAGCAAAAGACATAAAACTACAGATTCATGAAACTGAGTAAACCCCAAACAGAACAAATCCAAAGAAATCCACACGAAGATACATCATAGTAAAACTTCTCAAAACTAAATCTTGAAAGTAATGCCAGGGAAAAGACATTTTACCTAGAGGGGAGAACAATTCAAATGACAATGACTTTCTCATCAGAAACCATGGATACCAGAAGGAAGTGGCATACCATTCTTCAAGTGCTAAATGGAAAGAACTGTCGACCCCAATTCTATATCCAGTGGAAATATTCTTCACAAATAAAAGAGAAGTAAAGGCATTTTCACAGATGAAGGAAAACTAAGAGAATTTGTCACGAGCAGACCTACCCTAAAAGAATAGCTAAAGGAAGTTCTCTAAGGAGAAAGGAATTTTTTTTTTAAAGGAATCTTGGGTCATCAGGAAGGAAGAAAGAACAGAAAGAGCAAAAATACAGGTAAATACAAAAGACTTTCTGTCTCTTCTCGAGTTTTCTAAATTGTTTGACAGCTGTAGCAAAAATCATAATGACACATTTTTCACGTGTATGGAGGAAATATCTAAGGCAGTTACATTGTAAAGGGGTGAGGGTAAAGGGAGATGAAGTATACATACTTCATTTGAACTGGGAAAAGTAATGCCAGGAGATTGATAAATTAGGTATATATAACACTAGAGCAACCACAAGAAGAACTATACAAAGACATATACTCAAAAACACTAGAGACAGATAAAAATGGAGTTCTAAAAAACATTCAAGTAATCCACAGAAAGGCAAGAAAAGCCACTTATATAACATTCTTGAAATGACAAAATTATAGCGATGGAGAACAAATTAGTGGTTGCCAGGGGTTCGGGATGGCGGGGAGGATGGTGGGTGTGGCTAAATGTGCAGCACCAGGAAGATGTCTGTGGCAACAGGACAGTTGTGCATTGACTGCCTGGTGGTCACACGAATCTACAGAGGATGAAATGACACAGAACGGTATAGATAGCTGTGCCAAAGTCAGCTTCCTGGTTTTGATACTACACCATCATTATGTCAGATGTGACCATGAAGGGAGACTGGGTGAAGGGTACAGCGAACCACTCCGTACAACCTTTGAAACTTCCCATGAATCTACAATTATTTAAAAATAAAAAATTAAAGTGACTTGGATCAGTAGAATGTATCTATACCTCCTCTCCAATTTTTCCAGATTTCTCACAAAGAGTAGCTCAGTTATCCTCCAAAAATCTAAACCTGCAAACTTTGGTTGTCAGACAGGGAAACAGAGGCAGGGAGTTCCCTCAACAAGGTAAGTGTCTCTGTGCTGTTCAGCAATGTGTTTACGGAACATCAGTTCTGCCCCGAGCACTGTGCTGGCAAACTGAGGGGAAACTAGGAGTATGTACATGGATCCCTCTTTAGAGCCCAAAGCTACTCTTTTTCCTGGGTTCCCTCTCAGTCAGTCACACTTCGCTCTTCAAAAAGAAAATGCAAATAAAACAAAACAACAACAACAAAAAAACAACAAATAAAAACCAGCCACAAACTGTGTAATCTTTCAGTGGGAACCTTGATTGCTTTGGTTCTTCCCACATTAACAAGCAATCCCCCAGAAACTGGCAACATACATCATTTATCTTAATATGTATTTGTCCACTCAATCTTCTGGAACCCAAGGAACCCCATCCATCAGGATGCGGAGCTGGGTTCTTCCCGCCCAGGCACGTGAGAAGAGTCCAAGTTGGGATGGGCAACGAGCTGGATCTCGGAGGTGAAATTCAATTTCACCTTCCAATCAATCATCTCGTTGTTCAGGATTGTATGTGGTTAACTATCATTGATTTAATCTTGCCTAGAAAATACTGATTATAAATACACAGGGTATACACCCCTGCCCCGTGCAAAATGCTTGCTAAGTGGACCACTATGACTTAGTGGGGGTGCCCCTCAGAAGAGGGCAGGCTTCACCCTAAGAAAGGAACACACGGAATGTTCGACTGCAGGAAGGTGGCCCCAGGCAATGTGCTTCACCCAGAAGAGAGGTGCAGGCTGAGCCCGTGAGCAGCCCTGAGTAATAAGAGGAAGAGGCGGCCAGTCTCATTCTTGAGGAGCTTGGGGCTCTGACAATTTTGAAGCCCTGAGGACAGACGCCTGTATTTCCTGGGATGCTTTAATTCCCATCCTTGCTGGAAGCACGGGAGTGGGCCGGCAGTGATACTCAGCCTTTGCCACAGCGTGGTGCAGAGACGGGGATACCACCTTCATGGCCTCCAGAGGGAAATGGAGGAGGGGCTCGTGGTGGCCGGAAGTGACCAGCCCAGGGATCTGTGTCCTGACCCCGCCTGGCTGCACCAAGCCCCACGGGTGTGTCCCGGAAACCAGAAAGGAGGCTGGAGGACTTCTAAAGACGCTTTCGCGGCTGAGAATGAAGTGGTTCTCCAGGGGGCAGGCGGGCAGCTCTGAGAACGTGTGTGGGGGCCCAGGACAGACTGGTCCGCAGGGCAGCAGCACTTTCCACACACCCTTGCCACTGTCTTGGGGCGGGGAAGGCACCAAACGCTCAGGTAGCCCAGTGATGCGGCAGACGGCTACCTGGGGCCCATCTGGTTGGCGGTGGGGGGTGGATTGAAGAGCTGGGGGAGAGTCAGTCATCTTCTCATCTGTTATTTACTGTACTTGTCCTAATCATATAGTGTCAATGCATCTATAAATTATCTTGTCTCTCAGCAGCTGCCAGGAGTGATGAAAGCTGTCACTTAATCAAAAAAGTTTAAATTAATTAAAGGAAAGAAGAGGAAGGGAAAGGAAAGGCAGCCTTGGGGTGGCAGCCCCGGTCCTCGCAGAGCTGCTGAGAGGCACAGCCGCTGCAGGAGCCCCGTGCCGAGTTCTCCAGAGCCCTTCTCCTCGGGTCTGCACAGCCCCACGCCCACTCCTGCCCCCCACGCCACCCCTCTGCCACCCCCGGCCCCATTCAAGAAGGGAGCCCCCAGCAGTCAGCTGTGGGGCCAAGATCAGAAGGTCAGTAGTACAAGATGTGTCTTTGGCCTGGAGTTGTGTCTGCTTCAGTGGGATTTTGGGGGCAGGGTGGTCAGAAAAGAATTCAGGGTATCATAAGCAGGTTGATCTACAGGAAATGTTGGGAAGACTGTGTTTGACCCTCATCTCTCTTGTCCTGCATTCTGGCCCCATGTGTCCCTGTGCTGCCACCTCCATACGTGAGTCCCTCCCCCTCACCCACAGTGCCATTCTGATCCCCCTAACTTGAAGACCCCCATGACCTGGCTGTCCCTTTCAACTCTCACCCCTATCAAACACAAAGCAAAAACAAAATAAAAAAAAATTTTGCTCCTAGTAGAAGATCAAATGGGTAGGAAAAGATTTAATGAGCCTATTATTCATAAGGTATTATAATTGGTAATGGCTTAAATCATAATCCGCAGAATAAATCCTTGAAGGGAGCAAGGCTCTGGTGGTGGTGGTGGTACAGCACAACCTTCCTGCTGCCCCTGGGACTAGGCCGCCAACGCTCTCGCTGACACTGGGGGCCACAAGGCTGGTTCCGGGTAGAGGAGAAAGGAAGCTGAATGTGCCTTGCTAACAGTGATGCAAAGTCACCGCCAGCACAGCACTGCTATCTCCAGATTACAACATCAGTGTGCATTTTAAGATTTATAAATCGATTTCCCATGTGACGTCATCAGAATTCCCATTTCACAGATAGGTTAAATGACTTGCTTAGGGTCACACAGCAGCAAGTGGCAGAGTGAGGCTGGGCTACCAAGCCCTTGCTTTCCACAGTCACGCTGTTCTGTTCGCAGCGAAATTCCTGCCCCCTCTCCCAGCTGGTGGGCTCCTGTCCTCTAGGGCCCCGGGCCAGGCTCACGGAGTTGCCCCTTCAAACTGTGCTCTTGGGCTGAGGCTCCCAGCGGCTACGCTGCACACAGCACTCTCCGCGCATGTCATTATCACCCTCACAGCTCCAGGAACAAGAGGGGAGCTTAACATTAAAGGCCTGGAGTGCTGCCAGCCAATCAGATAAACAGTCAGAAAGGTTACGTGCTGCTTGGATAATTGTCTGGCTTTGGTGGAGTCATAAAACCAGACCGGAAATCAAAGTTTTCTCAAGCAAGATGTTCCAGCATTAGCAATTAACGCTGCCATCTTAGTCCTGAGATACTGTAATTCAGCTTGTACTCGTCTCTGCTGAGAGGCCTGGACACACAACACTCACGCAGAAAGGAAACCCACGGTGTTTAAGGCAGGGGTTTTAAACGAGGTCCTCACCCCACCTTCATGAGGCTCCCTCCTTATCTGGAGTCTTTGTTAAATAACAGAAAAACAGGTGACACTTCACTCCTTTGCTTCTTATCATGGAGGTGTTCAGAAGTATACAACAGGAGAGGACACAGTATAAAGAATTCCGTATGTGCTTCTAGGTTGATAGTTTTACTTAACGAACATTCAGTGCTTACTATGTGCCAGGCACAAATAAGTTAATACCTGCTTCGCAGATAGTAACTCGCTTAATCCTCACAGCGACCTTATGAAATAAGCATTATACTCGTTTTAAAGACGGGAAAACTGAGGCATTAAGTAGCTTCCTGAGGAAACAAAGCTAGTGGAGGAGCTGGGACTCACACCCAGGCAGTCCATCCTTTACCAGCCCAGATGCAACACCCAGCCAGCGGTCTGTGGTTGCTCTCCTGTCTGCTGGCTCTATAACCTTATCCTCTGTGACTCAGTTTCCCCATCTCTTCCAAGGAGAGACCTGTCCTACCCACCAGCCTCCGAGGCTGGCTTATGAAAATGTGTCCTTTACCACAAGTGTGTGATACACATGTAAGTGTAGTAAATTTCCTGCCATGCATCTTTAAAGGTGCAGCTTAAGTTCTCGTTGCAGAGTTGGGTTTTGGATCTTAACACTGTGAAGCTAGAAAACAGGTCTGTTAATTTCATTTGACTCAATGCCTACCAGAGGACCACAGGCATAAAAATGCCACATGAATATTTTGGGATGCATGGGTGGTGACGATGAGGACAGAGCATAGAACATAAAAAAGCAAACTTTAGCCTTTTCTTCAAAAACCAATGTAACCTCTCAGTCCCCTGCTCTTCCTTCCGACGTTGACCATGAAGCTTCCACTTGATCATGAAGCAAGACAAAAACCACAAGGCCAGAAGCCCGAGGCTCGGATCACCCACACCCAGGTGACGTCCCCTACAACTTAACCGTGAGCCCCCTTACGTGCCTCCGGCAGATGCGTCCTGAGGCCCCCCTGCACACAGCCCTGCGCGGGGCCTGCTGGGGAGGCCCAACACACACAAGGCAGTGGTGACTCAGGGACACTCAGGCAGTAGTGCGAGAGGGACTCTGTCTCCCACTAAGCGCTGGGATGCCACCAGGAGCAGCCCAGCCGCTCTGAGAAGGTCGTGGGAAGCAGCGGGAGAGCCTCAGGACGGACATGAGCGCGCAGCGGCTTCCAGACAGAGAGGAGCTGCGAGCGACTTGGGGGAAAGGGCCAGAGGGAGGCGTCAGACGGGGGAGGGGGCGAGGGGGAGGCGTCAGACGG